>NC_071503.1:2807813-3125600 GCF_028408465.1 Anastrepha ludens | reverse complement strand
TTACGTATTTTGTCAGTTCGCATTGTACCGTTAAAATATATCGGAAACCATTTGATATAATCAATGGTCCTACTGTATCTATGCTTAAATTTTCAAAGCTTGTACTAGGTGTGTCCGTTATTGTCATTTTTTTCTTTTATGTACTTTGTCTGTTTGTTTCGAGTACATTCTTTACAACTGTTTACATATCGTTTTATCATTTTTCTCATGTTCTTCCATATGTATTTTTGTTTTAATTTTGAGATAGTTTTTCTTATACCCAGATGTCCTCCTAGTGCTGAATTGTGATACTCAAAGATTAAATTTTTTATAATTTCTTCGTCATTAATTTGTTTTGGGGCTTTATATAAAATTATTCTTAAGGGTCTTAATTTTTGTTCTAATTTTTCACTTTGTAACTTGTTGAATGCATTCTTAAAATTTTCAATATTCATTTCTCTTAATAAATTATCTTTTGCTAGCGCTAGCTTTTCTATATTTCTTTTAGTCGCTATTGATGATAGTTTCGCCATGATTGATACGTATTTCAGAGGCTCCTCACTATATCGGACTATTATATCCCCTTTTTTATTTATCTGTATTTCGGATCCTTTCATTTTTTCTTCGTATACGAATTTTAATCTTTTTATATTTCTTATGTGGACGTACATTTCCAAATGTGAAGTTGGCCTGACTTCGAATGAGAGTTGTAGTTCTCCTTGTCTACCCTGGTGTTATTTTTGGCAGACATTCCCCTTGTTATTACAAACATTTTATTATTGTCATCACAATTCGTTGGTATCATTTTTTTAGTATGTCTGAGTCTATCTTTATTTGTGATAATGCATCGGCATTTGTATTCATTTTGCCTTGCTTGTAGACTATTTCGAAATCATAGTCTGACAAATCAAGTCTAATCCTTGTCATCTTGGATGAAGGATTTTTGTGTGAAAATAGGGAGATAAGAGGTCTGTGGTCCGTTACCACGGTGAATTTTCTACCCATTAGGTATGGACGGAAGAAATTTATTCCCCAGTGAATCGCGAGTAGTTTTACTATAATATGTACTAATATGCCTGACAAAGTCCTTACAATATCCCTGACAAAGTCCTCTAAAATTTTTGTGTCAATCGGTTCGGCGGTTCTTGAGTTATAAGATTACCAAGGAAATGTAATATATAACGACAACTTGAAATAACCCAGGATCAGCAGTGTGGTTAGGAATTTCAGCTGATATAAGGCTATCGATTTGATCCGGAGTTATTTTATGTACCAGCCAAATTAGTATATGTGCGTGCGGCAATCCCCTTTTCTGCCATTCGATGGAGTACATATGGCAACGCACCTCCCCAAATACATATAATTTCACAATTAAATCCATAAGTGCTTTACATTTTTGCCGAAATGGATACTCATGTGGTTCAAACACATCCTAGGGATATCCAGGTCCACGTTTTGGTCTATATCTCGAGACCCTAGTTACGGAGGGGCATTAAAAATACTCTATACTATAGAATCATCAGCAGCTTCCATTTGCTACCCATATTGTACAAACACATCCTAGGGTTACCCGGGTCCACGTTTTGGATTATATCTCGAGACCCTAGTAACGGAACGGTATGAAAAATACTCTATACTATAGAAATCATCAACAGCTCCCATTTGCTACTCATATTGTACGAACACATCTTTAAGTTATCGGTGTCCACATTTTGGGCGATATCTCGAGACCCTAGTCACGGAGCGGCATCAAAAATACTCTATACTATAGAATCATCAGCAGCTTCCATTTGCTACCCATATTGTACAAACACATCCTAGGGTTACCCGGGTCCACGTTTTGGATTATATCTCGAGACCCTAGTAACGGAACGGTATGAAAAATACTCTATACTATAGAAATCATCAACAGCTCCCATTTGCTACCCATATTGTACGAACACATCCTTAAGTTATCGGGGTCCACATTTTGGGCGATATCTCGAGACCCTAGTCACGGAGCGGCATCAAAAATACTCTATACTATAGAATCATCAACAGCTTCCATTTGCAACCCATATTGTACGAACACATCCTTAAGTTATCGGGGTCCACATTTTGTCCGATATCTCGAGACCCTAGTCACGGAGCGGCATCAAAAATACTCTATACTAAAGAATCATCAACAGCTTCCATTTGCTACCCATATTGTACAAACACATCCTAGGGTTACCCGGGTTCACGTTTTGGCCTATTTCTCGAGACCCTGGTATCCGATTCTTAAAATTTTAAAACACAAACCATCTACTGAATAGTCCAAACAAAGCCTAAAAATTTGGTTTGGATAGGTGATCCCGTTCTTGAGTTATAAGATTACCAAGGAAATGTAACTTCTTTTTATATATATAGATTACAATCAAACATTGTTACAAGTAAAAATCAATAACAAAATTGTAAACACTTAAAAATACTATACAAATGAAATTCTGCTTAGGTTGACTTAAATTTTGTTCAGGTTAACTTACTTGGAGTGGGGTATCATATGACAAAAAAATATATTTGGTGTGTGCCATGTGTTTACTTATGTTTCGGGTTTCAAAAAAAGGAAAAGAATTTTTGTCATTGAAATTGAAATGAAAAGAATTATGTCATTAAAGTAGAGCAAGTTGAAATGAAAAGAATTATGTCATTGAAATTGAAGAGTAGAGTGAATTAAAATGGTTTACATAATTTGAGTTTGAGTATTAAAAATATATTTAAAGAATTCGAAAGAAGTTTGAAAGTGAAGTGGAGGTACTCTTCTTAACTTATGAAGCACGCAATAGCGAGGGTTGATTATAAACTTATGAAATATCCTATATTAAGTGTTATTTGTTAACTTATATATATAAATATTTTGTAATATTTGTAATATGAAGTCAAATTTAATATAGAAATTCTCGTATATCCTTATAATTAATCTTCGTTCACTCTGACAGTTTCATATAAAGTAAAAAGTCTTCAGCCGGGTTTCTTTGTCTAATTTAAGAAAATAATTGTCTTCCAAACAAATATTTGCACGACAAATTGCTAGAATTTATTGCGACTGCCAGGATTGAACACTGTTTGTCTATTGAGGCCACATATCGCTAGGCCCGCTACACGCTCCGCAGAACGATATTCGGAGCTATATTCAGACCGTTTAAGAATTTTGTACTAAAACTGCAATATTTATTATTCAAATACTAGTAAAGGGTGGGCCATGTAAAATTTGCTTTTTGAAGCGACTATAAAAAAAAACGTATCAATATTTTCTCAATTTTTTTTTATATTGAAGATTAAACATTGTCATTTTTGAATGAAAAATAACATCGTTCAAATGACTGCCACGACTGGCTTTACAGTAGGCCATTCGATCAGGCCAATTTTTAAGCACATTTTCGATTGTTTGGGCTCCAATTTCATGAATCGCAACTTCGGTTTCGTGTTTTAAAGCATCAGTCGTCTTTGGATGGTTTGCATAGCATTTGTGCTTAACGGCTCCCCACAAAAAAAATAGTCCAACGGGCTTAAATCACAGCTCCGAAGCGGCCAATTGATATCGGAATTTCGGCTGATTATTCCGTTTTCAAAAACGGTTGCCAAAAGTTCGAGTGTAGCTTTGGCAGTGTGACAAGTTGCACCGTCCTGTGGAAACCAAATGTCGTCCTTGTCATCCTCTTCAATTTTTGGAAACAAAAACTCGTTGAGCATGTCACGGTAACGCTCGCCATTTACTGTAACCGCGCCCCCTTGCTCATTTTCGAAAAAAAAAATGGCCCGATGATGCCGCCACCCCAAAAACCGCACCAAACAGTGACTCGTTGTGGATGCATTTGCTTCTCTACAGTAACGTGTGAATTTTCTGAGCCCCAAATCCGACAATTTTGCTTATTGACGTAGCCACCGATGTGAAAATGAGCTTCATCAGAAAAGATGAATTTTCGGTAAAAATGCTCATATTCGGTCAAACGATTTTCTGCCCATTGAGCGCACCGAAAACACATTGGATGGTCATTAGGCTTCAGTTCTTACACCAATTGAACTTTGTACGCCTTCATACTGAGGTCTTTATGCAAAATTCTCCTCAAAGAAGTGCGTGAAATGTTCAATTCTTGCGAACGATGTCGAGTTGAGGTTGTTGGATGTTCACGCACATTTTCGGCTACAGCAGCAAAGTTTTCGAGTATACGCACTGTAGGAGCACGTTCACGTGTTGTTTTATCCATTAACGATCCACTTTCACGAGCACGATTAACAAATTGATCCACAAACTGTCTTGTTGGCAAATCTTTTTTTTGGAATTTTTTTTTTCAAATTTCTCACAGTTTGAGTAAAAGACAATATTTCCCAATTTTGTTCAAGCGTACAGCGTCTTATTTCGTAAATGTCAAACCTTTAAGTAAATTATGAACACATTTGACATGTCATTTGTGTTATCATTCTCAAAACAATAGGTGGTTCAAAAAGCAAACGCTATATGGTCCACCCTGTATATCTTTTTAGCTAAAGTAAAGCTTTAAAAATTGTATCTCTTAGCTGTACCGTTAGCAAAAGTTATCATCTTACAAATCGTTTTGAAATTCTATACATAAAGATACAAAATACTTGATGAACGTAACTCAGTTTAATATGACCTACTTTATGAAGCAAACATGCTGCTGCGGAAAACATTATTCTAACACGAACAAAATTTTAAGTTTAGAACTATCTATTATGTTTTCAGGCCCTACATATGTATTTCTCTTACCATTCGAATCAAACTCTACTTCGGTCATATGTCCATTTCTGTTATACTTAAAGCGATTTATCTAAGCCAATTTTTTTGTTACCCTTCCAATAGCTCAACCGAAGCTGGTTTATCCATAAAGCATTTAGACTTTCACAGACTTCAATTTCCGGCATCAAAACGTCGTTTGTCATAGGCCGCTCAAACGGCTGTTTTAAATTGATGTAATAGCTATCCTTGAATGGCTTCATGTTGCTCTTCAGCCCAAGTGTGGAAGTTTTGCTTATTGACGTGGCCATTAAGCTAAAAATGGGTATTATTACTTCTCGAAGAACACGTTCATACGTTTGTGAAGTTACATTTCAATCTGTCAAATTCATTCTTTGTTTACAAGCCATTTATTATCCATCTACAATGGAAAAAATGTATCGTGCAGTGATTGAATTTTTATTTTCGGAAGGTTTAAAAGCAAAGGCTATTTATGAACGCATGCTGAAAGTGTATAAGGACTTATCGTTATCAATTAGTACAGAATGTGGTCGTACAAGCCTTGAAGACGTTATAACAGCTGTGCAAGCCCTTCCGATTCTCACTGGGCTGGAATTCATAAATTCGAATCTCGTTGGAACAAGTGTATTGATGTTCTGGGAGACTATTTTGAATAATGAAGTGTATTTCAAACCATAAAATTGTTTTTTTTCTTATCGAACCGCAAAACTTGTTGAACAACCTAGTAAATCCTAGAAAGAATTTCACATTTCGATTCATATAAACATATATATTAGAGGTCAGCAAAATTTGTTTTGCGAGTATGTTCGTGAGCATAGGGTAATAGCCTGTACAGTGATGTAAAAAAGTGAATAGAGTAAAATTGAATGACCAAATGTATCGACAATGAAGGATTAATACTGTGTGTTCTCCACTACGATATATAATATATACGTATAAAATTATAATTTATATATTTGTATAATAAAATAAGAAACGCCGATTCTGGAACAAACATGAATAAAAAAATAAGCAACTAAATTACTTCATAGCCTTTGTATTGTACTTAATACTAGTACATTTTAAAAGAAATTAAATTGACAACAAAGAAACCACATATTTCAAAGCGTAGTTTATTTAAAATTAATATTTATACTTGTACTTTTAGCACTATTTCTGGTTAAAAGTACGTATGTATATGTCGGAGCGTGCTGTATGCACGCACTATATGCGCGTGTTACAGCGTACTGTATGTGTGAGTGTATGAGTATTTTGTTTTGGGTATTTCACCAGAATCATAATTTCATCACATTAGTAATATTACATCAGCCGCTAATTGTGCTGTGATTGATTATTTGCATTTTGTCGCTTGAAGAAGGACCGTTATAGCGCGACTACAGCGTTGTAGCGCTGTCGTCGAGTGTGGTTCGGTGCGAGGTAGAGAAACAGAAAAAGGGCAGTCAAATTTGGAATCGCAAAGCCTACGCACCGAAACTCACTACGCTTTTAAAAAAATGGAAAGCGAGCGTTCCTTGACATCAGAAGTGGGATCGACACCACCTTCTGTATTCTCAGAGGATCAAAGGCGCATTATCCTACAGATGCGAAATCAAAACCTGTTGGAGCTTGTAAAAACCAAGCAAGCATCAACACGCGAACAGCAGCAAACACGTGGCGTCACTTTGTCAAAATTTTTTTTCCGATAACGCAGACGCCGATGCTTCGAAATGGTGTATTACCGCAGACATACTATTAACGGAGCAGCCCATAGAAGGAAGCAAGCTGATCATGGCGTTAAGTGAGGCTATGGTGGGCAGTGCTTGACCCAGTGGTTAACCCAAATTTCATATCCCGGCATTAAGTTTAATGAATTCAAGGAATTATTTCTCTACCGCTATAAAACAACGAGACGTCGTCGGCAATGTTTTTAAATTTGCTGAACAGCCGCCCAACTAACGGCGAATGCCTCGCGGTTTACGCTAGTCGTTTGGTGACAACTCTCACTGCTAATTGGAAAAACAAAAATATAGGGGAAAAAGCTGTTTCAGTTGTGCTCGCTCATTTGGCAATTGTGGACAACCGCTTGCAGCGAATTGCTTCTACATCAAAGTTGCAAACTAGAAGCGAGCTACAATCTGAACTTGGTGCATTCACATTTCAAAAGCACCGTAATGTTGACCGTGATGACGATTCTGGACCTGACATCATGAAGAGGAGAATGGAAATAGTGTGTCATTTCTGTGGAAAACCAGACACAAAATTGCTCAGTGCAGAAAGGAAATACAACAAAAAGCCGATGCGACACCTCAGCGGGATAAGCCGCTAGTTATCTGCTTTAAGTGCGGCCAGCCTGAACACTTTGCAAATCAATGTTCAAAAGATGCATCAACAAGAAAAGAGGGACTTTTTCAACAGGAGACCGTGAACCAGTGTTACGTGCAAGAGCCAACAGGTGCAGAATGTTCACTTATAAAAGAGAAAATTAGCAGTAAGTTGTGCGAAAAGGGGTTTAATAACACTATTATGTTAAAAGGCGTTGGTGATACTGGTGTATATATAGCACATTACAGATTTTAAGTCAGGTTACTGTAAACGAAAACTCACTTCAAATATTGTTTCATTTTGTGCAAGATAAACATTTCAAAAGCAACATTGTTATTGGTCGTGAAATCATTAATCAAGATTCAATGTTATTATATCTCCAAACAAGTTCGAAATTGTAAAAGCCAAATCCGTAAATATTTGTTCAGTATGCATATGCATCGTCCGCGTCTGTGCACTATATATATATATATACAGGGCCCGCCATCTATCGTTACGGATTTGAACTAGGTATTATTTGAAGAATGGTAACACTTAGCTGTCATCTGATTTGACAGAAAATTAGTTGTATTCTTCCGCTGAACGAAAATGGTTGTGTATACGCTCAAAGAACGCTGGGAAATATTGCAACATTACTTTGAAAATCATGGTAATGTTGCAGAATGTGTACGAAAATTATGTACGGCAATGGGAAGAAGAAAAGCACCGAATGAAGCGTATGTGCGTTGCTTTGCGAAAAAAGTAAGAGAAACTGGGTTGCTTATTGACAAACCAACGCGTGACCGACCAAAAACCGTGCATACACCCGAAAATATTGCTGCTGTGGCCGAGTGTTCGTGAATCACCAGGAACATCAGTTCACCGTCGTTCTCAACAATTGGACATTTCGGAGACATCACTCAGACGAATTTTGCGTAAAGACCTTGGTATGACGCCGTACCAAGTCCAATTGGAATGAAGTTGTGTTATATCATTAACCGGAAGGATTGTACTTCAAAATAAAAAAAAAAGTTTGGAAAAATATTGAGTAGTTTCTTTTTTATAGCATTTTTAATTCCGTAAAGTTATATGGCGGACCCTTTATAATTGGCGCGTGCACCCTCCTCCTATTAGTGGTGTGCGTCTTGATGTTGTTCCACAAATGGAGGGACCTACAGTTTTAAGCCGATTCCGAAGGGCAGATATTTTTTATGAGGAGCTTTTTCATGGCAGAAATACACCTGCCATTGCCTGCCGAGGGGCGGCCGCTATTAGAAAAATGTTTTTCTTAATTTTGGTGTTTCACTGAGACTTGAACCTACGTTCTCTCTGTGAATTCCGAATGGTAGTCACGCACCAACCCATTCGGCTACGGCGACCGCCTAGCTGTGCGCTACATCGGACAAATCCCTAAGAAGGCTTTGCACGAAAGTGCAGAGGATTCTTGACAAAATCGATGACTGGTGCATGAGACAAGGTCTTTCCGTTAATCCGAACAAAACAACCATAGTCTTGTTTACGAGAAAATGGAGATTGGATGGACTCAGTCTTCCAACACTGAAAGGTGTGACACTTTGTCTTTCCGATGAAGTTAAATATCGAGGAGTAATATTGATTAAGAAGCTGACTTGGGAGACACACGTTTCACGGAAGGTGAATCGCGCATTGAGGATTTTTCAGCAATGCCGTATAGCCTTTGATAAAACCTGGGGTCTGAAACCTGCTGTGGTCCTATAGATAAACACAGCACTTATCAGACCAATCATCACTTACGCTTCTGTGGTATGGTGGCGACGGAGCATGGTTAAGTCCACAATCCGGGAACTGTACAGCCTACAAAGAAGTGTATGTTTATGCATCACGGGTGCAATGAGTACAACCTAAATACTATGCTTGATTTGCTCCCCCTGGGTCTTAAGATACAACAGGAAGCATTAAAACCAATGTGTATACTCCATAAATATGGTTTCTGGCACGAAAACGGAACTTCGGGGCTCAGAGAAATCTTTAGGTTGCTATCTGAGCAGTATCCTCCCTTTTTGGCACCTAAAGACGACCTGATACCCAAAGTTTCATTTGGAAGGAAATTTGATGTCAGATTTCCACTGCGTGAACAATGGTGCAATCCAGAATGCATGCAGGGAGGTTTGACGGATATTTTGTTTACCGATGGGTCCAAGACTGAAAAAGGGTCTAGAGCCGGATGGTACTTAAACGATAGCAATAGGTATCACTATGCTATGGGGGGAATGGCAACTGTTTTCCAAACGGAAGTTTTTGCCATCCTGAAAGTAGCCGAATATATAATCGAGAGGAGATGGAGCGAGAAACATGGAGTTTTCAGTGACAGTCAAGCTGCACTGAAGGCCCTGGAGAACGCGAAGCAAACCTCAAAGATTGTTCAAGAATGTAAGAAGAAGCTCAATTCTGTCGCAAGCCAAAACAGGCTTGTACTTATGTTAGTTCCGCGACACTCCGGTGTTCAAAGGAAATGAGATCGCCGACGAATTGGCCAACCGTGGATCAGCGGTGCCCCCCCAGGGGCCAGAGCCAATAATCGGAATCAGTTCCGCGGGAATCATGAATTGGATCAGCGATTATGTAGGCAATCTGCATAAAGAACGATGGTCCGGTCTAGAACGCTGCAGAACTGCAAAGTGTTTTGTGACAAGTCCGAACAGAAAACTGTCAAATTTCTACTAAAACTTAGAAGGAAAGACATTCGGTTGATGGTCGGTATCATTACAGGACACAACCCATGGGGTCAGCATATGACCACCATTGGAATCATTGAAGACCCAGTGTGCCTGTCATGCTTAGAGGAAGCGGGTAGCACTGAGCACTTTCTCAGTGAGTGTCCTGCCTTTGCTTGAGCACGGCTACGAGTTTTGGGTTCCGATGTCATGAGAATGAGTAATATTCGTTCTCTAAAACTGGAGGATATTTACAGATTTGCCAAAGAATCTGGAAAATTCTCACAACACAAAATATCTCTATCTCTGTCTCTATTCCTTCCTATCTCTTTCTCTGATACTTTTCTCCTTCCCTCCTTGACTATCTACCCTCTTTTGAGAGCTCTAAATACAATGGGCTTTTTAGCCTGAGTGTTTTAGGAGCCACCAAATCTCTTGCTGCTCCTTGGCTCGACCTTTTCAAATTTCAGTTTCACAGGTGAAATGAAAATCCGATTGGTTGACCATAGCAAAACTGTATAATGCCGGCCCTATAGACTTAGGCCTGAAGAAAGAGATATTGTTAGAGAAAAGTTGAGTGAGCTACTAATATGTAATATCATTCGAACCAGTTGT
The DNA here is from genome assembly GCF_028408465.1 of Anastrepha ludens. Classification (NCBI taxonomy): domain Eukaryota; kingdom Metazoa; phylum Arthropoda; class Insecta; order Diptera; family Tephritidae; genus Anastrepha; species Anastrepha ludens. The sequence goes on along the minus strand of NC_071503.1, from coordinate 3,115,298 downwards.
TCTCCTTTGCAAGTCCCATGCTGCTCGTCAAAAAGAAAAATGGGACAGATCGCCTCATCTCTTTTATAATCTTGGCCACTAAGTCTCATGCCGCATTCCACTTTTCCTTCGAGCGCAGAGAGAGAGTTTTCAGAGAGTTTTCAGAACGAAAGCGCGAGCATGTGAAGAATATGTGGTGAACGTCCTCTAAAGTACTTCCATCGCAGGATTGTCGTCGTGGTTAAACCTGTATAGATATTGAAAATTCTTCACTGGTTTGAGAAGATATACTAGGTATTGTATTATATTAAATTAAAAAAAAAAACACTTTACTTAGGGTGGAAGCGCGAAATAAAACGAATATTGCCTGTAACGCCGCGTAATTAAAAAAGGAACACCGCACTCGTCCGATTACAATTCCAAAAGTGGAGTTTATTACACATGTACTGTCCTTATATTAGACCTAAAACTAAGATACGAGAAATAGCCGAAATGGAAGAACAGTATGTGGAGAGTTAGAGAGAGTTTGCAGTTAAGTAAATAGAAATAGGAAGAACGGAAAGTAGGTATAGCTGTAGAAATAAAGTCAGTGCTCGGAAGTAAATAGAAACAGGTAAAGAAATAGCGACAGCGAGAAACAGTAAAGTATACTATATACCTACTTATAAATAAACAATATAAAATAACTTAATATTACGCTTTAATACAATTTCAATTTTTAAATTCAATATTATTTGATTTATTCTATTCTAATTTACGTTACATTATTCTATTATAAAAGTTTGCCAGAATCTGGCTTAACACCGACCACCTTGAAGGAATCCAACAGCCTTCAATTCTTGTTTTTCACCGGCAGCACGGCGAGTTTGTGAATAGGGCGTCGTACTTCACCCGACCTAGTGGTGATGTCTGCGACTCGAATTTTGCCGTCCGCTCCGGGAATGGTTGCGGCTACTCGACCGAGCACCCAATGCTGCGGTGGCACGTTGTCTTCGTGGACTACGAGGAGTTGGCCTGGTTGGACGTTGTGCTGCGGGTGCACCCATTTGTTGCGCTGCTGAAGCTCCAGAAGGTAGCTCTTCGACCACGCGCGCCAAAATTGTTGCTTGAGAGAGCAAACAAGCTGCCATCTCTCTAAGCAGCGGCTGAGGTTGACGGGTACCTTCTCCGGTGGCAAAGCTCGCAAGGGGCAACCGATTAGTAGATGCGCCGGCGTTAGCGCCTCGCCGTCGTTGGGGTCGTTGCTGAGTGGTGCGAGCGGTCGGGAGTTCTGTACCGCTTCTACTTCGGCGAGAAGCGTTGCGGTTTCTTCTGCGGTTAACAGCGCGTTGCCTAAGGCGCGCACCAGCAGATGTTTGGCCGAAGTGGGGTGCCCTCGAAGGTATGAAGGCGAAGATGAATCCTTCGTCGGCGGCGTATTGGAGAATCTCCTCTTTCTGTGCCAGAAAGGCTTCCCGGAGCTCCCTCAGCTTCCTCTCTGCTCCCACAAAGTTCGTCGCGTTGTCGCAATATATTTTGGCTGGCATCCCTCGGCGCCCAATGAACCTTTTGAGAGCGAAAATAAATTTATCAGCAGTTAAATCAGTAACAAGTTCTAGATGAACTACCTTTGAAGCGAAACAACGAAAATTTTCACGGGAGGGCGACCGCGAATTTTTAAGGTTATTTGAATGGGCCCGCAGTAATCTACCCCACATATTGTGAAGGGCCGTTGGGCGCGTAATCGATCGGCGGGTAGATTGCCCATGATCTGACCTTGTAATTTTGGCTTATAACGAAAACAGTGAATGCATTTTCTTACAGTTCGACTACAGGCTTCTCGAGCATTTATCAGCCATATTTTTTCTCGCAGAAGCGCTACCAATGCCTTTGGACCGGCATGGTGATTACGAAAATGTAGGAACCGGATGTATGCTTTCACAAAGCGCGAGTCTTTGCGTAATAGCAAAGGGAACTTAGCATCATAGGGGATTGGCGCGTTTAATAAACGGCCACCTACTCGAATCAATTTAAACGATAATGATGATTCCGAGTGTTCATGCAGAAATGGAGTTAATTTCTGCAAACTTGAGGGAAGTACGTTATTTTTCGATAATTTATTTATTTCATCGCTAAATTCAAAATGTTGAATTATTTCGACAATTTTAAGGAAACTCAATTGTAATTCCTTTGCCGTGGGTATTATTTCAGATTCTGCTTTTCGGAAATCCGAAAATCCGAAGCACTTTTCTGTGAGATGAGAACCTGTCAATTATTTCGAGAAGTGGATTTGTTGTGGAATTGATTGTGGTCAACGTAATTGCGTTCTTCTTCTTCTCGAGGGCTTCTTGTTCTGGAGAGAAACTGAAGTTGACATTTTTTGTGGGCACATGACGCCACGACAAATTCTGGGTCCACTCTTGGATCTCGGACACTCTATTTGCGACGAAAGTTTGCAACGACGATGGATGCGTTTTAATCCAATGCAGAACTATTTCGGAGTCTGTCCAGAAAACTGTTTGTTCTATTGGTCGACTCAACATTGGTGAAATTCTTGACCATAATTTGGCAAGAAGATGGGCTGCCGAGAGCTCTAAACGCGGAAGAGATTTAGTCTTCAGCGGAGCTACTCTAGACTTTGAAGTAAGCAGCGTGCATTTCGTACCACTAGCGGATTGGCTACGTATATATACGCAGCAGCCATACGCTCTTATTGAAGCGTCGGAAAAGCCATGAATTTGGCAGCTGGCACTCGACTCTGTATTTACATACCGAGGAATGCTAATTGATGGAAGCTGCAACAAATTGGCTTAAAAATTTTGCCAGCTAGTGTCAAGCCGCAATGGAATCGACTCATCCCAGTCTAGCTTTTGAATCCAAAGCTCTTGTAATAAGATTTTAGCTTTGGTAACTAGCGGGGCTAATAAACCAAGAGGGTCAAAGAGGCGAGCGGAAACTGATAAAATATTACGTTTAGTTGCTCGCAGCTCGCTAAAATTATCTTCCAGAATGAAGCGAAAAATGTCATCTTTCGGCTGCCAGTGGATTCCCAGCGTTTTGGTGGAGTCGGTATCGCTGAGCTGCAATAATTTTTGGAGACTCTCACTATTCGATGAGCTTGTATGATTGGAAAACCACTTTGCTAATTTCAGGCCTGCCGATTCTAAAATTGTATTTACTTCCTGTTGTATCTGGGTGAGGCTTTCTATGCTGTCGGATCCTGTTAATAGGTCGTCGACGTAAAATTCATTCCGAATGACTTTGGAACCGAGTGGATATTTGGCTTTATTTTTGTCGCTTAGCATTTGCAGACACCGTGTGGCGAGAAATAGTGCAGGCGCTGTGCCGTATGTTACGGTGTTTAATCGAAAAATTTGCAAATGCTCCGATGGATCCTGTCTCCACACTCATGATTCAATTATAGAAGGTTAGGTAAGTAAACAGCTTTCTCGCTCCCTCTTGACATATCGGCTCCCTTATTTGAAAACGTGTTGCTTCTTTACAAAAAAAAGTACCTATTTCACAAAAAAATTTTTGAATTGTAGTAAAAACTAAACTTTTGGTGCAAATTATTTGGTCGGCAACACCGTTTTCACTTTGACGCTTTGCTTTGTTATTATTCGTTGAAAATCTTTTATCTGTTTGTAAACATTCAAGTAAGTATAATAATAAAAGCTAATTATTTTGTAAATTAATGTCATTTTTCACTATTTAGGTCGATTATGTCTTACATATGGTGATAGTCGATTACTTGGAGTCGGCTTTCTGCTGCAGAAAACCACCGGTTTGTGAATTTTCATACATGTAAGTCCAGATCAGACATTTGTAAAAATTCTTATTAAACTTTTTCATTCATAGGTTTTTATAGCAGCGTTTTTGCAAATATAACAGAGACCACCTTACATACAATACATAAACTACAGTTAGTAAGTTCTTTTAGAATATTTGCTAATAAATTGTAATAAATAAAAAGTTTTTATTTGTAGGACTTCACAGACGAGCAATTGCTGCGGAAGGTGTGTGTTGAAGAGCTAGGTGGCCCAACTATTGTGGTTTTTAGAAACGAAAGCACGTATGCGCGTATTTCTACCATTGTCTCATGTGGTGTTACGGACAATTTCATAGGAGACATGGAGCGTGTTGTGTATGATGGTGCAAATACCTGTTTAACATATGACGGTCATTATGTGCCTAGTACTGCTACCTCTGAAATCAATTTGACTTCCGAACTGGCTGTCCACGTCGATACCTTACCCCGTCTAGAACAATATGCTGTACGTAGATGTATGCGCAACACCTACACGAGCAAGTCCTCGCGCTTTAAGTCTACAATTACAGATAAGTTGTAATGATATATTTGTGAGTTATTTTTAAGTTTTTGGTTTACAGGTTTTTGATTTCTGCCTGAAGTAAGTGCAGCGTTCCAACACCTATACGAGCAAGTGCACCCACATTCCTCATATTTCCACTCCGATTCATTACTGAGACACGTGGTATTGATATACGTAAATTTACAAACCATCACAATTACTAAAAGTGGATTATATTACCAATATGTAAAATTTTTCGATGTATTAGTTTTAGTCTATATTAATACATTTTCCTATTAATATTAGGGACGCAAAGTATATTAAGGTAGACAAATTTTAAACTATAAACTAGTAAATTTGTAATTTTCAATTTTTTTCTTATATTTAGAAATGATCGACTGAACTTCTGCTTTCGCAATGTCTTTACGGTAACATACTACATGTATCTACATGTATTGTTATGCATATTGTTATATATATATATATTATATATAATTGGCGCGTACACCCTTTTTGGGTGTTTGGCCGAGCTCTTCCTCCTATTTGTGGCGTGCGTCTTGATGTTATTCCACAAATGGAGGGACCTACAGTTTCAAGCCGACTCCGAACGGCAGAAAAAAAAAACACATACATAAGTAACATCACATAGTTCTGCGTGCTCTTGTGTTAGATAAACATCGAAAATATTCTAAATAAATATTACATTTGTTTAAAGAAAAAACTATAATTTTTCTGTCGTTTTGTTTTAATGTAGATTAAATAACCAATATACTTGTTTTTCTCTTAGTACAGGACTAATTAGTTACTTTACGTACTTTTTTACTACCTTTAGGCAAGAAGGGGAAAACATTTTTCCCTTTTTCCCATCCTTCGTAAATGCAGCCCTAAAATAAGGGAGTGTCAAAGCGCCCTTGTCACTACTTACCTAACCTTCTATAATTGAATCATGTCCACACTATGAGCTGGAAGTTCCTGTCGTCTTCGTGCACCAATATTTGACGATACATCTTCGTGATGTCGGCAGTCATGGCATATTTGTGCAATCGGAAGCGAAGGAGGGTCGAAAAAAGCTCCACTTGAACGATCGGCCCGACCATCAAGGTTTCATTCAACGCAACTTGTGTTGATGTGCGACTCGAAGCATCAAAAACTACGCGCAACTTGGTAGTTGTGCTCTGCGGTCTTAACACACACTGGTGCGGAATGAAATAGTGCGGCTCACTCGGGAGTCGATTATTTGTTGGACTCATATGCCCCAATTCGAGATACTCTTGCATGAAGTCCAGGTACATTTTACGAAGTACTGGATCTTTCAGCGTCCTTCTCTCCAGCGCCTGAAACCGCCGAGCTGCGGTTTCATACGAATGACCGAGTAATTTACGGTCGGTTTTGAAAGGCAGTCTGACTTGAAGCCTTCCACATGGTAAATCCTGTGTGGTTTTCGAAAAAAATTCCTCACATTTTGCCTGCTCTGGAGTCAGTCGTGTGGAATTTACTTGTGCAGGTATTTCTTACAATTCCCAGAATTTTCGGATTGTAGTATCAATGCTAGCAACGCTTTCTTCAAATTGACATAATGTGCTACTTACTTGGGCACTAGAGCTATTATTTGTGGCATACTTGCCTGAAATTATCCAGCCTAACACAGTTTTTTGCAGCGTTGGCTGCCTTGGGCTGGTTCTGATCTGACCCACCGATAACAGATCAAAGAATATTTCAGCTCCTAAAAGTCCCTGCTCGGGCGCCATGAAAATTCTTCACTGGTTTGAGAAGATATACTAGGTATTGTATTATATTAAATTTAAAAAAAAAACACTTTACTTAGGGTGGAAGCGCGAAATAAAACGAATATTGCCTGTAACGCCGCGTAATTAAAAAAGGAACACCGCACTCGTCCGAGTACAATTCCAAAAGTGGAGTTTATTACACATGTACTGTCCTTATATTAGGCCTAAAACTAAGATACGAGAAATAGCCGAAATGGAAGAACAGTATGTGGAGAGTTAGAGAGAGTTTGCAGTTAAGTAAATAGAAATAGGAAGAACGGAAAGTAGGTATAGCTGTAGAAATAAAGTCAATGCTCGGAAGTAAATAGAAACAGGTAAAGAAATAGCGACAGCGAGAAACAGTAAAGTATACTATATACCTACTTATAAATAAACAATATAAAATAACTTAATATTAAGCTTTAATACAATTTCAATTTTTAAATTCAATATTATTTGATTTATTCTATTCTAATTTACGTTACATTATTCTATTATAATAGTTTGCCAGAATCTGGCTTAACAGATATGCTTTGAAGCATCCTTTGGCCGAGTTTTCCCACCTAGTATGCCACTCGTCGATGCAATTATCTCGTAACGCGGCCCGAGTAGACGGACTTATAGGTCGCTGTGCTCTCGCTATTCGGGCAGTTTCCATTGCTAATATGCCTAGCGGGTACATGCCAGATATTACTAAGGCTGCATCGTCGGACACCGTTTTAAATGCGCTACATACGCGTAGTGCGCACAACCGGTAGGTAGACCGTAGACCTCGAAAGTATGATACATGTTCCGTTTTATTTGCCCAGATTGGAGCACCATACAAAATTTGGCTTTTCACGACATTAGCCAGAAGTTGACGACGATTTTGTTTTGGTCCTCGTACTTTTAACATCAGCCTCGACAGCGCCGTCGTGGTGGTGGATGCTTTTTTGTTGGCGTACTCGAAGTGTGCTTTGAAAGACAACCTTTTGTCTATCATTATTCCCAAGTATTTGATTGCGGGAGTGGTCGTTTTGTTGAAGTCTCCGATTCTAAAAGAGATCTCTTCTGGTTTTTTTCTGTTGCATATAAGGATTGCTTCGGTCTTTTGTTGCGCTAGGTCTAGCTTATTTTGGGCTACCCAAGATTGCACGCTGAAAACCGCATGGATTGCATTGTTGCGGATATCGCCTAGATTTTTAGCCGTTACCACAACGGCAATGTCGTCGGCAAAGCCAATTATCTTGGTTCTTTCTGGAATCCTGACACGGAGAACACCGTCGTACATTATATTCCACAGCAATGGCCCGAGAATCGATCCTTGTGGAGCGCTAATTGTTATTTTAACTTTTTTCCGTTTCTTTGATGTATTGTACCATAGAATTCGGCCATCGAAGTAACTGCGCACTATTCTCCTCAGATACATGGAGACCCCAATTCGCTCTAGGGCGTCTAAGGTTTTCGCCCAGTTTGCAGAGTTGAATGCATTTCTTACGTCTAGGGTGATAATCAGGCAGTACTCTTTGGTGCCATTAAGCCATCGGGTGCCGCTGATTGCTTTCGTTGCAAGCTGGATTGCTGAAGATACTGCATCTATCGTTGGCTTCCCCTCTCTAAATCCGAATTGATTTTCGGACAGGCCTCTCTTTGATCTGACTTCCGCGTCTAGTCGATCGAATAAAATTCGTTCGAGAACCTTACTCGCAGAGTCGGTTAGACATATTGGTCTGTAGCTCGACGGCTCCTCCGTTGATGTACCTGGTTTTGTAAGCAAAATTTAATTTTGGCGTTTCCAAGTTGACGGAAAGGTGCCCTCCGAAAGGCAACTATTAAATAAGTTGCTAAACACTTTATGTCACATCAATGTCACGGATGTCCAACTGTGTGATATCTGTGAGTTTTTTCACCTCTGCTTTTCTACGTAATACTTGCCCCACTGCAGCTTGAAGTTTAGAGGTATTTCCCATAGAGGACTCGCTAAGTTGAAATAGCAGATCTCCCTGAGCCGTTTTTTGGATTTTTCGTACCATTGAACTCATGCCTTTTAGAGTCTCTTCTTTTTTCACAATTTTGAGAATATCTGCATAGGAAATATCTCCTGATTTCTTAACTACTATGACGCCGGGCCGTGTAGGCTTGCTTTTCGCACGTTTCTGCTTCACGACTTTTCTCCATTCTCCTTCCTGATTGGGCGCCGGGCCTTTAACATATGCTAGCTCAGCATTGCTATTCTTTTTAAGGACAGTATTTTTGTTCTTCTCTAAAGCCAATAGCATGTTATCCTTCACAATTGATTTGGCGGGTGGTGAAAAAATTCGTGAACTTTTTCCTGTTGGCTCAGTGATCGTGTTTGTAGCTCGATCGCTCTCAGTTAGCGACCTAGCTCTTTTCGCCTTATCATTCGCAACGCTCGGTGCTGTTGTTTGTGTAGCTTTGGTCACCGTTGTTTTGGTGTCGTTCGTTGTTGTATATTTGCCCTCAACTGTCTTGGGGAGTCTACATATATCTGAGAGCATGCTTTTCATTTGCTGATTGACATGCCGTTTTCCGTTCAAAATCTTTTTTAGCTCTCCGAGCTTTCTACCCATGGTTTTGAGTGCTTCATTGTAGCCGATAGAATAGATTTCTGCCGATTGGTTAGTATGAGTGGGTGTTGTGCTCAAAACTTCTCTATATGATGCCGGTAACTCCACCGCTTTCACTTCGCTATAGTACGCGGCTTCATCATTAGTGTCGATCTCATTGGCAGTAGTCGGTTGACCGTTGCCAGGGTTTGGTTGGCCGTGCACCGGGGATCGTGGAGTGAGTGCACTTTTTCCAAAAGGGCACGCGGAAGCCAATGGGGATGAGGACAATTGGCGTTGTTCCTGTGCATGAGTGGCAGACCGTAAGCCAATTATCTTACTGTTCATGGCGCGGATCTTACACAAATTCACCACATCGAGTGAGAGGTTCGCAATCTCAATAAATGTATGAAACAAAGGAAGAAAACTGGCAATATTGTTGTTGTCTGTACTCAACACTGATTCTCACCAACACGACCAGCTAAGCTGAATTGTGGACTTTGTTGGAAATTGCTGTTACTCCACTTCTCTCTCAATTTTATACTCTCTGTGCTAAATTTTGTCTTTTCTTTGAAATTATTGCTATTTGCAAAGTAGCTCACTTGAGCACGCTAAATAGCTCAAGAAAAAAGCAAGAAAGTTTATGTTGAGGAATGCGAAATAGTAATATGGCAACCCTGATCTAAAATGTCAAAAAGCACTATAATTGAGATGACAGACAGTCGATCGTAATAAGCTGAATTAATTAAACACTTTAATTGAATTGTATTTGGTATAGCATTTAATATTGTTAACTAATTAGAAGTAATAAACGTTCTGAAGTAAACATATAAGTGTGGTGTCGGTAAGTTGGCACACACCAGAGAGTATAACAGGTGGATCATACCACACATCACAACAGGTGGCGACGAGGAAATTGGTCTCATAACCTACAAAACTGCAAAGTAGCGAAAATGGCAGAACAAGAGGAACTTATGAAACTGTTGCAGATGCAAAGCAAATTACTGGAGCAATTGACTCAAAGATCAAAGCAGCCAGTAGAAAATTCAAAGGAACAGTTGATGGAGTCATTGGCAAAAAGCATAGCAGAATTTTGCTATGATGTCACAAACGCACTCACATTCGACACGTGGTATGCACGTCACGAAGACGTTTTCTTGGTCGATGGCAAAGATTTGGACGAAGCATCACGTGTTCGCCTCTTAATGAGGAAGCTAAATCCAATTGCGGATAACAAGTATGCAACATATATTTTAACAAAAAATCAACGAGATTTCACATTCGAAGAAACAGTCTCCAAGCTGGGAGAAATGTTCGGTGCAAATGAATCGCTCTTCAGTATAAGATACAAATGTTTGCAAATTAGTAAGAATCAACAGGAAGACCTGGTATCGTATGCAGCCAGGGTCAATGCTCAATGTGAAAAATTTAGACTGTCGGAACTTTCGGCAGATCAATTCAAATGCCTCATCTATGTATTTGGGTTGCAAGCACACACAGAAGCCGACATTCGTATAAAAATATTGGCAGAACTAGTAGAAGATTCACAGCAAACATTAAACTCTCTGGTGAGCCATGCGCAAAAATTCATCAATCTAAAGAAAGATACAGCAATGGTGGAAGAGACAAAAACCGTAATAACCAACGCAATACATCCAAATACACGCCAAAGCAAGAACGATGCAACTAAAAATAGCAAAACAAATAAAGCGAAGATTCCAAAAACACCCTGTTGGAATTGCGGAGACATGCACTATGCAGAATATTGTACATATCGCAATCAAAAGTGTAACAAGTGCAACAAATACGGTCATAAGAGGGGTACTGTAATTCATACAGCGCCAGTAAAAGCAAAAGCACAAAACCTCAGCGACACAAGCAACAACAAACGAGCAACAAAGGTCACAACAGTTGCTTACAAGTAAATTCAATAACGCATGTTAATCGACGCAAATACACAACAGTAAGCATAAAGCCGATAGAAACCGCAACTTCATCGTTTCCGTCGTGTGATGTCAGAATGCAGGTGGACACCGCCTCGGACGTCTCGCTAATCGGAAAGTCCACATGGATACAAATGGGTCAACCGGGAATACGGTTGGAGAACAAATACGTTACCAGCGCATCAAAAGATAAGATTCAACTACTAGCCGAATTTTCTTGTGAAGCTAGGCTAAACGGGGAAGTACAATACTGTAATTTATTCGTAACAAATATTGATTCTTTGAACATCTTAGAAGTTGACTGGTGTGACATTTTCCATATTTGGGAAAAGCCTCTCAATCTCATTTGTAACAACATCATATCGGTTCAAGTGAAGAAACCGTCTGGCAAGGTTCGGATCTGTGGCGATTATTCATCAGGGCTAAACGCATGGTTAGAGCCGCATCAATATCCGCTGCACACGCCAGAAGAAATTTACGCAAAGGTCGCGGGAAGTCATTGTTTTACCGTAATAGACCTGTCAGACGCGTATCCACAGATACCCGTCACAGCAGAGTCAGCCAAGCTGCTCACCATTATCACGCATATGGGTCTGTTTACGTTCAATAGACTCGCACCAGGTATCAAAAGCGCTCCAGGAGCGTTCCAACAAATCATGGACACCATATTGGCAGGCATAGATGACACCGTCGCTTACATAGATGACATCATTATAGGCGGTGCGACCTTTGAGAAACATGTCGAAAACCTTCATAAAGTGGCGCAACAGCTACAGAAGTATAAATTTCGGGTCCAGTTCGACAAATGCAAATTTTTTGCTGCACAGGTAAAATATTTGGGAAACATTTTAAGCAAAACAGGTATAAAACCTGACCCCACCAAAATAAGCCAGATTCTAGCACTACGAGAACCCAAAAATATGTCAGAAGTCCGAGCATTTCTGGGCAGTGTAAACTATTATGGAAAATTCATCGCAGAAAAGTCCAAAATCAGAGCACCTTTGGACAAATTGCTTCATAAAAATGAAAAGTTTAATTGGAACGCTGATTGCCAAAAAGCCTTCCAGCAATTCAAACGCATTTTAAATTCAGATTCAATGCTTACGCATTATAACCCCAATTTACCATTGAAAGTGGCAGCAGACGCCTCCAATAGAGGAATCGGTGCGTTTATTTGTCACGTTTTTCCGGACGGATCAGAGAAGGTTATACAACACGCCTCAAAAGTTTTAACGGATGCAGAGCAAAAGTACTCGCAAATTGAAAAGGAAGCTTTAGCATTAGTTTTTGCGCTAAAGAAGTTCCACAGATTTATTTTTGGACGTAAGTTCACATTGTGCACGGATCATAAGCCGCTAATCGCAATATTTGGTAAAAATAAGGGCATCCCAACGTACGCAGCAAATAGGCTTCAGCGATGGGCACTAATATTGATGATGTACGACTTCAATATCCAATACATTAAAACAACAGAATTTGGATGTGTAGACATGCTTTCGCGCCTTATAGCCAATCACACAAAGCAAGACGAAGACATGGTGATAGCTTGTACGCAAATGGAAGAAGAAATGAACACGATTATTGAAGACCAATGTGAAAAACTTCCGGTGAGTTTTGAAATGATAAGAAAAGCTACAAAGCAATGTTCAACGGCCCAAGCTGTCATAAACGCATTATCAAATGGATGGAAGCAAGAAATAATACCAGAATTACAGCCATTTTATGCACGGAAAGATGCACTCAGCGTGATTCAAGAGTGCCTAATGTTTCATGAACGCATAGTGATTCCGAAGAAATTACAACCACGAATTCTACGTCAACTACACAGAGGACATCCAGGTAGAGAACGCATGAAATTGTTAGCAAGGAGTTACGTGTATTGGCCTGGTGTGGACGAAGATATAGTCTCGTATTCACGAAATTGTCAACTTTGTGCATCAACAGCAAAAATGCCTGTAAAACATACACTACGATCATGGCCGTTAGCAACAAAACCAATGGAACGGTTACACATTGATATAGCAGGACCATGCAATGGGTTTTATTACTTCGTAATCGTAGATGCATTCTCAAAATGGCCTGAAATTTTTCAAATAGAGAATATCACAACGCAAACAATCATTAGCAAGCTAAATGAAACGCTTTCACGTTACGGAGATTGTGACACACTGGTCTCCGATAACGGCACACAGTTTACGAGCGGAGCGTTCGAACAATTCGTAACATCGCGGGGTATTCAACACATAAGGACATCGCCTTATCATCCCCAGTCCAATGGACACGCGGAACGGTTCGTAGATACACTGAAAAGAGCATTAAAAAAAATTAAAAATGGAAGGAACGGATTCAGAAAACTTGCAAACATTTTTGCAAACGTATAGATCCACACCAAATCCGAATGTGGTAGAACGTAAATCTCCGGCAGAAGCCTTCCTTAACCGGAAAATCAAAACAACGTTAGACTTAACTAAGCCACAAACAACGGAAATCAAACAACGAAATTTAAAACAAGAAAAGCAGTTTATTGTCAAACACGGAGCAAAATCTAGAGAACTTTCGAATGGAGACCTTGTAAACGTTAAATGGCATCAAGGCAATGATACGTTTTGGGTTCCTGGCGTTATCATAGAACGGATTGGTTCAGTGAACTACAATGTCAGAATTGAAGTAAAGGGCAACTCAAAACTGATTAGATCACATGCAAATAAAATGGTAAAACGGTATGGAAACCATACTGGCAATCGCGATGTGACTAAATATTTATGCGACGTTTTTGATCTCACAGAACTACCACGGTTCAATGAAGAAAATCAACCCGTACTACAGCCAGAAACTGTTGAAGTGGCTCCCCTAGTGGAAACCACCTCATCTGGTTCTAATGCACATGCAGGAACGAATAGAGTAACATCAACGAGTCGCAGGATTCGTAGACCACCAGCATATTTGAATGAGTATGATACTTCCTAACAAAGGGAGGTGTTGAGGAATGCGAAATAGTAATATGGCAACCCTGATCTAAAATGTCAAAAAGCACTATAATTGAGATGACAGACAGTCGATCGTAATAAGCTGAATTAATTAAACACTTTAATTGAATTGTATTTGGTATAGCATTTAATATTGTTAACTAATTAGAAGTAATAAACGTTCTGAAGTAAACATATAAGTGTGGTGTCGGTAAGTTGGCACACACCAGAGAGTATAACAGGTGGATCATACCACACATCACAACAGTTTAACACTCACGACTTCCGAATACACTAGCTTTTAGCCTGTGATCGACAGATGATACGTTTAGGGGGTGTGATATCTCACTGTTTATTGTTATTCACTGTGAAGATTTCGATTCTGGGTCGAGTAAAATCGGAGCGAAACTCCGTACGTCCTTTTGTTAACACTTCAACTTCCATGCAGGGTGTGTGTGAGTGTATGCATGGGATTTACCTATGTGTGTGGGAGTGTATGTATGGGATATTCTTAAGCCCGCAGGATGACACGCCACAGACGAAATGCAAAAAAAAAAAAAAAAATAATGCACTGCTGCCTTGGCCTATTCGTATGTGATTGTTTACGTAGACGATATTATGATTGTGTCGCCCACAAATGAGTTAGGCTTAGAAAGGCTAAAAATAGTGCTAGACATTCTCACAGGAGCTGGATTTACCTTCTGCTCAAATATGAACGAGACGTTATCAATAAAACGGTCCGCGGATGACATATGGCAAAAATAATTTTTTTGTTTTTTGGTAGGACTGTTATAAGCTTACATGGCAAATTTCAGCGCGATATGTCACATAGTTTGTTTTCTGTGCTACTGTAAACAAGTCAAGCTCGAGTGTGTTCTTCGAATTCTCTTTTATGACTTCAATTCTCTCAAAATGTTTTCCACGGAGCGGCAACTTGAGCTTGGGAAACAGGAAAAAGTCACATGGTGCCATATCAGGCAAATACGGTGCTTGCAGAACGATATTAACATTATTTTTGTTCAAGAATGTTGATAGGGAAAGAAGCTCGACCTCTCGGATTGGTTAATCCATTGGACACAGAGCTGGAAGTGGTCTTAGACTCTATTCGAGCTAGAGCCAGTAGCACCATGAAATATTTGGCTTCTTACGATAAAAATCGATTCGACAAATCCAAGGCAGCCGTTGTAAGACACCAAAATTTAAATGACCATTTTTGGTAATAGAGGTTTTGGATGGTGACAGATACAGGTTAAAGTTGTTATCAAGCAAGTGAATATATAAATATTGTCATGAAGATATTAGAAAACTTCCAGGAGGAAGTGTTCCTCAAGAGTTAGACATTGACAGAGAAGATTCAAGCTCATCAAAGGGTCAAGAGGAGATTGAAAGTGAACCGTCCAAGCGAGACGATGATTGGAATAATGAATTAAGTTTGAACTTTTGGTCAGAAGAAATGAAAAATTGATTGACGAAAGATTATTATTTAAAGTTGAATAAGTGAAATATTGAAATATGATTGATTACGTTAATATGATTATGTTAACAATAAGAATAAATGTTAAAGTTTTTAGGAAAGAAATGTTGAATTGAATATTTTATCAAATGTTGAGTACACGAGGACGTGTAAATGTCAGAATGGCCGTGTCGGAGCGTGCTGTATGCACGCACTGCATGCGCGTGTTGCTGCGTACTGTATGTGTGAGCGTATGAGTATTCTGTTTTGGGTATTTCACCAGAGTTATAATATCATCACATTAGTAATATTGCATCAGCCGCTAATTGTGCTGTGATTGGTTATTTGCATTTTGTCACTTGAAGAAGGACCGTTATAGCGCGACTACAGCGTTGTAGCGCTGTCGTCGATTGTGGTTCGGTGCGAGGTAGAGGAACAGAAAATGGGCAGTCGATTTTAGAATCACAAAGCACAAACTGATATCTTAAAAGAAAATTTTTTGAGCTGAGGATACAAACTGTTAGCTAAATTTCTCCAGAACTCTATTCCTGTCGTGAAAAAATTCTTCGACATATAATACAATGCATACGGCGAGAACAAATTAGCGGAAAAACGTTCCGTTATTTTTGCTTTTGTTCGTATGTATGTATTGTCTACTCATAAACTATTATATATCCTATTTTGTGGCAAATTTCGCTTGTTAATAGTGGAATGGGGAGCTAAGGAGAATCGTATTGCCAATAGTTGTCTTCATTATTGTTGTGTTTAATGGAATTATTATTGATGGTGTAGATATTGGTAGCGATGGTGTAGGTCATAATGTTGCTGGAGTTTGGTTGTTGATGATGCTGTTATAGTTGGTGTTGTAGGTGTAACTATTCCAAGTACCGCTAAACTTGGGGCAAAATGGACTGCAGCCGGGGGATCTGGAACTTCTTTTGTTGTCAGCTATGGTCCATTTACTAGGTTGTTCAATAAGATTTGCGGTTCGATAAGAGAGGGCATTGCAAGTAGCCTACATTTTTTTTGTTTAGTTGGTTCACTCTTCGTCATACCTTCATACCTCTGGGAAATTTCACTTCAATCTGTCAAATTTATTCTTTGTTTACAAGCCATTTGTTATCGGCGGGTCACAGTATTTTCTACAATGGAACATATCAAGTATCGTGCTGGTTGGTTGGTTGGTTTAAATGGTGATTCTTCCAGAATCCAACTAGTGCTTCCGCACCATTTTGTAGCCACATCCTCGTTACCAACTTGTTTACCAGTTGTTTACAGCATGACTATACCCAGTCTGTGCAGGGTTGTTGAAATCTAAGCCAGACAGCTGTTCCAGACTCTCGAACAGCAGTTTACCCAGGGTTAACATTCTGTCCATGGGGCAGGACATTCGCAGAGGAAATGGAAGATTGTTTCCTTTTTCTCTGGTTGTTTACAACTGTGACAGTATGTGTTGTGAGGGATGCCCATTTTGGCTGCTTGTTCTCCCACAGGCCAAAAGCCAGTTATGACTGCCGTTAGTCTCCAGGCGTCTCGTCGTTTCATGTTTATCAATGTTGACGATTGCTTAAGGTTGTAGATGGGCCATAACTTTCTGCTTATTTTGCAACTCGTCTGGTCTCTCCATCTAAAATCTGCGATTTAGAGGTATTTTAGGGAAATTGCACTCTTGACTGCACCTAGTGGTACGAATACCGATTCTGCAAGAGCGTTATTCATGGCAGACACCCTTCTTGCCAATTCATTTTCTTTTTCATTACCTTCGATGCTCCTATGTCCCGGGACCCAAATTAAGGTAACTTTATGGTTTTCGCTCAAGGTGGTAAGGCTAGTCCTGCTTTATTCCACCACCTTAGAGGTTGTTGTAACCGAACCTAGTGCCTGGATTGCAGCTTACCTATCCGAAAGAATAGCGATATTGCCCTTAAAAGAGGGATCTGCGATTAGTATCCTACAAGCTTCCCAAATTGCCAGTACTTTCGCCTGAAAGGAACTGCAAGCATTAGGGAGACGCACAGATTTTTAAATTTTAAGCCTATGAGAACATATACCACCTCCAACACCACAATCCATCTTACTGCCATCTGTATAGACTGTAGTGTCGAAGTGGATTAGTGAGAATCCCTTATTCCATTCTTTCTTAGATGGAAAGAGAGTGACAAAATTTATTCTGAATGTTACCGTCGGGACGATGTAGCCAGTCCTCTTCGAGGTTTATTGGGATTGTCGCAGTAATAGACTAGCATGGCCATGAGCTTTTTCCTTCCCGCGACGCGCTTCATTTAACCTAAATGCATTCATTGTTGCCATCTTCTTGATATGTAGATCTACCGGAATAACATGTGTCAGAGCGTTTAGGGCCTCCTATGACATGTTCTGATTGCACCTACTGTTATTGCACAGACTGATCTTTATATTCTGCCAAGTAATTTAATGTTGTATTTTCTCTCTAGAGCTTTCCACCAAACTATAAAATTGGTCGAATAACCGCCTTATACAACCGTAATGTATACTTTTGTTGAAGACCCCATCTTCTTCCAAGCATACTCTTACAGGCATATTAAGCGATGGGGTGGGTTCAACACTCGTGTGATGACTCAAAGTTGGCATAGAATCAGGGTGCCATCCGCGAACCAAACTAGCTAGGGAGGAGTCCCGAAAAAAACCAAAAGGTAATGGAAAACAATGGTTTTATTACTCCAGGTGGAATCCACACAAGTGGCAATCCACCCGCTTCGGCGGCAGGGGCATGGGTTCTGGAGGCCCCAACCATTACCCAAGCCTCTCAGCTCTACGAGCGAGAGCGCATCCTGGAGGAGACGGGGGTTGCTATCGCAATCTCCTCTCCTTCAGAGTCTGAGAAACGTTTCCCTGCTTCGGAGGGCCTGAGTTGTGAGGTCTCTTCGGTGGCTGCACGACCTCCCAAAGAAGCAGGGAAATCGAAAAGCGTGGCAAGGAGGAAGAGAAGAAAGCGGCGGGCAAGGCTCATGCGGGAGAAATCCTCATGTGGCTCTGCCGGCCCTTCTGCGTCTGTGTCTTCCAAAAGACCTCGGTCAGCGGAAGTGACACCCACGGAAGCTACCGAATCCTCGGTGAACACAGGCATTCCCAAGATGTCTCGCTCTCGAGGTAAGCGGAGAAAGACGGTGGCTGAAAGCAGCACACCTCCCTGCCCTGCGGTTGCCGTCAATGGCCGAGCCACGACCCCCCAAGGTACGAGCGCGGTCTTGGCGCCAGTCAATGTGGCGGGAAAAGGTTCTGCTGAGCCACGCCCCTATCGGCGCCTCGACAAAATGTTCAGCACAGTTGTCTGCCCGGCGAAATCTTCGTCAGTGGAGGATCGGGAGCTGGATCTTCGCCCAAGCACATCCAAGGGTGCGGCCAAGCCATCCTATAGCGAGGAGGCTGCTGGCCCACGACCTGTGGCTGTGATTGGAAAACTGGGGTCTGACATCAGCTGACGGATGCAGAAATCAAATACTGCAAAAGTCAACTGATGCGTCAGGTTATTGCCTCCGGTCCGGAAGCCAACGCGAAGGGCTATGAGACAAAGGACGGCACCATAAAGGTGACGTGCGCGTCTCTGGCCAACTTCGAGTGGATCAGGACCGCGGTCAATAAAGTGCTCCCCATGGGGACCACTCGCTTCGCAGTCTAGAGCGAGGAGAGTGTACCCCTCAGGAAGGCCATCTGCTGGATTCCGGATCCAGACCTGTCTACGGCGGATGTCCTATCCTGTCTACGTGCCGAGAATCCGGGCATCAACACGAGGCTTTGGCGAGTCGTCTCGTACACCAAGAGCAAAAACCGGGAAGGGAAGGAAGGGGCTGCTCTTGTGGTGCGAGTGGACGAGGCCAGTGTTGATGTCATGGACTCACGGTAGGGGAACCGTCTGAGTCTCTTCTTTGGGACGGTCAGTTTCCATGTCTTTCCCAAATGATTGGCTCGGACGATTCCTGTAACTACCGTCCCTTGACGGTGACGCAAATCAACTTGCAGCATTCCAAAGCCGCTACTGCACTACTAAGTAGAAGGCTTTCCCAGCTGCACACATTACCCCACATAACAGCAGTGCAAGAACCCTGGGTCTTTAGGGGCCGTCTCTGTGGCTTAAGTGCGCTGAAAGGGGCCACGATATTATATGATAGGAGTTCTAGTAGACCTAGGACCGGTCTTATAGTATCATCCCATCTCACTGTGACGGGTCTTGAGCAATTTTGTTGCCAAGACCTGGTAGCGGCTGAGGTGGGTTACAGAGGTAGACGCGGATGGTCGAAGTTTGTGATTGCATCTGCTTATTTTCCTTACGATGCTCTGGAAGGGCCACCACCCGGGAAGGCCACTAGTCTCGTGAGGTTCTGTGAGCGGCGCAGTCTGGGCCTCATCCTATGTTGCGATGCTAATGCCCAGCATACAATCTGGGGCAGCAGCAAGTGCAATGGACGGGGCTCTCGACTATTCGAATTTATCGCGTCCTCCTGCCTAGACATACATAACAAGGGCTCACAGCCAACGTTTGTAACGTCTAGAAGGCAGGAGGTGATTGATCTAACCCTATCAAACTCAAAACTTGGGTGGTCAATCAAGAACTGGAGAGTCCTTGCCGAAGATTCGTGCTCGGACCACAGGTACATTGAGTTTCGGTGTGGCGAGGAGACACAAATGCCACTGCCTTCTAGAAACCCAAGAAAAACAGACTGACAGAGGTTTAGGGAGGCGTTGCGGGACCTTGACGTTGCGCCACCAAGACTTCGAAAAGAACAGGTCATTGAGGCGGCTGTTGAGAAACTCAACGCTGCCCTAACCGAATGTTTTGAGTCAGCCTGTTCAATTCGAGCTCTCCTGGATCGGACTCCCGTTCCTTGGTGGAATCGAGAGCTCCAAACGTTGAGGCGTGAGTCGAGAAAATTTCTAAACCGGGCCCTCAAGACTAACCTTGCAGAGGACTGGGAGCGATACCGTGATGTTCAGAAGAACATCAAGAGGCTTATTTGGGAATCGAAAAGAGCCTCATTTAGGGAATTCTGCAGCGGTATTGAATCTCTGATTGACACGGCGAAATTGGTTAGGATCCTGAAAAGGGACCCAACTGCAAAGCTGGGGTCAGTTAGGAAATCTAATGGCTCCTTCACAGAGCGGAAAAGTGAGACACTCAGGTTGCTGATGGAATCTCACTTTCCTGGTAATCAGATAAGCATCAGCCGGCAACAGCCCTTATTGATAAAGGCAGTTGTCAGATCTGTTACACCTTCTCGACATGACTGGTTCGATTTGCTCGATTTGCCATCAAATCTTTTGGCGGCTACAAGTCGCGCGGACCAGATGGCATATATCCTGCCATGCTGAAGGAGGGTGCAGAGTTCGTGACAGCAGCCCTGAAGAAAATCTTCTCGGCATGCCTGGCACTGGCTTACATGCCACGCTCTTGGAGGATGGTGAGGGTCGCTTTCATCCCAAAGGTTGGAAAAGACGACTACACCAGCCCCAAAAGCTTTAGACCCATCAGCATGACCTCTTTCATGCTGAAAAGTCTCGAACGACTGGTGGAATTGCGCATACGTCAGAAGTCGCTGAAGGCTCACCCTCTGTCTCTATTTCAGCATGCCTATCAAAGTGGAAAATCCTGCAAGTCGGCACTGCAAAACCTTGTTGTAGGGTAGAGCTGGCCATCGACAGGAGGGACTACGCTATGGGCATCTTTTTAGACATAGAGGGGGCGTTTGATAATGCCACTTTTGATAGTATGTGTAACTCTGCTAGTAGGCACGGCGTAGACCGGGTGCTAGTAAATTGGATTCGTTCGATGCCGGCCCAAAGAATCGTTTCGGTGCGAGCAGAGGAAGATCTGCTGGTGTCATCTGGGGTTAATAGAGGATGCTCCCAAGGCGGTGTGCTGTCTCCATTGCTCTGGTGCATGGTAATCGATCCTCTACTCACCACCTTAAACGATTCGAGAGTCTACGCACAAGCATATGCGGACGATGTTGCTTGTTTGGTAACAGGCCCTTCGCTTATGAACATCTGCAGGAAAGTGCAGAAAACTCTGGATCGGATTGACACTTGGTGCTGTGCGAATGGGCTATCGGCAAATCCCGCCAAGACTGGTATTGTCCTCTTTACCAGAAAGAGGAAGCTTGATGGACTCGTTCTGCCAAAGCTAAAAGGAGTCACAATCCAGCTATCAAAGGAAATTAAATATCTTGGAGTAATCTTCGATAGTAAGCTCCTATGGAAATCACACGTTGAAACAATGCACGCTCTTGGAATGCATGCATCTGTGTTTCAAGCGGAGGTGTATGCAGTTCAAGAAGCGATGAACTTTGTTGTGGAAAAACGATGGAGAGGCAGATCTATATGCGTCTGCAGCGACAGCCAAGCTGCGCTTATGGCCTTAGACAGCCCTCCAACCACATCAGGGGTAGTGAAGTCCTGTAAGTCCAGGCTGAACTATGTCTTAATAGCCTGATGCTAACATGGGTCCCGGGACACGTGGGTATCGCGGGTAACGAGACCTCTGACTCCTTAGCTAAGATGGGCTCTGAGGCCAACTTCTTTGGCCCAGAGCCCGCTTTGCCACTCCGCTCTGCGGCCATCACGGCCACGGTTAGCAAATGGGTAACTACCACCCACAAGTGAGCTTGGCAGGCTGAGAGAGGCTGCAGATGGACAAAACTGATGTTACCTGTCATGTCCGATCGACTGTCGCAAACCCTTCTGTCATTAGGCAGAGGGGAGTGTAGACGGCTGGTTGGACTGATGACGGGCCACCTTCTGTGGGCAAAGCACATGGAAAGGTTGGGCATCTCAGACAGTGTACTCTGCCCAGCTTGTGAAGAGGAGGATGAGACGGCAGACCTCTTCCTGTCTGTCTGCCCCGCCTTCGCTCGAATCAGGTTTGAGGTCTTTGGCACTGATGTGTTAAGAAGCGACTATCTGGCTCCTTGGCACCACAAGATCTACTCAGATTTCTTCGGAGATCGGGTAGATTTAAAGAAAATTAACCCTAGAACACACACCCGGGTACAAATGTATCCACTTCAACTTTGAAGTGTTGTAACTTTTGAACCGCTATACCTCTATACCGCTAGCTTCGGATCTAGGAAGATTATTTACTTTTGAGTTCAAATTCAAAATTTGAACCAGATCGGACCATTGGTTCAGGAGCTACAGCCTTCCAAACACATTATATACGTAAACACACACCCGGGATACGTTTGTACCCCAATAGTAAAAATCCTCATAATAATCAAAAAAAAACATTTTTTATATTATTTTTTTATTTGAAAAATTAAAAATATTCATTTCACACATTATATTATTGACTTTTATTATAAAAATTATAAAAATGCATCTTATGTCTAAGGAAAATCATGGCAAATAGAGCAATTTGTTGATGTGACCGAATGTTCAAGACACATTGGCTTCTTACATTTGGCGCACAGCTTTCTGGTTTTTCTACGGCGTTTTCCTCTTGTGCGTAACATAAATAGCAAGATCCGGACACAGGTTTTGGCGTGCGCGCTGCGGCAGATGTTGGTGCTGCTGTTGACACCATTGATTCCAGCGGTCGGTTGAAACATGTTTCAATAGCAATTTTAGTCGAAAAATTACGCGTCACTTGACGATTTATGGCTCTGGCTTCAATAATGGGCATACACAATGCTTCAGCCAAGCTGCGCAGGATCTGCTTACGCTTGTTGTTTGTTCTCCAAGGCAACATAGGGTTATTCAAATCGTAGACAATGTAGGCTGCAAGAGCTGTAATGTCCAACATGTTGAAGAACATCGCTAGTGGCCATCGTTTTGTTTGTCTTTGTGTTGGATATTCCGCAAACATTTGGTCCATTCGATCAACACCACCTTTGGTACGATTATAATATTCAATTATTTCAGGTTTCCCACTGTCAGTTATTTCAGCATCATTATGCATGGTCGAAAGCAAAATTACTGCTTTATTTTTTTGGGAACAATGTGACAATGTGACATTATTTTTGAAGCCAAATGTCGTTGAACCAATTGACCTGTTTTTGTTCTGCTTCATTTCTTGAGGAATATATGATTTGTTTTTGCGCAAAGTTCCAACGATCGTGAGTTTCCAGGTGAGAAGCAGTTCTGCAACTGGCAACGTCGTAAAAAAATTGTCCATTGTAATGTTTCGGCCACTTCCTTGGTATTTGGCAGACAAATCCTTCACCACTCGTTCGCCTTGGTTCATTTCCCTACCAGTTTCTGCTTGGCCAGTATATATTTGTCCATGCAGTGGATATGCATTTGTGGCATCGCAAATCCACCAAACCTTGACACCATATTTAGCAGGTTTTGACGGTATGTACTGCGTAAACCGTGTGCGTCCACGGTAAGGAAATAATTGTTCATCAATCGTCAAGCATGAGCTGCGCTTGTAATGTGCAGCAAGATTATTGTTCATCATCGTCCACAACTGACTGATCGATGCTGCTTTATCAGTTAGTAAGCGTGTTGCACGAGTGTTTTTATTGTCAAATCTTAGGAACCGCAATATCGAACAGAAACGGTTGACTCCCATTGTGGCGCGATATAAAGGATAGTTTTTGACGCTCCATAAATCTCGAACATGTTCTCCATTGCTATGGTTCGCATCAGTCATAATAAGTATGCCAAAAAATGCATACAGCTCTGTTATTGATACAGGCGTCCATGACTTAGGAGTTGTGTTTGGATGCGCATTGTTGTAAGCATTATAAGTTTCTTTTGCTGACTTATTTGTGTGGCGCATAATTATATCAGCCATTTCAACGTTCATGAAACATTTGAATGTTTGCTCTATTGACAACAAGTGTAGTACAATGGACTCAATTAATGTCTGAGTGCTGCACTTGCTCGTTGTCCAGACAAAAAAAAAAAAAAGAAAAAAAGAAAGCGATTTCTGCTTTCTTTACCCGTTCTTCAATGTCTAATTTCCAGCTAATTTTGGAGTTCAGAATTACCCCTAAGTACTTTGCACTGGTTGAGAGAGAGAGGGTTTGTCCGTTAATGTATGTAACTGAGTAAAATTTGGTACCTTATATCTGGTCGTAAATAGCATGAGTTCGGTTTTACGCGCGTTTAAACTTAGGCTACAGCCTGTAGCCCAAGAGCTAAGCTCGCCTAACACCCTTTGAATGCTCCCACTGATCATATTGGGACACAGTCCTGATGCCATTAACACCACATCATCAGCGTACGAGACCACTTTTACCCCACCTCCATTAAGTTTTATTAAGATTTTACTAATAACACATAACCAGAGGAGTCGAGATAAAACTCCCCCCTGTGGACTCTTTTTGTTATGTTGATATTACCCATATTAGCTCTAATTATCCTGGTTTCTAGCATAGAGATGATACAATTGCTGATACAATTTTCCACCCCTACGCCTATTAACGCCCGTTGGATAGCATCAGTGCTAAAGTTATTAAATGCGCCTTCTATGTCAAGAAAAGCTACCATGGTGTACTGTTTGCTTGCTAGAGACTCCTCTATTGTTCGGATTACCGCATGTTGTGCAATTGATATACTAGAGCTCTCCAGCGAGCTTCTAATGTGTATGTCTAAAAGCCGTTAAAATGTTTTTAAAAGGAAGGACGACAGACTAATTGGTCTAAAGTCCTTCGCTGATTCATGCCCTACCTTTGGTATGAAGATGACTCTAACAGGTTTCCAGCTATCTGGAATATAACTAGGTTTAGACACGCTTTGAAAATTTCTTGTAACTTCATGGGAAAAATCCCGTCAGGTCCTGGAGATTTGAAAGGTGAAAACGATTTGATTGCCCATGCAACCATCTCTTTTGTGACTATTACATCCATTACATAGCGGCTCAGCCGAATTCTCCCAACATCGCTATCGTGAGGGCTACATTCCGGAAAATGAGTATTTAAGAGAAGTTTTAGAGACTCTTGTGCCGTAGAAGTACAATGCCATATGGCTGAACCTCGCAGAATCTCTGGTAAATTCGATCGCAGAACAAAAATCTCTCTATCTCTCCTTCTTGGCGGCCCTAGTTATCTTTCTGTACTGTCTCCGACTTTCACTGTACAGTTGCCAATTACCTGTTGAGTACCTGAGATTAAAATTTGATCTGGCTACTTCCCTTAACTTCATTCCTCAATTTCGAACCACTTCTCCGATACAGGTTTACCGCGGTTAGTTATTTCATCAACCAACGCTATTTGCAGGTAATCCCGTGCCACCTCATCAAGTGCGGGTTTGGCTGTCTTTGGTATTGAAGCGTTATGAACCGACACTTTGTGCTTCTTCGTAGGTTTATCGCTTTCGTCCTGCGAACGATTGCGTTTCATGGTTTCTGCCTTCTGGGTGGCCTGGAACGCCAGGAACACATCGACCACCTTTTGGTACCTTGTCTTATCGGCCGCGTCCTTTGGATGAGTTTTCCCTTCGGCCCCATTTTCGCTTATTCTGCCGAGAATAGAGACCTCTGGTAAAGCTTATACCTGGACGGACCTGTTTTAACGTTTTGACGCTTTTGCCCCTTGGCATCAGCGGATGTAGATGGTTGACTTAAGATTGATTGCGTGCTGTGGCCCACAGCTTTGCCATCAACCGGCTCTTCCTCAGTTCGTTAGTGTCGGTCCGTGTTGTCCATTTGTCCATCTGCTGTGTCAATGGGTGCGTCCGCTTGTTCGTACGTTTTAGGTTTGTGTCCGTCCGTTTGTCCGTCTTCTGGGTAACGTTATCCGAATTTTTTGTTTTTTGTTGTTTGTTCATTTTTCTGTTTCTTACGGTCACCTGCCCTTCCATGTGCGGTGACCAATGAGGATATAGGGGAAATAAACGGTCCGCCATGGCAGCACCCCATACCATGGTAAGGCCATCGTTACAACCTGAGGTGGCCTGATATCAGGAGAGCTCCGTTAAGAGACAGCCTGATTTTATCCCACGGCTGCCAAACCCACCTAATAGGCACGGGTCGCGTTACACCTTGGGTTGAGGGAGCTTTTAACGAAGTTTACATCTTTGTCCTGTGTGGTTCGCGGGAGACCTACTCCCCTACTTTCCATATCTGGGAGCCGTTCCCCTGTCTTGAAAAATTTCTTTGACACATAATACAATGCATACGGCGAGAACAAATTCGTAGAAAAAAGTTCCGTTATTTTTGCTTTTGTTCGTATGTATTGTTTACTCATAAACTATACTCAGTTTCGTGGCAAATTTCGCTTGTTAATAGTGGAATGGGGAGCTAAGGAGAATCGTATTGCAATGCTTGCGTTACAAAAGTCTGGTAAAAGTGTAAGTGAGATTTATAAATTGGTGGAAAAACTTAGTATTTAGAGTATGTTTGTTTACCGCACGATCAATCGTTTTTCCCAAACGTGTGCAATGACAGACAGAAAAAGACTTAATCGTCCAGTGCAGCAATAAAAGCTGTTCGAGAAAGAGTTTGCAGAAATTCTCTGCGAAAGCAGATAATCATGTTCAGTGAAATGAATGTATGAACCAGATACATGTCAAGACCATTCAGAGATGATTTCAACATGAAAACCTTCCGTCACTCAACTGGTCAGCTTTTGACAACGCGCATCGATCGATGAATGGATGGTTGCACATTGGAAACTGACATAGCCTATTAAAATGATTTGCAATATTTTTTAAATCCTCTTTTGTAGGATGTGGCATATGTATAAGTACATATATTGAACAGTTTCAACTAAACAGCAGAACATGTGACAAATATAATTATGTAACCGTGGTTTTTCCTTTTCCGAATACTAAAAGTCAGAGAACCTAAATGACGTTCCCCTAACCAGAAATCTGAAATTATTTCAATATATGCTCATATATAGTATCGAAAAAATAAATGATGTCAAGGAATTTTTACAGGTTTTGACTATTTTAAAATAAATTTATATTATCTAATTCTAAGTACATTTCGTTGTAAATTTGCATATATAATTTTATATGTAATAGGCACGGCGTAGACCGGGTGCTATTACTTGGATTCGTTCGATGCTGGCCCAAAGAATCGTCTCGGTACGAGCAGAGGAAGACCTGCTGGTGTCATCCGGGGTTAATAGAGGTTGCCCCGAACACAGTGTGCTGTCTCCATTGCTTTGGTGCATGGTAATCGATCCTCTTCTTACCACCTTAAACGACTCGGGAGTTTACGCACAAGCATATGCAGACGATATTCCTTGTTTGGTGGGCCTGCTATCGCTTATGAATATCTGCAGGAGAGTGCAGAAAACTCTGGATCTGATTGACACTTGGTGTTGTGCGAATGGGCTATCGGCAAGTCCCACCAAGACTGGTACTGTCCTCTTCACCAGAAGGAGGAAGCTTGATGGACTCGTTTTGCCTGAGCTAGAAGGAGTCACAATCGAGATATCCAAGGAAATAATTTCAGGACCTACATATGTATTTCTCTTACCATTCGAATCAAACTCGACTTCGGTCATATGTCCATTTTTTTATACTTAAAGTTATTTATCTAAGCCAATTTTTGTTACCCTTCCGAGCATATTATGTGGTCCGAGTGTCTCTAACGCCACCAGTATGTTGGCGTAGACCGACAACAATCTCGTACAAAAAATTCGGTCAATTGAATAGCTATTAATATGCTAATAATTGTACTCGTATAACACCGACCTGCAGTTGGAATTTAGACGGACGTATTACTGCTACAAGAACAACAACAACAACGGACGTAGCAACATCAAACTCCTCTTAACGTTATGAAAATACATGATTTGTCCATTGTCATCGAGTTCACTTACAGCGATGATACTATATCTGCAGTTCAATTGTTTGGACTTCAATAGATTCGAGCTTGTGCGTTAATGATTTAAACGTTTATATTGACGAAAAAATTAGTATGTTGCTAAACACTAAATATTTCTGTTTCCGATTTTGTACCATGGATGCCCTATAGCGAACAATGAGTAAAATACGTGCATTTGTACTTGGCCAAGGGCTGCTGTCAACAGCCTTCTTCGAAGCTTTTAGGATACTTTTATGATTTTACAACAACATCGTAATAATAATATAGCATCTTTTATTATTTATTTCTCAAAAGTTTTTTCACAATAGCAACTGTTATTGTTTATTTATTTTTTACAGACATAAATTCATGCCATTAAATAACAGATCAGATCAACTTAAATATAATATGTATTTTATAAAATAAGTCGCTTTCATGAAATATTTAAATGTATGTATATAAAAATATGAACCTAAGTGTCAACTCCTTAATTCCTTTTAATTTGTCGTCGACACATATTTCTTACTCTAATCTTACAGATATACTGTGTTATATTGTAGCAATAAATTGTTGTATTATATATATATGTACACCCTTTTTGGGTGTTTGGCCGAACTCCACCTCCTACTTGTGGTGTGCGTCTTGATGTTGTTCCACAAAATGGAGGGGCGTACAGTTTTAAGCCGACTCCGAACGGCAGATATTTTTATGAGGAGCTTTTTCATGGGAGAAATACACTCGGAGGTTTGCCATTGCCTGCCGAAGGGCGACCGCTATTAGAAAACTGTTTTTCTTAATTTTGGTATTTCACCGAGATTCGAACCGACGTTCTCTCTGTGAATTGCGAATGGTAGTCACGCACCAACCCATTCGGTGCGGCGGTCGCCGTTGTATTAGTGTTTTTCAAATTTATATTAGTTTTTTATTGTAATTAGATTAATCCCTCGGCAGGCAATGGCAAACCTCCGAGTGTATTCCAGCCATGAAAAAGCTCCTCATAAAAATATTTGCCATTCGGAGTCGGCTTGAAACTGTAGGTCCCTCCATTTGTGGAACAACATCAAAACGCACACCACAAATAGGAGGAGGAGCTCGGCCAAACACCTAACAGAAGTGTACGCGCCAATTATTTATTTTTTTTTTAATTAGATTAATCCTTTCGTAGAAATACGTTCCACATTCAAATTTTTTTTTATCGTTTTCATGTTTATTCCAAAAAATAATCATGTCTCATTGTTAATGGTATTCTAGTTTTATCTTTAGTATAACTAACAAATTTCATATTCATTATTTTGCATTTTTGTGTTCTGATTTATTAAGGAGAAACATCGCAGGAAAACATGCGAAATGAAATTCCTCAAATAACTTATTCCCCCCAATCATTTTTTGTGCTTTGCACAGAATGTGCCTCCGTCGTATTACTTTCGGGACTATGTAGTGGATCGCAATCATCAATGAATTCAACGTGTGTGAATGGAAAATGCCCCTTTTTGCCCTTTAGCTCCCCCTCCCATTGACCATTTATGTTAGTTTTGGTTACTTTAATTACGTCGTCAATCTCCAGTTTTAATGCTGTTTTGTCATAAGCGTTGGGTACACGTGCCTGTTTCACGCGAGCATAGGCTGGTAGCTTTCGCTTTAAAATTTATGAAAAGAGATTATGTAAAATCAAGAAACTATTACTGTTAATTGTAAAATACATACATGTAGGTCGGATTTTTTAAGAGAATTGCTTAACTGGTGGCAATTTGCAGTAATTAAAGATTCTGTGGCATCACTTTTGCAGGTGACATTCGCCAGAAGTGGAGAACGAAGACTATTACTAGGCCCCAAAGGGTTACCACAGTTACTTATACTCGACAGGGGTCGATCAATGCAATTATCATCTGTATTTTCCTCGCACTAATTTAATATAAAGAATAAATTAAGAAATGGTATTAAAGTAGAATTCATTCGTAGTTATAAGGTATTTTTGTATAAAAATTAGCAAAACTCACTCTTTGAACATAAGGTACAGGTATTTGACCAATTTGCCCTTGCTGATTTTTTGCTGTCCACCACTGATCCTCGTCTTTACGGATAACAGTCAAGATCTCACCACGTCTGAATGGTAGATCGTCTTGGTCCTTATTAAAAATAAGATATTTTATATAATTTGAATAAATAAGAAATTCATATTAAACAAACGTTTCTGCTTACACTGCCGTCAAAGTCGAATTTGCCAATAACCTTTTCTGGCTTCTTTGAAGCAGGGCGTCGAAGTGGCGTCGTGTCAAGGTAATGTAACGTATAAAAAGTTAAAAGTTTTGGTAAATTTTCGAATAGCTGATCACCTATTCTATAGAAAATTTGATCCTGTTGTTGTATCTTGTTTATAATATAGTTGCTAACCTTAGTGTCCTCTCTACAAATAATAAAACCACAAGCTCGAACATAAGTTGGTAAAATACTATATAATGTTGGAAAGCCGTTATACCCTACATCACAATGAAATGTTGATCTAACAAGCAAGGTTTTATTTCTAATATATATTTTAATTCATAAATTTAATAATGTTTTCCGGTTTCTGAAAATCAGAATTTAAATACCGATTTTATCTATATGTATTATCGAAAGTGCGAAAATGCAGATTCAACTGAAATCTAAGCCGTTGTAGGGTATACACATATTTTCAGAACAAAGAACTAAATTAATAATAAAGCACGCACCTTACACATAACACATAATCACCTGCGATGGAGTTACTATCACGTACTAGAAACACACCACGATCACGTTCATTCATTAACACTTCGGTAGCATCCAGGCGAGACATTGTGCCGAAATACCAGCTGAAAGAGATTAATACTTACAATATGGAGTATTTTTAGTTGTAAGAATTTGTTTAAGTTTAAGGCAATTATTTAGACATTCACTATTTCAATTATTCAAATTTTTTCATTATTCAAAATTTTATCAATATTCAATATCTTCCAGTTCAATCAACAATTTCTTTTTCGTATTGTCATCTCGGTTTATTTTTGTCATGAAAAAGCTCCTCATAAAAACCATCTGCCGGTCGAAGGAGGCATAAAACTGAAGGTCTCTCCTATTGTGGAAAACATGAAGACGCACACTGCAAATAGGAGGAGGAACTCGGCCAAAACACCCAAAGGTAGTAAGCGCCAATTGGAATGAAAGGTATATAGCGCAGAATACACGTGCTATCGACTCCTCTGGTTATATGTTATTAGTAAAATCTTAATAAAACTTAATGGAGGTGGGGTAAAAGTGGTCGCGTACGCTGATGATGTGGTGTTAATGGCATCAGGACTATGTCCCAATATGATCAGTGGGATCATTCAAAAGGTGTTAGGCGAGCTTAGCTCTTGGGCTACAGGCTGTGGCCTAAGTTTAAACGCGCATTAAACAGAACTGATGCTATTTACGACCAGATATAAGGTACCAATTTTTACTCTACCAAATATTAACGGACAAACCCTCTCTCTTTCAACCAGTGCAAAGTACTTAGGGGTAATTCTGAACTCCAAACTTAGCTGGAAATTAAACATTGAAGAACGGGTAAAGAAAGCAGAAATCGCTTTATATGCCTGTAAAAGTATGCTTGGAAGAAGATGGGGTCTTCAACAAAAGTATACATTACGGTTGTATAAGGCGGTTATACGACCAATTTTATAGTTTGGTGGAAAGCTCTAGAAAGAAAATACAACATTAAATTATTTGGCAGAAAATAAAGATCAGTCTGTGCAATAACAGTAGGTGCAATCAGAACATGTCATAGGAGGCCCTAAACGCTCTGACACATGTTATTCCGGTAGATCTACATATCAAGAAGATGGCAACAATGAATGCATTTAGGTTAAATGAAGCGCGTCGCGGGAAGGAAAAAGCTTACGGCCATGCTAGTCTATTACTGCGACAAACCCAATAAACCTCGAAAGAGGACTGGCTACATCGTCCCGACGGTAACATTCAGTAGAAATTTTGTCACTCTCTTTCCATCTAGGAAAGAATGGAATAAGGGATTCTCACTAATCCACTTCGACACTACAGTCTATACAGATGGCAGTAAAATGGATTGTGGTGTTGGAGGTGGTATATATTCTCATAGACTTAAAATTTAAAGATCTGTGCGTCTCCCTAATGCTTGCAGTGCCTTTCAGGCGGAAGTACTGGCAATTTGGGAAGCCTGTAGGATACTAATCGCAGCTCCCTCTGTTAAGCGCAATATCGCTATTATTTTGGATAGCCAAGCTGCAATCCAGGCACTTGGTTCGGTTACAACAACCTCTAAGGTGGTGGAATAAAGCAGGACTAGCCTTACCCCCTTGAGCGAAAACCATAAAGTTACCTAAATCTGGGTCCCGGGACATAGGAGCATTGAAAGTAATGAAAAAACAGATGAACTGGCAAGAAGGTGATCTGCCATGAATATCGCTCTTGCAGAATCGGTACTCGTACCACTAGGTGCAGTCAAGAGTGCAATTTCCCTAAACTACCTCCGAATCGCAGATTTTAGATGGAGAGACCAGACGAGTTGAAAAATAAGCAGAAAGTTATGGCCCATCTACAACCTTAAGCAATCGTCAACATTGATAAACATGAAACGACGGGACGCCTGGAGACTAACGGCAGCCATAACTGGCTTTTGGTCTGTGGGAGAACAAGCAGCCAAAATGGGCATCCCTCACAACACATACTGTCACAGTTGTAAACAACAGGAGAAAAAGGAAACCCTGGGTAAACCGCTGTTCGAGAGTCTGGAACAGCCATTCCCATGGCAGCAGGTTCTACGTTACCGGAATGACTCGGGTTTTTCCCGACCAAGGGCTGCCGCCCCAGTAAACTAGCCCTGTCTAGTGTACCGTATCCTTCCCCTAATCTTTCGTCACAGGAGCAACTCATTGCAGCTAGTTTGCTCCAAATACTTCTCTTCCCGGCTGGCGTCGAACCCAACCCCGGACCAGAGGTATTCTACTGCTGCATTTGCCACAAACGGCTCCACCCGAACTCCACCTCGTTTAGGTGTAATCAGTGCAACGGGTGTTGCCATCGTAAGACCTGCTCAGGCCTTAAGACCCACAGGGAGTGGTCCACAAGGTATGTGGCCACGTGTTGCTCCCGCCATCAGGCAGCCCCTGCCTCTACGGCTACACTGCCCTCAGTGCCGGCACATCACACTGCCGCCACCAACAACACCTCAACGGTAAGGAGCCCCAAGAGCAACACAACTCCCCCCACGACCCACAACCCTCCTGCTCCTACCCCAGTGCGGGCACAAACCAGCAGCTCTTGGTCCCCCACACAGTCTGCTCCGTGTGTCAGACCAGGGTCCCTCGGAGCCTGACAACAGTCCAATGCAATTGTTGCAATGGCTGGTGCTACTTTCGGAGGTGGTCTGGCTTGCGCACACCTGTGAGTGGACACGCGACTTCGTTGCCCCCTGCTACAGAGCTCTGCACCCGCAACCGACCTCTGTGGCGTGGCCGTCTGTCAACGTCAGGCCACAACGTCCCTCACCTCCCGAGTTACGATCACACTCCCGAGGAGTTTTAAACTCCTACAACTAAACTCCAACGTCGACTTTATGAGCCGACATGGTATCAAGATAGCTGCGGTCCAAGAGACAAAACTGCACGCTAGCTACCCCTTAATTACCAGGGACGGCTACAATGTGCACAGAAAGGATCGCGAGCGAGACCACGGTGGAGGCTTAGCGTTAATAGTCCACCACACAGTGCAGTATCGTCTTATCGATGAAGGAATCGACCGCAGGGACAGCACCTTAGAATGTCAAGGGATCGCTGTGCGGTCGGGTCACCTGCTGTGCGGTCGGGTCACCTGCTGCCCGGGAGGATATCACCCTGAGGTTGGTGCGCTCATCAGGGGTGTAACCCGATTGGTAGTAGGAGACTTTAATGCGCATCACAATCTTTGGCGTTCAAACCTGCCGAATTATCGTAGGGGACAGCTATTGGCAGAGCAGATAGACGACTAGACATTCAGCACTGTAAACGACGACGTCCCACCAGGGGAGTGGGCAATTGCTGCAGCTCGCCTGATATCACAATTGCTAGCGCAGGTCTGATAAATACCATAACCTGGGGACCTATGCTATCGCTTGCATCAGACCACTTGCCCATTATCGTCTCGATTGAGAGACCTGCCGACTTTGTTTCCACGAATCACCGGTCCTACTTTAACTTTAAAAAAGCTGATTGGGCCGGCTTCACGGAATTCACCGAGGACACCTTAGTCGCTCTTTCCATCCCCACTGATGGGCGCGTAGGCGAAGGCGCATTCCACAAGGTGCTCACAGCTGCTGCGGCTCGCTTCATTCCAGCTGGAAATTAAGGACATTCGTTTTCATTTCCCAGCCGAAGCAGCCAGTTTAGCAAACGAGCGTGACCACCTACGCCAGGCCGATCCCGGGGATCCCCGCATAAGGGATCTCAATTTGGCGATCCGGCAACTGGTAAATCAACATAAGCGGACCAAATGGGTTGAGCCTCTGAAGACATGCAACCTCACCTCTGGGGTGAGTAAGCTCTGGTCCACCGTTACCTCCCTGTCGAACCCGACGAAGCACAACGACAAGGTGGCTATCACCTTCAACGGTTGCACTTCGTCGGACCCGAAGAGATGCGCGAGCTATTTTAGCCGTCTTTTCATACTGCATCCTCCGGGCGACAGAACCAAACGTCGTGCTACCAGAAGGCTGCACAAACTGACGAACGACAGTGCGCCACTTACTTTCTCCGGTGATGAGGTTCAGGGGGCCATCAACAAATCGAAATCGTCGAAAGCCATTGGCCCTGACGGATTAAACGCGCTGATGCTGAAGCATCTGTGACCCCTGGGAGTAGGATTCCTCACAAGTGTCTTCAATCTGTCCATGGCCACTCTCATCATCCCTGACAAGTGGAAAGCAGGGAGAGTGGTCCCACTACTGAAACCTGGGAAACTTGCCAACCAAGGGGAGTCTTATCGGCCGATAACCTACACGAAACACCTGGCCCCAGCCCCACATCAGCACGGATTCCGACGAGTGCATAGCACTACCACAGCACTCACCGTCATAAACGCCCAGATAAATCACTGGCTTAACCAAAACCGCCCCTGCGAGAGGACTGTCCTAGTAGCGTTGGACCTGAAGAAGGCTTTCGATACAGTCAGCCATTCCACGCTACTAGATGACATTTTACAGTCGACACTCCCGCCAGGGCTGAAGAGGTGGTTCGCAAACTACCTGAGCGGTCGACACTCGTCAGTGATTTTTCGAGATCAAACATCAAAGCAGAGAAAGATTAAGCAAGGTGGTCCGCAGGGTGGTGTCCTTTCTCCCTTGCTGTTCAACTTCTACATCTCGAAGCTCCCCCAACCACCAGCGGGAGTTTCCCTGATCTCATACGCTGACGACTGGACGATAATGGCGTCGGGCAATGACATCGATGGCCTGTGTTCCAAAGTGAACAACTACCTCACCGACCTTTCTCGCTTTTACACTGCGAGGAATCTAAAACTTTCTCCCGCCAAGTCCACGGCGACCCTCTTTACCACCTGGACAAAGGAGGGCAAGCTGTCCCTTAAGGTAAAAGTCGATGACACCAAATTCCGACGGTAAATAACCCCAAAATTTTGGGTGTAACCGTTGACAGCTTGCTCTCCTTCTCTGCGCACACAACCGCGATTGCCACTAAAGTCCAAAATCGCAACAAGGTCCTCAAATCGCTGGCCGGCAGCACTTGGGGCAAAGACAAAGAACTGTTGCTTTCGACATTTAAGGCAATTGGCCGGCCGGTTCTAAACTATGATGCGCCTGTCTGGTCGCCACCGGGAGACCGTTGCCACCTTCATGAACTCCCGTCCTGTGAATGGCGTAATCGGAGTCCAACCACCACCTATTCCAGACGAAGAGCTCCAGCTTCCCCGTGAGACCCGTGTCACACTGGCACAACTACGTTCTGGATACTGTAGCAGGTTAAACTCCTACATATCCAGAATCGACCCCGACATACCCATCACATGTCCGGCATGTGAAGGTACCCCGCACGACACTAACCACCTCTTCACATGCCCCCTTAAACCGACTCATCTAACCCCCCTCTTCCTCTGGACCCAACCTGTCGAAACAGCATGTTTCCTGGGCCTACCCCTAGATGAGCTAGACGAAGATGACCGATGATATGCCTACACTGACAAGTCTACCTATGCTGTTAAAACAACAACAAGGAGCTCCAGATACCTCGAGAGTCCCGCCTAACATTGGCGCAATTACGTTTTGGATACTGTAGCAGGTTAAACCACTTCTTATCCAGTATTGACCCCGACTTACTAAACATATGTCCAGGATGTGAAGGTACTTTGCACAACACTAACAACCTTTTCACATGCCCCATCAAACCCATGCACCCAACCTGTTGAAACAGCAAGTTTCCTGGGTCTACCGATAGATGAGCTAGACGAAGATTTTCGGTGATCTATATAACACTGACAAGGATAAGTATACTGCTACAACAACATTTCTTTGCGACGAAGTCTCTCTCACACAAAATATCCAACACGTCGCAAGGTCCTACTTTTTCTTGCCTTGCTCCGTCCATCGCATCTCTGGAATGGCAGTGCTGTCGGCCTTTACTCTCACGAGGGCATCAACCAGCCGGGCAGAGGCACCTTCCCCATTGAGGGAGCGGACATTCCAGGTGTATGCTCTCAAATCATAGTCATTAGTTCATTTGCAGGTAAAAAATGTTCATATCCGATGCTTTGTACATGTTTTCTTTGTGAGGATTTTTACCTGGCGGGTCCCAAACCCAGCGTACAACCAGCTATTCTGGGTTTTTTCGCATTCTCACATTAGCTCGTTCTCTAACGTGTGTTCGGAAGCTGCCCAGATGATGCTTGTGCTAAGCCGAGAAGTTGTGAGCTGCTTGGACCGTATGTAGAAGAATCGTATTGGCCACTCCAAAGTGAATGGTAATCCGTGACTTTCCTCACTTGTGTGGACTTCTACACATGGAAT
The DNA here is from genome assembly GCF_028408465.1 of Anastrepha ludens. NCBI lineage: Eukaryota > Metazoa > Arthropoda > Insecta > Diptera > Tephritidae > Anastrepha > Anastrepha ludens. The sequence goes on along the minus strand of NC_071503.1, from coordinate 3,078,598 downwards.
CATCCTCCATCCATATCTGGAGACTATAAATCGTATATTTATGTATAAGCTAATTGAGTTTAAAGCTCCCAAATTCCTTTACGAAAAATGAAGATTGATGAAATCTAAGACGCACCAAACACTGATTTTCGCCAAATATTCTTCCTTGTCCTCATCAGGGCTTTTGTTCATTAGTGCTGTGAGGCTCTGAAATTCCATTTCAGAATCTATCAAGTCTGCTATGAATAGACGTAACCACAAAAAGATAATTCAGAATTTTTTTTCTGCAAATTGAATGTGATTGCGGTTAACTTCTTTTCTCGATTTATTTTATTTAAGTAAATAAACTTTTGCTCGTATTTGTATCAATCTTTAAGATCCTTGCTCTTCTACACATATCTTCAAATCTTAAAAGTAATTATAATAAACTATATTTAGACTTACTACCAGTATACGGGGTCCGGCACTCGAAATGTAACCAACTTCAGACCACTCGCGTATTTGATGCAGGAGCACCCCCTGTCTGTTAGTTGACTAAATGACAGTCCAGAGTATTGTTTACAAGCGCGCGGAAGCATTTTGCCGAGAATAAACGCGAAAAAACCCAGTAATGGATTTCAAACGTATTAGTGTGATTGCATTATATTTGACTGGAAAATCACAACCAGCGATTGTTCGTGAGCTCGAGCACCTTCAAGTAAATAAAGTTTTTGTTTATTGCATCATTACTCGTTACAATGATACTGGTAGCATTGCGAAACGTCATGGAGTGAAGAAGCGACTTGAGCGAAATCCCCGACGAAATGCCAATCAAATGGCGAAAAAACTGAAAATATCTGACCGTACCATCCGCCGCATACTGAAAAATGATCTTTAAGTCAAGCCGTACAAGATCCAAAAGGCGCATGATCTCACACCAAAGCAGCAACAAGTCAGACTTGAGAGAGCAAAGAGTTGCTTCGCTTGCGGGAAAGCGGTCAATCTCCGAACATTGTGTTTTCTGACGAGAAAACTTTTAAAATTGAGCAATTCGTAAACTCACAAACCCCTATCGTTTATTTGACCGACCGTTCATACAAGAATTTGAGTCATCGATTGGCCACCAGGAGGCAGCGTCCGCCACAGGTAATGGCTTGGGCCGTTATAACCGCAGATGGGTGCTCCAATAATTTTAATTAAGCCTGGCGTCAAGTTAAATGCGAAATATTATCGGGAAAGTATTCTGAAAGTTGCTTTGAAGCCGTGGGCAGACAAAAAGTTCGGTGGCAGACCATGGACGATTTAACAGGACTCGGCACCGTCTCACAAAGCTCGAATGAATCAATAATCGCTAAACAACAAGGTTCCGAATTTCATAACGTCCACACAATGGCTCTCAAATTCACCAGACGCGAGTCCGGGATTATTCTCTTTGGTCCATTTTGGAGAGCAAGGTCCGAACTAAAATATTCACCAGTCTCGAGGCGCTGAAGAAGGCCATTGCCCGCGAGTGGGCCAAAATGCCTGCAAATTACCTTCGGGTAGCTTGTGATTCGTTGCTGGATCGTCTCATGGTCATGGTCAAGGCAAAATGTGGTCATTTCGAGCAAAAGTAAATTTAATCTTAATTTTGTATTATTTTCACACATTTTTCACTTTGAATTGAATAAAAGTAATTTTCCAAACTAAATGTATGGTTGTTGTTGTTGTAGCAGCATAAACATTCCCAATACTTACATACGGTGAATGCTGCCGGAGTGACAGTCCTTTGCCGGATATAAATCCGGGTCGTATCGGTAATGTAGAACCGACTGTCGCGGAAACGCTAAATGCATGGCCTTTTAAAAAAAATACAGTATACAGAAGTGTAACCTATTAAAAAGACTAAAGGTATGGACTTTTTAATTGGTTAAACTTCGAGTGCCGGATCCTGTATACAATATTTTCTAATTGTGTCATTTATGGTGTCGATATTGAGGTCCCTGTGACGTTGATATTGACGTCATTTGGTATATACCAGCCTGTTTTTGTTATTTTTCGAAGTACATATTTTAGATTTCTATTCTATATTTTCAAATGGCTGAGATTATTTAATTATATAGCACTACTTTGTTGTTAGGGCTTGGTTTTGCATTTCTAGCCAACACCTAGAACTTGGTTTTGATTACATTTCGTTTATTTTCTATATGTCGTTTCTAATTTATTTTTTCATCTATAGTTAAACCAAGATACTTTGCACAAGGATTTTTATCTCTTAAATTTATGGCCTTTTTAATTGGTTACACTTGAAGCGCCAGACCCTGTATATCCTATTGTTAGATTTTAGTTTTAAGTTTACATTCTATTGTGCTAGAATAAAGTTTTTTAAATTTTTGTAACTTCCATTCTGTAGATGTATTATAAAAGACTTAAAAAGGTAATACCCACATATTTTAGATAAATAAATAAAGCGAGTATAGATAATGATGCAAATGGCAGCGCTTATGGTGTAGGCCCCAGAAGTTCACAACTTATGCTTTGACCACTGATTCCGAAATTGTTTCTAGAAAGCCAAGTGCCAATATCCGTGTTTTTTAAGCTAATATTTTCCATACGTTTTAATGACTTGCTGAAGTTAAAATTTTTAGTACTTCTTTACAAGATCATTGTTTCTCAGGAGCCCAAATAATTTATGGACCGATATTAATTTACTCAATCGTATCGATCTCTTATATACAGGGTGGGCCAAATAAGACCTGCTAATGTTAAGCACAAATAACTTTTTTATTTTTTGACATATTTATTTTTCTCTTTTTGTAGGTTATAACTGAATTGTTGAAAATTTATTATGGAACCACCAACAACGACTACAATACGCTGAGGGTGATATGCAATACACTAGACAGGGCTAGTATACTGGGGCGGCAGCACTTGGTCGGGAAAAACCCGAGTCATTCCGGTAACGTAGAACCGGCTGCCCTGGGAATGTTGAATTCTCCTTTGTCCAGGTGGGGAAAAGGGTCGCCGTGGACTTGGTGCTTGCTCTCCTTCTCTGCGCATGCAACCGCAATTGCCACAAAAGTCCAAAATCGCAACAAGGTCCTCAAATCGCTGGCCATCAGCACTTGGGGCAAAGACAAAGAACTGTTGCTTTCGACATTTAAGGCAATTGGCCGGCCGGTTCTAAACTATGCTGCGCCTGTCTGGTCGCCTGGAACTAGTGATTCGCAGTGGACAAAGCTACAGACATGTCAAAATAACGCCATTCGGACAGCGACCGGGTGCCTCCTGATGTCTCCCATCCAACATCTACACAACGAGGCACAAATGCTCCCAGTAGCGGAGCACAACAAACTGCTCAGCAAGCAGTTCCTGCTGGGATGTTACCGCAGGTTTCACCCCTGCAGACACCTGCTTGAGCCTGAGCCGCCTCCCAGGCACGTCAGGAGACACCTCTTAGACTACGCTGACGAAATCCAGGACAAAACTGACCGAAACCTACTGGACCGGACAGTATTTAGACAGTCAATTAACGACATCCACCGGGAGACCGTTACCACCTTCATGAACTCCCGTCCTGTGAATGCCGTAATCGGAGTCCAACCACCACCTATTGCAGACGAAGAGAAATACTGATCCTGAGAATTGTGGCTGTAATGGAAAACGCGTTAAAAAGAGCCAATCTTTGTATCGAGAAAAATGGTGGACATTGGTCTGATGTAATATTTCATACATATAAAATATATTCAATGTATAAAAACAATTAACCAAAATAAATGATTATTGCAAAAGTTATTTGTGTTTAACAATAGTAGGTCTTATTTGACCCACCCTATAGTATGAACTAGTTGCCTAGAAACAGAAAGTCAGTTCTTTGCCCTTGTTGCCCGTCTTTGGGACCCTCTATAACAAAGGATCAAAATAATCAGAAGCACACAGCATTCTTTACATTTTATATCCAATAAGTCTTTCTGCTCACTAAATATATGTACATTAGCTTTATTTACCCTATGTTACTATTCAGAACAGTATTCATAGGTTCAAAAAGTGTACTTTAACTTATTAACTACAATATTTGAGCAATTCGATTATAATAAACTGCATTGCATGGACTTATAATATTTATTTTACACAATATATTTAAGAAAATTTATAGTCACATCAAGAAAAGGTATAGTCATAACGGGTTTCCCATATTCTTTTTCGATGCTTGAGATCGGTGTCTTCTTGCAAAATCCACGGTTAGCTACAATAGTTCTTCCAAACATCGTCGCAGCTGATGCTAATAATGCTTTCAAAAGTTTACCTTAGCGCTGTTTGAAAGTGTCAGTACTCTACTAAATATCATAACTTCTGATACACGCATGTTAATACCATTTTAAATCTCACCGAAATAACTTTCGAAAATCAGTTTCGAGACTAATCACCTAGTTTTTAATCGACATTAGCTGCATTGAAATTCGCTTAAAATTTACCTACACATAGCTCATAAAGTCTGCGTACACTTTACAAATTTTTTTAAACTGATTAAAAACACAATATAAATTTATAGTTAAAAACATATTTTTTTATTTACTCTTTGATTACATTCTTTAGCTATTTATATTAATTGGCGCTTACACCCTTTTTGGGTGTTTGACGAAGCTCGAAGGAGATTCAAACCTATTACTCCGAATGGCAGTCACGCATCCACATATTCGGCAACGGCGGCCGAAGTTACAAAACCAAAAAATGAATAGGAAGAATCCTTACTTCAACGTTTATATAACGATAAGTAAATGCAAAAATATGTAAATATAGCAACCAGAAAGCCCGCATACAGTTTGTTTCTTTTAATAATAGCGTTACTTTATTAGGATTTTTTTTTTCGTGTTTAAGCACTTTTCTTTATTTGTCATTATAATTGATCGGCTGGCGAAATCAGTCGCACATTTTATTTAAAAATAGTAATAATGGAAAGCAAAGGAAAAGAAATTAGGGTATCTGAAATGCAAGCAAACCGGGATTGTAACATATAAGCCCAGATCTGGGCGTCAAAGAACACTATCGGTCAGAGAAAAGCGCAGCATAAAAAATTTGGCAAATCTTAACCCGACGACAGCTGAGTAGTAAGCTGCTGCTACGCCAGAAGGAATCGGAACAGCGTGGCTTGTCTCAAATGTCAGTGGAGTTGTGGTCAAAAATGCACAGCTGGAGAAACAGGATACGCGTATATTCAAATTGGAAGCAGAGAAGACTCAGACGTCGCAACTAGAAACGATTAAGACTGCGGTAGATGCAGTGAAGACTCGCCTCTGTGAACTACGACTGAATCGTCCGAATATGTTAATCAATGGCCCGAACGTAAAATCACCATTATTTGACAGCACTGTAACATTCCCGATATTTAAGCTCCAGTTCCAAGCAACAACAGCAACAAGTCACTGGATTACTGCAGACAAGGTTGCTGCATTGGGACAACTATGAAAGTCTGATGGCAGCAATAGAAAGACGTTACGGGAGTGACCACAGGCAACAACTGTTCCAGATGGAACTGACGAATCGCTATCAGAAAACAAATGAAAGCTTGCAGGAATACGCGACAGAGATTGAGCGGTTGGTACATTTGGCAAACTGCACACTTCGCTGAGAAGATGAAGTGAGATCCGAAACGGGCAGCATCCTCAACACCGAAGGGGACCTTTGCTGAAACAGTGTCGTTTGCGCGGACACAGTAAACAGCAGCTCTCTCTAGCAAACCAGAGCATAAAGTCCATCCGATTGATGTTGAAGGGCCTACCTCGGTGGAGGAAATTTATAAGGGCAAGGACTTCCTTCAGTTAACACGAAGAAGCTCGGACTTAAAGTGTTACAACTGCGGTAAGACCGGACATATGGCCGGCAATTCCAGTATACCACGAAGCCCACCGAAAACGATCCCAGGAGGAAGGAAGCGAAACACTGAAACTGACAATGGCGCTCCCGATGCACAGCAGTCATTAAACTATAAAAAACGAGCTCTAAGGGGCGAGAGCTGGTTCCCAACTCTGAGTGCCCTGCAGTCTCTGTCTCGTAATTGGACGGACAAGCAACAACTTGACGATAAGGAGAACTGTAAATGGTGGTGCAACGAACTCGACCATCAGGTCAGATTTGGTTAATGGTAATGTGGAACCATTGGTTGGCTACAAGCTCCAGACAGCTACAGGAGAAAAAGCTTTGATTTCTGGAGAGCTAGTTTGCGAAGTCGTTATTGGAGGTTTCTTAGTAATGCACCCATTTTTACTGGCTGAAATCACAGATGAAGTAATAATTGGCGTAAATTTCAAGCTGCTGCACGGATTTATGTTGGATTTGGGTAAAAGAGTTCTTTCGTGTCAGAATATGGAGATACCGCTGAGCCCCGGTTATTAGCAAGTGTACAGTCCAGAAAGGTCCCCGTCAACGGATTCTGCCAAAATCTGAAGTAGTCATATGTGGAACCAGGCTGTAGAACAGGCCAAGTGTGGGTCATAAAAGCAGCTAAGGAGACTCCAAACATAATCGTGGGAAGGGCACTAATGGAGACGGAAAAAGACAAGAGAGGCCGTACATAATTTCAAGTCACTAGTTATTTTGGATAAATGAGCTGTAATTGAGAAATATCGGGCTGTAGAAGCTATAAGAGAAGAATTCCAGAAAACAGGCAGAAAAACCTGCAATTTTATAAGGACTTGATTGCAAGAAGAAAGAGTAGCCGAGAGCAGTAAAAGAACGAAAGCTAAGAAATTGCTAAAAAATACGGCTACCTATCAACAGCGATTTTGGGAAGTCTGCCATCGTGAAACATCGAATAGATACCGGAGAAGCAACGTCAATTCGCTGAGGTGCATGTCGAGTTCCGCTAGCAAAGCGCGAAGAAGAAAATCAGATAATCGAAAATATGCAGTAAAGTCGAATTATTGAGCCATAAATAAGCCCATGGAGCTAACCGGTTGTCCACGCTTGATTTAAAAGTGGTTACTAGCAGGTGGAAATCGAGGATTGCAATCGTGACATCTTCATCAAGGGTAAACATTTTAGCGATCATCTGAAAAATTTGGAGGAAGTCCTTTAGCGCATTGCCTCCGCGGGATTGCGATTTAATCCGAAGAAGTGTGCCTTGTTTAAAACCGAAGTCACGTATCTTGGACATAAGGTGCCAATATCAAAATGGACGAGGAATAAATAAAAGCAATAAAAGATTAGCCACGACCAAGAAATGTGCACGAAGTGCGAAGTTTCCTAGGACCGTGCCCTTATTACCGTAGCTTTGTTCCAGGGTCCGCAAATATTGCCCGGAGTCTCCAAAATCTCTCTGAGAAGAATTGCGCATTTGTGTGGTACAAAGCACAGGCGGAAGCGTTCCAGCAATTGAGAGAGATTCTTTATACTGCGCATACGGAATTGGTGGAGTACTGTCACAGATCATCAATGAGGAAGAAAAAGTGATCGCATACAATAGCAGAGTCCTTGGGAAGCCGCAGATAAATTACTGTGTGGCCAGACGAGAACTGTTAGCGGTGGTTGAGTGCGTAAAACATTTTAAAAAATGCTTGTATGGTTAACGATTCCATTTAACAACCGAACATGCAGCACTGAGATGGTTGCTCCAATATCCGGAAGGACAAATTTCACGGTAGTTCGAAAGGCTGCAAAATTACGACTTTGAGATCGAGCATCGAAAAGAAGAACTTTGATGCACTACCTCGGCGACCTTGGGCTGTAGAGTATAGTTGATATCAGACTAATGCAGTTGCAACCAGATGATGAGTGGGAACCAAGTGTAATAAGAAGTCAATTGAATGATGCTAACCTGAGAAATATTATGGAAGCGAAAGGCGCTGGAGAGAGACCATATAAAAGTGAAGTATCGAAAGAAAGCCGTGTGGCTAAGGTGTATTGGGTACAGTGGACTAGTCTTAAAATAATTGATGGAGCTCTGCCTCGCACAAAACGAAGTACCTCCTGTCTTCAAACAAACAGTCGGCGCACTCGCGTATCGGCACCCACGTCACTGTTGACAGTTATAATTTTGAGGTTGTAAAAGACTTCGTCTATTTAGGAACCAGCATTAACACCGATAACAATGTCAGCCTTGAAATCCAACGTAGAATCTCTCTTGCCAACAAGTGCTACTTTGGACTAAGTAGGCAATTGAGTAGTAAAGTCCTCTCTCGACGAACAAAACTAACACTCTACAAGACTCTCATCATGCCCGTCCTAACGTATGGCGCAGAAGCTTGGACGATGACAACATCCGATGAAGCGACGCTTGGAGTGTTCGAGAGAAAGATTCTGCGTAAGATTTTTGGACCTTTGCACGTTGGCAACAGCGAATATCGCAGACGATGGAACGATGAGCAGTATGAGCTTTACGACGACATAGACATAGCGCAGCGAATAAAGATCCAGCGGCTACGTTGGCTGGGTCATGTCGTCCGAATGGATACAAACGCTCCGGCTTTGAAAGTATTCGATGCGGTACCAGCTGGTGGTAGTAGAGGAAGAGGGCGGCCTCCTCTGCGTTGGAAAGATCAGGTGGAGAAGGACTTGGCTTCACTTGGTGTGTCCAGCTGGCGCCGGTTAGCACGAGAAAGAAACGACTGGCGCGCTTTGTTAAACTCGGCCAAAATCGCGTAAGCGGTTATAGCGCCAATTAAGAAGAAGAAGAAGCTCTGCCTCGCTTATGTCAAGGTGAAGATGGAAACCATTCCCGTGATCTGTGTCATCTGGGTATCACTAAAACGCTGGATCAGATTAGGCAGCGGTGTTACTGAATAAATTGCACAGAATCCGTAGCAGAATGAATTTGAAATTGCTCGGAGTGTTTGGCAGTGAAAGACCCAAAGTAGGAGAAGGAGGATTACAGCAATACAACGCAGGTTCACCATTTGAGCGAGTGACCATGGATGTTGCATGCCCGTTTCCAACAAGTGATTCCGTAAGTGGCCAAAAGTGTACGTTCTACCAAACCAGGAGGCCTGAGCTGAGGTTTTTGTGCAGAATTGGATGCCTCGGTTGCTAGTACCCATCGAGTTGCATTCAGACCAAGGAAGGAACTTCGAATCCGCAGTATTCAAAGAAATGTGTTGCTTGTTGGAGATTAAGAAAACACGTACAAGATCCTTGCATCCCCAATCAGATGGAATGGTCGAAAGATTGAACCGCACACTGGAGAAGTACTTGCGAAAGGTACATGCAAAGCAGTCAACAGGCGGCTGAATGGCGCTATCGATATGAGCTGAAACACAAAAAACCACGTCAAAGTTCGTCAAAAGTGAAAGTCGTGCTACTCGTTCTCTTTCATTCTGGTCTGGATCATGGTATTGTGCACTCGGAATTCGTTCCAAATGGTTCTACGGTAAATAAAAAATTATTCGCAAGTTACATATGCGACGTTTGTGGAAAGAAACTCATGGATCTTGCACCATGATAACACACCGTCTCACAAGGCTCAAATTGTAAACACTTTTTTGACCAAAAACTCGGCAAATATCAGGTCAGTCCATAAGTTCATGCGTTTTTTAAAGGTGGTTTTAAAATTAATAAAAAATATGTTTATTTTACATTTTATTTTTATTTTATTACAATAATATATTTTCCTTCATTATTTACAATGTCTTCTCAACGTTTAGGCAAATTTTTAATTCCCTGCTCAAAAAATTGTTTGTCCTTGGAGCCAAAATATCCCTTTTTATAGCTTCTTTTGCGGAATAGTTCTTTTTCCTCATATGGGATTGAAGTCCACGGAAAAGGTGATAATCACAAGGTGCAATATCCGGAGAGTATGGTGGATGCGGCATTAGCTCCAATCCGAGCTCGTTCAGCTTGCCTAATGTTTGCCTTGTGGTATAAGGTCTTGCGTTGTCGTGGTGAAACAAAACTTTGCGTCTATTTACTAAAGACGGTCGATTTTTTTTAAGTGCCTCATTCAGGTTTGATAGCTGATGGGAATAATAATCAGCAGTTATCGTCTGATTTGATTCCAGAAGTTTATAATAAAGAATACCGACCATATCCCACCAAATAGACAGGAGAATCTTCTTGGGTTTAAGGCCATCTCTACTGGTGGGTTCTGGTGTTCCATCTTTATCTACCCATTGGCTTTTGCGAACAGGGTTATTGTAAAGGTCCTATTTTTCATCACCAGTAACGATACGGTTCAAAAAACTTTCATTTTCAAGCCGTTGCAGCAGCAGAGAACACACATTCACTCTCTGCTGAAGGTTGGCGAAGGAAAGTCTATGCGGAACCCATTTTCCCAGCCTTGAAACCTTTCCCAACTGAACCAGGTGCCTATGAACTGCTCCATGCGATGAATTTAACCTCGTTTCCATGACAGTCGGTTCTACGTTACCAAAACGATCCGGATTTATATCCGGCCAAGGACTGTCACTCCAGCAGCATTCCCCGTATGTAAGTATGGGGAATGTTTATGCTACTACAACAACATGAATTTAACCTCTGAGCTATCATATCGATTGTCAAATTTGGCTCAGCTTCTACGAGTTCGAGCAAGGCGTCGGAGTTAAAGACTTCAGGACGACCAGCGCGCGGGGCATCCTCCCCGTCGCAGTTACCACTTCGGAATTTTGAAAACCACTTTTGCGCAGTCCTTACACTCACGGTGAACAGTGTTTATTTCTGCAGCAGCAGTTGTCGTATTTTTACCACATTTATAAAAAAAATACAAAATATGCCTCTTATACGCGTTCGAAGATTGCATTTTCTTTTTTAACAACACGTGATTCTATCCGCGATTAAAATCACTTATTGAATGCACAATATATCAAAAATGATATAAATAGTTCCGTTTTATTCCGCAAATAATTTTTTGCATGCAAAAATCGTACACAAGTGAAATTATGCGTAAAATACGCACGAACTTATGGACTGAACTGTCTGAACTGAACTGATACTATGGAACAACCATCGTATTCACCGGATTTAACCCTGTGATTTTTTCCTTTTCCCAAAACATAAAATGCCACTCCGAGGAATCCGCTTTGAATGGATAGAGGCCATTAAGGAGAATTCGCTGAAGGAGGTGAAGAAGATATCTTCAAACGCGTGTAAAAGGAACTTTGATGACTGGACTAATCGTTGGTATATGTGTATTACTTCGAATGGAGCCTATTTTGAAGGCGACAAAACAAGTTTTGATGATTAAACAATTATTTTGCGCTTTACTGAACAATTCCCCGTACTTTTTTGACAGACAGTAATGCATTCCATTCCATTTATGGAACAACATCAAGAAGCACACCACAAATAGGAGTAGGAGCTCGGCCCAACACCTAAAAAGGGTGTACGCGCGGGTGTATTATATATACACATGCCCCACATAGTCTGCGTTCACCCTAAAAAAAACTTTTTAGTGAATGAAACACATAACGTGCTTTTATAATTTTTATAAATTTGTATATATTTATATGTTTATTATATGTTTAAGTTACAAAAACAAAAATAAATTTCAAGATTCCTCACATAAGTTTTTAGATAACGGTGAATAATGGCTGTAACAAGTAAATAAAGCGACCATAAAGTTTGCGTTCAGTCTTAAAGTCAAATACAAAAACATCATATGCTATATGCAAAAATTAAATCTAATATTTAGTTGGATATCCACGTTGCTTCAGGACTTCACACAGCCTATTTGGCATTGAACTTACTAGTTTGTCTGTTTCCTCTGATGTTATCTTCCTCCATTCTGCCTGCATGACACTCCGTAAAACCTCTTTACTTGTAATCACTTGCTGACGAATTCTTTTTTCCAATAGATCCTACAGATGCTCGATGGGGTTAAGATCTGGGTATTGTGGCGGTGTTTTAAGCCGTTTTGGGGCGTTGTACAAGAGCCAAAGCTTAACGATCTCGACTGTGTGCTTCGGGTCGTTATCTTGTTGAAACCAAAATGTTCTTGATAAGCCGAGATTTTTTGCACTTTGCTTTAAATTCCGTTTTAGTATGTTCAAGTATCCCCATTTATCCATCGTCGAATCAATAAATTCTAACTGACCCACCCCATTTGCCGTGCTTAACCGTGCCAACAAGATTTTGCTTTTCAAGAGCAGTTCCAGGTTTTCGCCAAACAATTTAACGGCCTTTTATTCCGAATATGCAAAATTTACTTTCGTCTGAAAATATTACTTTTTTCCAGAACTCGGGAGGCTTGTTTATGTACTTATTAGCAAACTGAATGCGTTTACGTCTGTTCACAAGAGAAATGAAAGGCTTTCTTCGGGCGACTCTACCATGGTATCCAGCTTGACGTAGAACTTTTCTGGCAGTTTCAGCGCAAATACTTTTTTTAAATGTTTGATTTATGTTTTCAACTAATTTTGAGGATGTAATCAGGGCGTTAACCTTTGTCAAGTTGATTATAGAACGCTTTTCTCGGGTCGATAATTTTTTCGGACGCCCTGACCTGGGCTTAGATGTAAAAATTCCAGTTTGCCGAAAATTTGTTACAACTCGCTGAATAGAGGAATAAGTTCTCCCAAAAGATTTTCCAATATTTCCGAAACTTTTTCCGTCTTTCCACATTTTTATAATTATTTTCCTCTCAGAAACCCTTATTTCTTTCCCCTTTCCTTCCATGTTCTTTAATTATCTCCAGTTATAAATAAAATGTTCAACTAAGCTTTGTTAACATTCAATCGAAGTAATGCGCAATCAAAAATTAATATAAACAAGGAAAAATATCTTAAAATTAACGGTATCATTAAAATAAACAGGCTGAACGCAGACTTTTTGGTGCCACATTTACATGCTGCTGAAATTATTTTCCCGTTATCTAAAAAGTGAAGTGAGGAATCTTTTTTTTTTTTTTTTGCCCTTAACAGCTGGGAATGTAGTGAATAAACAAATTTTAAAGATTTCAATTTAATCATAATATTCTATTTTGTTTTTAATAAATTTAAGAAGGCTATTCGGGTAAACGCAGACTTTGTGGGGCATGTATATATATATATATAATGCAGTCAGGCAATGCAATTTTTCTTAGCTCCCCACTCCATTGTTAACAAGCAAAATTTGCCACGAAACTGAGTATAATTTATGAGTAGACAATGCATACGAACAAAAGCAAAAATAACGAAACTCTTTTCTGCGAATTTGTGCATTTATGCATACGGTAAAGTTTGCCACAGAATTTGTGGGGAGGCAAAAAAATCGCCCATTGCTCTGTGAAAATCATATTCTAGGGATCAAAATAAGCAACTTTGCCGAAGGAACCATACCTCTAAAACGAGTTCTGATGTCCCCCAATTTGGGTCGAACTTTTAGTGTCTTTTGTGGGGAGGCAAAAAAATCGCCCATTGCTCTGTGAAAATCATATTCTAGGGATCAAAATAAGAAACTTTGCCGAAGGAACCATACCTCTAAAACGAATTCTGATGTACCCCAATTTGGGTCGAACTTTTTAGTTTCTTTTGGCAGAGGGATACTTTCATTTCAAGTATTTCGTTCTTGTGTAATGGATGTCGAAGATGAGACATGCTCTACATGCTCTGGTAGGCCAATCATTGGAAATGTCACCAAAATCATGGAGTGCTATTATTGGGCCGCCATTTGGCCACTTATTCTATTGCCCTGCAACTAAAGATTAACTAGAAAATCATTTGGAACCATTTGTATAGATATACCACATGAATTAATGCATATGAGCCTTTGTATGGAATTAAATAGGCTCAAACGGACGGTTTGCTGTATAATTTCTGAGATTGAAAGAGAAATATTCATTACGCCGAACGAGCCTCTATTATCGACAACTAAGGAGGAGATCGACCAGAAGTATAGGAAGTATGTTGTGTTTCATCACAACACCACCAGGCCGCACTAATCTTTAACAAGACACCAGGAACTCCGATAGTACGAGTATTGTATGTAGTCCAAACCTGGCAAAAAGAAAATATCATCTTTTGAAAAATTTGCACAATTTTCTTGATACGAAGCTGACTTTAAGAGGAAATGAGCTAATCAAATTCTATACCAGAAAAAACGGGGACTTCTTCAATCGCGCAATTATACAATGGAATCTAAAACGCAGAAAAGTAACGGCGGAAATTCGATCCAAAAAAGATAATACTAAATAAAATAAAACTAAATAAAGCGAACAAACTAAAAGAACTGTTCACTTGGCTTAATAGATTTTTAGATAGGTGCCGATCCCAAATATTTCTTTTATCAAATATTTTATTAGATAATCCGTTTTTATACCCGTGCGTCCTAATATGCTTCACAAACGGTTACGGTTGAAGGCAATAGCATAAACGAATCGAGATATTGACATATTCACCAAAATGCTCAGAATGACGAGAGGAGGAAGTTAAGTCGTATCTGTCCGTCCGTACGCACAATAATTTGATCAAAAATTAATATTAATCAATGTGATGAAGTACACATATTACTCTTCACCAAGTATTGGAAATGGGCAAAAACGGTCAGTAACCATGCCACCTCCCGCATAACGGAAATTTTGAAAAAGATTGGTGCAAATGACGAGCACAGACAAACAATACAATACGTTTTTCTTAATTTTGGTGTTTCACCGAGATTCGAACCTACGTTCTCTCTGTGAATTTCAAATGGTAATCACGCACCAACCCATTCAGCTACGCCGGCCGCTTACTGTTCGATAAATCCGTGTATATACCTTCTGCTCAAATATGAACGTGACGTTATCAATAAAACGGTCCGCGGATGACATATGGCAAAAATAAATTTTTTGTTTTTTGGTAGGACTGTTATAAGCTTACATGGCAAATTTCAGCGTGATATGTCACATAGGTTGTTTTCTGTGCTACTGTAAACAAGTCAAGCTCGAGTGTGTTCTTCGGGCTAGTTGCAAACATTCGTAAAAAACTTGCTTTAGGAGCGATGTTTTACTACAAGCTCGCTTATTGAACAATTAGAGAAACTAAGTTGCTATATTAATTTAAGGATTTTCGATCAGTACAGCCACCCAGCTTTCATGCTGCTACGCCAAGAAATGTATGTACAATGTATGAAATTTTCAACCTCATTATTTACATAATAATGCTACGTAGGTATATAGGTACTTCGGTACCAATTTTTTATTAGTGCCGGTGACATTATCAACGTTCCGTATGACTCACCTGCTTCTTTGGTAAATTGCTTTGAGTTATATTATTGGAATTTTTCTACAGCATCTAAAGCGCATTCTCGCACATCGGCTTTATACCTACATACATTCAAGATATTCAGTTAGTTCATCGACCATATCTCCTCTTTGTTCAACATAAAATAGCAACACATACAGGTCACTCACACCTTACTTGATGAAGACACAGTTGTTTAGTAGTGTTCTATATTTCATAATATTAAGAAAGAAAAGCACGCGTGGATGGATTTACAACAAATGACTTAAACTTTATTTCAGGTTTTGACAAGTACATGAAAGGTTGCCAGATTTGATAATTACATCAATAGTTTTAATACAAATATTTAGTACTGGATGATGTTAGAATTTACATTTTGATATACATTCTCAACACCCCCACTATATCAAAATTCCAAACAATACAAATACTGTTAAAAAGAAATCAATATGGAACAATACCAAGAATTTGCATAAATTTATAGTGTTTTATTTCTGACAATCCCTTAGTTAATAAGTCTGCAGGCATGTTAGCAGTTGGCAAATATTTAGTTTCAACTAGACCGCTATTAATTACATCTCTGATAAAATTATACCTTACATCAATATGTTTTGATCGTTTATGAGATTGATGGTTATTTGCCAGTTTTAATGCACTTTGGCTGTCATTATACAATATTATCATGTTGAAACAACCTGTTAATTCATATTCTAAATTTCTTAAATAAATGGCCTCTCGACAAGCCTCTGATAAAGCCATATACTCTGCTTCACAGCTACTGAGAGCAACAGTCCTTTGTTTTTTGCTCTCCCAAGAGATGGCAGATCCAGATTTAGTAAAACAGATGCCAGTATAAGAACGTCTATCAATGCTATCACTAGCCCAGTCTGCATCTGCATACCCCTCTAGATCTGTTCTCTCTTTAGAATATCTTAAACAATAATGCTTTGTTTTTAACAAATATTTTAAAATTCTCTTAGCATAATTCCAGTGAACATGTGAATAACAATTATTAAATTGACTTAGGTAACTGACTGAATAGGCAATGTCTGGTCGTGTCAAAACTGCCAGATACATCAAACTACCTATAAGTTTTTGATATGGCAAATGATCTTCACAAATATCAGATTTCTCAATATTTAATTTAGTCTCTATCGGAGTACTAACTGTATTACATTCAGACATGTTAAACTTTTTAATCAATTGCTCAATATATTGCTCCTGGTCCACTGTAATTACATTTACATGTTTATCAATATTAATCCTCATACCTAAATATTGCTTTACCTGACCTAAATTTTTAATCTCAAATTTTTGTTCCAAGGCTTCAATTAAAATATCAGTTTCTGACTTATCATTTGAAAATATTATGAAATCATCAACATAAATTCCAACAAAAGTTTTCTTACCATTACTATGATTTTTTATAAACACACAAGGTTCTAATTTACTTTTGCTAAATTCTAAATTATACAATGTTTCTTCGACTCTCTGATACCAGGGCAGTGCAGATTGTTTTAAGGGGTTAGGGGTAGTCAGAGGCCCGAAAAAATGATGATTTTCACGAATTTTTTTTTGCTACTTAATTAATTTATTTAACAAAAATAAAAACATAGCATAAAAACATCATGTTTTAACTTGACTTCACCAAAATTTCAAAAAAAAAAATTAATAATTGCAAAAGTTATCGCTGTTTGTGTGAAGCCCGTTTCTCCAGAAGTCCCTTGCGGTGAACATCACAAGTCCTTGCAGATTCATCTAAAACCAATCGGATGAGAAAAATTATTTTTATTGATAGATAATCTCGAGCCGGATCGAAGCTTGTTTTTTTTTTCAAAATGAACAAAATGGCGGCCTCAGGAAATATTTTTCAGATTTTCGGGAAAAAACCAACAGTTAATTGTTAAAAAAAAATCGAAATTTTTGAAAAAAAAAAAATCCTTCGATCAGGCACAAGTTTTTTATGTTTTTCAAAAGCTGTATAAATTTTATTGAAATCTACGTAGCGGTTTTTAAGTTACAGTGTTCACCAGTTTGAAAAACATAGTTTTGAGAAAAACGCATTTAAAGTTTTGCTATCGGCTCCGGAGCGGCCGAGCGCCCTTTGTTAATTGTTGAATAACTTGAAAAGTATTTGTCGGATTCACTTCAAATTTTTACACAATATTTTTAAAACATTATACTTTAAGAAAATGCAAAAAAAAAAAAATCGATTTTTTGAAAATTCTGACTACCCCTAACCCCTTAAACCATACACAGCCTTTTTTAATTTTAACACTTTACTGGAATCTTTAACAGGAAAACCGTCAGGTAAATGCATATACATACTTTCTTTTAAATATCCGTTAAGAAAAGCTGTTGTAACGTCTAAGTGAGTAATGTCCATATTGAACTGAACGCTTAATGCAAATAATAAGCGCAAGGTTGAATGTCTAATGACCGGCGAGAATGTCTCTTGGTAGTCCACACCAGCTTTCTGCGTATAACCTTTGGCCACTAACCGTGCCCGATACCTCACATTACCATCGCAATCATATTTTCTTTTTAGGACCCACTTACACTGCACTACACTAGCATTTTCTGGAGCATCAACAATCTCCCATACTTGGTTGTCTTCGAACGACTCCAACTCCTCTGCCACCGCCTGCAACCACTGCTGCTTCTCTGGACCACTGATAGCATCTTCATATGTCGGCTCGTCCTCCCCTGTGGATCTAGTACAAATATGAAGGCTTTTTCCTCTGTCTTTTCTCTTTTATTTCATCAACTAGTTGAGGGGCTTGTTGTGTATTATTGGATTGCGAATCATTTGTTTTTTCAGGTGTATTATCGATTTTTTGCAAGTCATTATTATATTCTACACTCTCTGCATCCCGAAATTCTAAGTCACTAGAGCTTGATTCACTGTGATAATCTAATTTCACCACAGATTCAACCATTGAATCCCCCACTGAATCTGTGTTCTCTATAGAAACTGTAACTATTTCTTCTTTCTTTGGTTTTTCCTTAATCACAACATCTCTACTGGTAGTAATTTGTCTTTTGATTGGATCATAAATTCTATATCCTTTTACATTCTCACTGAAACCAACTAGTATATGTTTCTTTGATTTTGTATCCCATTTCGTTCTTTTTTCTTTTGGTATGTGAGCCATCACAGTGCTTCCAAATATACGTATATGTTCTAAGTTTGGTTTAATTCCAGTCCACGCTTCATATGGTGTCTTTTCAATGCCTGAAGCTACTGACCGGTTTTTTAAATAGACAGCTGTGTTCGCAGCTTCTGCCCAAAATGTTTTGTCCAAACCAGCATCGAAGAGAAGACATCTTGCTCTCTCTACAATGGTTCTATTTGATCTCTCACTTAGCCCATTCTGTTCGGGCGTATAAGGATTTGTTTTTTGATGTATGATGCCTTCTGATTTCAAATAATTCTCAAAATCATTACTGCAATACTCCCAACCATTATCCGTTCTCAAGATTTTTATATTTTTATTATGAAAATTCTCCACCACGCACTTAAACTCTTTGAAATAGTGTAATACTTCATTTTTTGTTTTCAGAAAATAAATAAAGGTCATTCTGGTATAGTCATCAATTAATAATAGAAAATATCTTGCACCGCCAATCGATTTGGTCTCCATTGGCCCACAAATATCAGAATGAACAATTTCTAGTACATCTGTTGCTCGGGATCCAGTACTGAATGGCAATCTTGACTGTTTGCCTTCACAACATATCTCACAATCTAATTTGCTTATTGTGAACGTGTCAGGATAATCCAGCCCATTCACTAATCCGCAACGCTTCATTTTGTTCATATCATTGCTATTTATATGACCAAGACGCCTGTACCACGTTTCACCATTCACTATGGTAGGTGACGATGATAATAAACAATTCTGTGTTTTTAGATTCAATTTGTAAACACCATTAGTTAAGTTCGCTTCAGCAACCAATTCGCCTTTATTATTTTTAATTAAGGATTTATTCGTTTCAAAGACGACACTGTTTCCATTTTTTATTAACTCACTGACTGATAACAGATTTGTTGTAAGACTTGGCACACACAACACATTCTTTACTGTTATATCAAAATCGTAATTTTTTGTTATTCTACGTCACCGGAACATAAAACAGGCACCTTCATCTTATTTGCAATTATAATTTCATGAAATGAAGATGAATACTGGGGATTTATCAACCAACTTTCATTCGCGGTCATGTGCGCACTCGCACCTGAATCAATGTAAAAATCAGTTCTACTGAATTCGCCGCTCAGAAATACAACACTAAAGGCATTACTTTGACTTTTGTTTTTGTCCGACCCTTTGGCCCATTTATCCTTTAATAATGGACACTGATTCCTGTAATGACCAGTATTTTTACAATGGTAACAAGTAACTGTTTTTGTGTTCCTTGTTTTATTTACATTTGAGGTTAAAGTATTGTTGCTATTTTTACATTTCTTCTGCCAGCCTTTAACGATAAATGCGGAATTGCGCTCTGTTTCACTCACATCAACTGATTCCATATCAAGTAATTTAGTTTTGATGGTGTCGGTAGTTATTTGAATGCCCGAATGTTCTACGGCCATAATCATAGGCATAAATCGCTCAGGTAAACCGGCTAGCAACAAAGAACCGATCCATTCGTCACTAATGGCGAATCCTGTTGCTCTTAAACGTTGAGACGTTTCCACTATTTGTGTCACATAATTCGTCATATTTTCACTGTTTTCTAACCTTATGGATATAAGATGACGAAGCAAACTAATTCTCCTCGAAAAACCTGAATCGTCGAACAAAGCACGCAGCTTTTCCCACAACTCTTTCGTAGTCTTAGTTTCCTTTATATGCACATATAAAGATGAATCAATCGTCAAAATCAGCTTAGCTCGTGCTTTTGTATCTGCCGCAACCGCTGCCGCCTCCGTTCCTTCTTCTTTGATGAATTTGTCAGCGCCTTCCAAAACTAATAAATTTTCTACAGCGAACGCCCAATCCTCGAAATTTTCGCGCCCTTTCAGCTTTGGCACATTTGTATGATAACTGGAACTCATTTTTCTGGCTTGCACGATATATTATAAATACCACTATTAACACGACTTTTTATTATAATATATTTTACTATTGCTCTGGCTTGCACGATATAAATACCACTTTTTATTAGATTTTACTTTTACTCGTAGCCCATAACCTATTAAGAAAGAAAAGCACGCGTGGATGGATTTACAACGAATGACTTAAACTTTATTTCAGGTTTTGACAAGTACATGAAAGGTTGCCAGATTTGATAACTACATCAATAGTTTTAATACAAATATTTAGTACTGGATGATGTTAGAATTTACATTTTGATATACATTCTCAACACATAATATTTTGGAAAAATGGAAAAACAGAGTGTGTTTTTCCTTAATTATCAATTATAGCTTAAAGTCATGTGGCATGGAGTTCACCAATTTTTTATGTATTCTGGACTAATTTGGTTCCACCCTTGAAGTATCGCCTTTTTTAGATCAGGTTTGTTATGGATGTAATATTTTCATATATTTGTATTCCAACATTGTTGGGACATTTATACAATATATTAACCATAATTTATATTATTTGTTACGTGTGGTTAGGGTCCTTATCTTGATAAAAACAAAAAACCCATTAATTTGTAATTTGATAGCGCTTGAGCCAAATTTTCTTGTAGAAGTTTTAAATAAACATACCATATTTGTTAATTGTTTCTTCGATAAAGATCAAATTTACATCTCCATTTGATGACGTGCATGCCCAAACCATAACGTTGCCACCGCCGTAATTTGGGGTTTGAGCTCTGTATTGACTTCGCGCCATATAAAAGGCTTGTCATATGGTCCAAAAAAAAGGTTACTTTTAAGTTGCAAAAAGTACGATCCTCCAAAATTCTGTGGTCTTATTTAGATGGCCACGCGCAAACTGCAATCTCTTACTTCTGTTCCTTACACTTAAAAAAAATAGTTTAAAAAAAATAAAAAACACGCTTTTATTGCTAATCGAACTAAAAAGTAGAAAATAAATTTTAATGACAAAGGGACCTATAATGAAATAATAGCAAATCGAACGATCAGTCATAGTCAACTACCTCAGAACAGAATTATAACAAAAATTAAGATACAAATAGAGTAATTCAAATTAGAGTTAAAAGCGTGGGATGCATTTTGCTTCACTTTCATAACTCTCTGTACATAGGTAGTTCCCAATAGAATGATTGTAATATTTACTATATCAAGCATCCCACGCTTTTAACTCTAATTTGAATTACTCTATTTGTATCTTAATTTTTTGTCATTAAAATTTATTTTCTACTTTTTAGTTCGATTAACAATAAAAGCGTGTTTTTTAGTTTTTTTAAACTATTTTTTATTTTCTACTTTTTAGTTCGATTAGCAATAAAAGCGTGTTTTTTAGTTTTTTTTTTAACTATTTTTTATTTTCTAATTTTTTAGTTTGATTAGCAGTAACAACGCGCTTTTTTAGTTTTTTTACACTATTATGTATTTAGTTTGATTTATCAATCCGTCTTATGGTGGACATGTGGTATTGAAATGTCTTACGAATCATTTCGTAATCTAATCATTTCATTGAAAGCCTCACTGTTGCATGGAGTTTTTCCAGTTAGCTTAGAGCAATCAAGTTCTTCGATCCGCATACCGTCTAAAGATCTTACACGACTAAGTGCTACATAGGCCTGTCCAGCAGCAAACAGTCGCGAGCCTAGATAAATGACTGCATGATCAACTGTACAACCTTGCATCTTGTGAACGGTCGAAGCCCAACTCAGGATTAAGGGCAACATCCGTCTCTCAGCAGTTCCATAGCTATATTTCGCTGGGAACTGAATCGATATCGGTTTAATCATATGCACACCATCAGAACCGAAGTCGATACGGACTGACGGGATGTCTTCCGCGTATAGTTGGTCTCTGCGAAAATTTGGCCAGATAATTTCAATGATAAAACCCATATTGCCGTTCACTAAACCTTTTGACTCGTCAATGTTCGACCTCAACATCACTTTAGCCCCTACGAATATTTTCAGTACTTTCGGAAGACCTCCTGTTTTATTAATATCATTAGGTATCACAGAATTTAAGTCCTTGTTACCTAAATTACGAGTGGCATCAATAAGTTGGTCTTGTGCTTTTATTGTATAAATAACTGTCCCTTTATTCTCAAAACTCTGGAGAACTTTTTCATTGTGTCTAGCAACTTGATCATTCGTTGGGTAAATTCTTAATGCTTTCTCAATCGAAAATTCATTAGTCGCATCCGTTGAAACTTTTTCAAGAAGGATTTCAAGTTGTCTAGACGTCATTTCTCAAACTCCTTGTTGACGCATGTTTTGTTTAAGTTCAACCAGACCGAACTGTCGCCACAAATGTGTAGCTGGCTTCATATGATCTGGTTGTTGAAAAACTTGATGTACTCTAACAGGTGGTAACTGCATTAGATCACCAAAGAGTATCACGTTTATGCCACCAAAACAAGCGTCTGGGATTTTCAGTTGTCGCAAACGAGAGTCGATCATACAAAGCATTTCATAGGGTATCATAGAAATTTCATCTATGAACAGAAACTCAATATTTTGCCATAATTGACGCATTCCTCTCAAATAATTACCGGTAAGAAGTGGCACACCAAGCTACCTGGCTGTCTCCTGATCGAAAAACGCGAAACCAGATCGATCATGTTGTGATAGATGGAAGACACGCTTCTAGTGTATTAGATGTACGTACGATCCGAGGACCCAACATCGACTCGGATCATTACCTTGTTGCAGCCAAACTGCGCACACGCCTCTGTGCAGCAAAAAACGTACATCTACCTACGCAAAGAATGTTCGACATCGAAAAGCTGCAATCACAACAGACAGCCAGAAGATTCGCCACTCGACTCTCACTCCTGCTCTCGGAGAGCACTGCCCAACACACCGGCATGCGCGAGCAATGGAGCAACATTTCTCGTTCCCTACGTACCGCCGCCGAAGAAGAAATCGGATTCCGGCGAGCCCGAAAAAACAATTGGTACGACGAGGAATGTCATGCTGCCGCCGAAAGAAAAGATGCCGCCTATAGAGCCACGCTGCGATCGGGCGCAACGCGAGCCATGTGGGATCGCTACAGAGAGCTAAGAAAGGAAGAGAGACGTATTATTCGAAAGAAGAAACGAGAGGCCGAAACACGTGAGTGCGAAGAGCTTGAGATGCTGGCCAATAGAAACAACGCCCGAAAATTCTACCAGAAAGTTCGGCGGCTTACAGAAGGTTTTAAGACCGGGGCGTTTTCCTGTAAGAACAAAGACGGCGATCTGGTGACTGACGTACAGAACAATCTTAAATTATGGAGGGAACACTTCTCGAACCTGTTAAACGGTGACAGCTGCGCATGTCATAGAGAATGTGAAGATCCCGATACCCCAATCGTTGACAACGGAATTGTCGTTCCGTTACCCGACCATGACGAGGTGAGAATAGCGATAACGCGGCTAAAGAACAACAAAGCCGCGGGCGCCGATGGACTGACGGCTGAGCTAATCAAACATGGTGGCGAGGAGCTGGTAAGGTGCATGCATCAGCTCCTATGCAAAATATGGTCGGATGAAAGCATGCCTGCCGATTGGAATTTAAGTGTGCTCTGCCCAATCCATAAGAAGGTCGATCCTGCAATTTGTGCCAATTACCGCGGGATTAGTCTTCTAAATATCGCCTATAAGGTTCTAGCGAGCGTATTGTGCCACCGTCAACCAACTGATTGGACCTTATCAGTGTGGCTTCAGACCTGGAAAGTCTACCATCGACCAAATATTCACAATACGAAAAATCTTGGAAAAGACCCATGAAAGGAGAATCGACACACACCATCTTTTCGTCGACTTCAAAGCTGCATTCGACAGTACGGAAAGGAGTTACCTGTATGCCGCGATGTCTGAATTTGGTATCCCCGCAAAACTAATACGGCTATGTAAGATGACGTTGCTCAACACCAGCAGCGCCGTCAGAATTGGGAAGGACCTCTCCGAGCCGTTTGATACCAAACGAGGTTTCAGACAGGGTGACTCGCTGTCGTGTGACTTCTTTAACCTGATGTTGGAGAGCATCGTACGAGCAGCAGAACTTAATCGCTCAGGCACAATATTTTATAAGAGCGTACAATTGTTGGCGTATGCCGATGATATTGATATCATCGGCCTTAACAACCGCGATGTTAGTTCTGCCTTCTCCAAACTGGATAAAGAGGCAAAGCGAATGGGTTTGGTGGTGAACGAGGACAAAACGAAGTACCTCCTGTCTTCAAACAAACAGTCGGCGCATTCGCGTCTCGGCACCCACGTCACTGTTGACAGTTATAATTTCGAGGTTGTAAAAGACTTCGTTTATTTAGGAACCAGCATTAACACCGATAACAATGTCAGCCTTGAAATCCAACGTAGAATCTCTCTTGCTAACAAGTGCTACTTTGGACTAAGTAGGCAACTGAGCAGTAAAGTCCTCTCTCGACGAACAAAACTAACACTCTACAATCATGCCCGTCCTAACGTATGGCGCAGAAGCTTGGGCGATGACAACATCCGATGAAGCGACGCTTGGAGTGTTCGAGAGAAAGATTCTGCGTAAGATTTTTGGACCTTTGCACGCTGGCAACGGCGAATATCGCAGGCGATGGAACGATGAGCTGTATGAGCTTTACGGCGACATAGACATAGCGCAGCGAATAAATATCCAGCGGCTTCGTTGGCTGGGTCATGTCGTTCGAATGGATACAAACGCTCCGGCTTTGAAAGTATTCGATGCGGTACCAGCTGGTGGTAGCAGAGGAAGAGGAAGGCCCCCTCTGCGTTGGAAAGATCAGGTGGAGAGGGACTTGGCTTCACTTGGTGTGTCCAATTGGCGCCGGATAGCACGAGAAAGAAACGACTGGCGCGCTTTGTTAAGCTCGGCCAAAATCGCGTAGGCGGTTATCGCGCTAATTAAGAAGAAGAAGAAGTGGCATGCTTACAATTACTCCATCTTTTTGTACTGGTAGTTTTAACAGCCGGTGAAGCGTTGTACCACCGATTAACCGTGCTGCAACTCCAGTGAGAGCACCGACTTTTACCACCGGTTTTCCATAACATCGGTTGACATGGTTTTTCAATAGATTAAAGAGGAATGTTTTCCCGGTGCCTGCTCCACCAGTTACGAAAATTTTCTCCCGTTTCATATCACCATTGAGTTGCTTCTTAATACTCTCTGTGACAAGAACAACTAATTGTCTTTGATCAACATTCATCGCATTTTGCGCTCTTTGGAATTGATCATTGCTCATTTCTTTCTCTGGTAACTCTTCCTCTTCAAGTTCAGGATTTATAATCTCTGGCTGCTCCAAAATTTCAAAAGCATGTATCTGATTGAATGCATTTTCAAGCTGTTGGTCCCGCTCTCGATGTTGGCACATATGTCTACTTGTTTCCCTTAAACGACTCTCTCGAGCTACAAAAGCTTCTTTGGCATTATCGAAGCCTTCAAGTATTTCAGTTTCCGAACGATAAGGCATATATTGAAGAAGTAAGCTGTAGGAAAAGTTTTCTGGATCCGAAGCTGCTATAAAATATGGCACTCTGACAACTGCAGGAACATTTCTCACAACCATTTTGCTTTTATCCAACAGAGTGATGAGTGGGCGACGCATGTTGTCTACGCTTTCCTCGGTATCGCTTAACTTTTTCGGAAAGTATGGTTCAAACAACATAGCAAACTCTATAAGGCTCATGTTCACAAAATAGTAGTCAGGTTGTTGTAATGGACGTTTTTCATATCTTTCAAAGATATTGTTGTAGTAACCAATTGCGTGTCCGCTTCTATCGAATTTATTTATTTATTTATTTATTGTCTTTGAATGGATACATTCTTACAGACTATATTAAGCTAATGTACAATAGTTTAGTAGTATACTAAGAAAAGAACGATTTAAGATGATTGACTAAGATGCCATACGGCCATGTAAAATCAGCACCAGAAGAATTGAAAAACATATTTAAATCTGCACATGTCCTAGGAATCGGAGCATTCACCCCATAGTTGGTTCTCGAGAAGCCAATTTTAAAGGTTTCATACTGTCGGAGCCTCATACTGGGTATATTAAATTGAATTTTACTTAAAAGGGAAGGACAATCAATAGATCCAGAAATGATGCGAATAATAAATGAGCACGATAGAATAGATCGTCTGCTATCAAGTGGTTTTAAGTCAATTAATAAACATCGAGAGCGGTACGATGGAACAGGTTCAGAAAAGTTTAAAGATCGGAGCGCAAAACGAAGAAAGACTTTCTGAACTCTCTCAATCCGATTAGACAGACCTATTTGGTACGGTCTCCAAATAATAGCGGCATACTCTAATCTTGATCTAACAAAAGCACAATACAATGTTTTGAGAGTGTGTGGGTTGGTAAATGCAGAACAATTACGGCGAACGAATGCTAGCATCGCATATGATCGTCTTATGACGTGGTTAACATGGCTGGTGAAATTCAGCTTAGAGTCGAAAATAACGCCTAAGTCTTTAATTTCCTCAACGGATTGCAAAGGTAAGCCAGCAATACTATACGAAGTATGCAAAGTATTGTTTGATTTAGCATATTTTACGTGAAAGCATTTGCTAATATTTAGTGACAAACGGTTTAAATAGCACCAGTTCCGAACATTGTGCAAGTCGGTTTGCAACTTTTCAGAGTCCCTAACACTGTTAATCACCGCAAATATTTTAAGATCATCAGCATACAACAAGTGGTCTGCAAACGAAAAGCAAGAACCAATATCGTTAATAAAAAGTATAAAGAGGAGGGGTCCTAGAATACTTCCCTGTGGGACACCAGAGGATGCAATAAATGCACGGGATGTCGTATTATCAACGGCTACAACGCAATGCCTGTTGGTCAAATATGATTTGATCCATGACAAAAACGTGGAGTGTATACCCAATGATGCAAGCTTCGACAAGAGTATCCGGTGCGATACTTTGTCAAACGCTTTAGAGAAGTCTGTGTAAATTGCATCAACTTGAGATCTGTTCTGGAAGGCTGAAATGCAGTAATCATTGAAAATAGACAAGTTAGTGACAGTGGAGCGACTTGCAACGAAACCATGCTGGTTGGTAGATATTAGGCCTTTGACAGCAAAATATAACTTTTCATTCACTGTTATCTCAAAAAGTTTTGAGACAGACGAAAGCTTCGAAATCGGTCTGTAGTTGCTAACATCGTTTTTATTTCCACTCTTAAATATAGGCGTAACGGAAGTAAATTTCCAGTCGTCAACAAAGATACCAGAGGACAACGATTTATTGAATATAATTGTGAGAGGCTCAGCAAGACACAAGCAATTCTTCAGCAAAATGCCCGAAAGGCCATCCGAGTCAGTTTTCGTTGTAGACTTAAGCTTCATAATACCCTTGACGACATCAGTAACAGATAGGCACAAAGTCCCAAAATTGAGAGGTGAAAAACTATTAGAGGGTAAACTAGAATCGGAGTCTAAGTCGGGTTCAAAATTAGAGCAGAAAAAGTCAGCAAATAAATTGGCAGATTCTATGGCAGAATTTGCATATTTACCATTATAAAAAACATTGTTTGGCACCATTGAGCAAGACTTTTTTGATTTGATGAATTGCCAAAAGGCCTTCGAATCCGAAATAATAGTGTTTTCGAAATTCAAGATGTAATTTCTATATAAGAACTTGTTCAAACAGTTAAACTCTTTTAAATGGCATTGAAATTTTGAGAAGTGCATTGGGTTTCCAGACCTTTTATACAGTTTAGAAAATTTGTTTTTTAGATTCTTTAGATGCCTAAGCCGTTTGGTATGCCAAGGTGACTTATATACTTTCTTACGATAAACAGGAATGTGCTTCAGACACAGCTCAGAAACCTTAGTCTTAAAAAAATGAAAACAAGAGGTAACATCATTGTCGTGGAAGGCATTATCCCAGTCAATACTTAATAAAATTTCGTTTAAAATTGAGAAGTCACATAAGTTGTAGTTGAATTTGATGTTAGGCTCATCGGATACCTCAGAAAACTCATAAAATTCCAACTCAAGAGAGAGAGGAACATGATGTTTATCAGTTAAAGATATGGGAGCAATGCCTTCCGACAACGTGTAGTTGATGTTATTTGAAATGAACACTAGATCTAGGATTCTATTAAGGCTGTTATAAAAACCATTAATTTGTGATAAATCAATGCTTAAAAAGCTATCAATGACATGAATTTCGGCTGAAGAATTTACATTAGAAGCCATAAAAGCAGCCGAGTTTCTAAGTGGGGACCAACTCAGACGACATAAATTAAAATCACCAAGGACACAAAGATGACTGTCACTAGCTATGCTTGATGCTAATGACACAACATTATCAGCATGTGCAAAATATAAACAATCCGGACTATTCGGCGGAATGTAGGATGCACACACATAAACTGATCCAGATGAGCCATAAACACGTACACAAAGCTGATCAATGAGTGTGTCAGAATTGGTAAGAGTAACCAATGATGCCCGAAATTTTCTCCGAACAGCAATGAGAACACCACCTCCTCTGGAACATCCAGATTTGACAGGGTCACGGTCTTTACGGAAAACATCGTACAAATTGAGATCAAAAATTTCACAATCGAAGAAATTTTCATTCAGCCAAGATTCAACGAATACAAAAATATCAAAATCTAAGAAAGAACTTTTCATATATACCGTGGAACATTTAGTCCGAAGTCCAGATATATTTTGAAAATACAATTTTAATAACTTATTACTAGCGATGGAGTTAGCTGCAGAAGTTGTTCTTCTAAAAGTGGCTAAATTTTCTTGTCTGTAGGCTCGTCCCTTTGAAAAAATTTAAAAGGACGGACCTTAACATCAGCAGGCCAAACCGACGGTTTGAGAATTTGATCATATAATGATGGAG
Organism: Anastrepha ludens; assembly: GCF_028408465.1. NCBI lineage: Eukaryota > Metazoa > Arthropoda > Insecta > Diptera > Tephritidae > Anastrepha > Anastrepha ludens. The sequence continues at coordinate 3,049,568 of NC_071503.1, read as the reverse complement.
GAACCCCTAGCTTAAAATTAATTTTTTTTAAACTATGGATATCAGTATCCTTTTTTACAAGTTTGAAACATAAGATAAGATTTCTATCAATGTTAGAATTTTTAGCAACATAGGTGATAATATTGTCCTCAGTAACAGATGGTTTAAAGGACGCTAGATGTAACCACTTATTCGTAGCTACTACATCTAACTCGGTAGTCGCATTAAGACCAAAAACGACCTTCCGAGATCTTTTACTATTTAAACGCCTACGCCCTTGGATAGTTGTCCACGTATTTTGATTATTTGTACTATCATGTAGTATTGGAACAGAGCTTAAATTAACTTCCTCAGTCGACATGTGAGAAGCAGCAGCATCAGCAAAGAGAATGGGCGCAGTCGACGTGTTGATGTTAGCAGCGGCAGCAGTAGCAAAGCTGATAGAGGCAGTGGGAGCAGAAGTCGGCGTTGTTATGCTAGGTGATGATCTTCTCAGAGGCTCTGCCGGTATTTTAGCCTCTCTTGACATAGCAGCAGCAGCTTGAGTATTCGAGCAGTTCGAAACAATAGAGGCAGCAGTAGCATTGCCCGAACTCAAGGTGGGAGAAGAATGAGGAAGATGGGAAGTGACGACAGATGAAAAAAGAGCGGCATCCGTTGTATGCGACGTTGACAGGCGAGTAGCTGCACTTAATTTTTTTGTGCGTAGGTTATCATTACTCGATTTGTCTAATGATGATTTGACCACGGTATGTAGGTCTTTGACCTCCGCAGAGAGAAGCGCAATCGCTTCATCTTTTTTGATGAGGCTTTGTTGTAAAGTGATAACAGCTTCATACATAGTATCCATTTTTTTCTGCAGGTTTAAGTTATCACCATGCAAGGTGGATAGCAAATTTAAAAAGCGGGAATTCTCAGCACGAAGGGAATCAATCGAGACACACATAGATTCCAAAGAAAAGTCCTGTTTTTTGCTGTCATGAGATGTAGTTGCAGTAGGCTTCACAATAGTAGGCGATTTTGTACTCAAAGAAGTTGGCTTAGCAGTGGTCACAAATTCTACTGGATACACATTCTCCACAGCAGCAGATGGGGGAGGTGAGCGGATTGAATTCCGACGAGCAGTAGTGCAGAGTTTACAGAAAAAATTTTTGTTTTCACTAAGCATGAACTCCAAGTCTGATGGGAGTATGTCAACACACACGGTGTGGAAGAAATTATTGCACTTCGCACATTGAACTTTTGGTTGCGCGCGGTCAACCTTATTACCACACACACACGGCATTATTCAACTTTTTGGATTAAACGAATTAAAAAGAGTCACTGTCTCAGAAAATTAAATTTGCACCTTTGCAAATTAGTTATAATAAACTTTTATTTTCACTGGTTGTTTAATAGCATTTGCATTATTACAATTATAGCAAAATAAATTGAAGTAAAACGGAGTGAAATAAAACACGTCTAACACCATTGAATTACGCAGCAATTAATTGCAATACTCTGTAACGCTGTTCTGGCTTTCTTGTGTTTAGGAAGACACAATGTCGCGAACTGTTTCGTAATGGGATATGACAAAGCCGATATGCACATTCGGCAGCTGATACTTGTCGTTCACGAAGAATCTTCATACATATCTTGAAGAGTTTGCGTGAAAGGTCAGTCTCTTCGCGTTGGATTTGTTGTATTGCCTGTGCAATTCCAGCATCGACACCCTCTGGTTCTGCTTTCGACAGATACTTTGCAATATAGTATGCTATCGCTTCGTTCGATCCGCACGGTTGAATATCCATATTACCTGTCCACAGTCTCAATAACTCTGGGTGGTAATTATTTACCCAAGCATCTTCCTTACGACGCTTAAGTAAGGAAATTCTGCCCCCATTGCGGAGAAAATCGTCTGAAGAATGTGATATTATTCGTGTCTCATGACATTCTTGACGTGGAAAATTGAATCGACATCTTACAGAGGTAATATTCTTTGTACAAGTTTGTGTATGTCGATGAATTTGACATTTTTTCACAAGCTCGAAGAGCTCTGGATCTTCTTCTTCTGTTGGAATTTTACCCCAGCAGTTACGATCAAGTAGAAGTATTCCTTCTTCTGTATCAAATGCTGGATGATTCTCAATCCAAACTACCATATGAAGGTGAGGACTACCACGATTCTGAAACTCAATACGCCACCAGAAGTCTTTTACTTTTCCTCCAAATACTTCATCATTATTTTGAATGAATTTCATTAGAGCATTGACTCTGATCATAAAATGTCGACTCAAAATCACTGGGTACTTTTCGATAAGACGTTGGGTCTCATAAATGTCAATTGTACTTGGATCAACATCAAGTCTACCGTCAGCTATTAATAAAGCCTTTCGTTGGTCTAACCAGTGGAGATTATTTGAGCTAAATGTCACAAAATAGGTTGGGGCTCCTATACATCTAATTTGGGCCAATAGTTCATTTAAAGCTGATCTCCAATAGGCTGCAGAACCTCTCAAATTTTTGAGATAAAGGTGGGCATCTTCAACAGCACCTTCTTGATTGCTTTTGATTCGATAATATTCAAAGAACGATAAAGCGTAAAAAAGATAATCGTTACGTTGGAATCTTGTGTCACTTCCCAAAATTCTAGACTCTGTTCTGCGAAACCATTCTTCCCATAGGGAAACAAAAAGTACCAGGCAAATTATTCTGCTTTAAGTTCATGGCTCCCATTGACGATGTTATCTTTCGTCTTGCGGGTAATTTCATTAAGGTTTCGTGAGACCTGTATCTCATCTTCGACATTAGGAGGCATTACATCAATCGGTGCCATCATTGATGCCTGCAGTGGAATAGTTTGATCAGTTAAATTCTGTTGAAAAGTGATTATTACGGATACTGCTGCTACCATCTCACTACTCTCACGAGTTTCCACCTCTTTAGAATCATCATGTATATCCAAGACTTCAACATTGATGTAATCAAGAGTAAACTGTACATTTTTGCTGCCTGTTGTGCGTTTTCATATCCTCACGAACTCGTCCAAATTATCACATTCAATAACGCAAGCTTTTCCATTATTGCCCTTTGCTTTAGCTCTCTTTTGGCCACAAGAATGTGAGTTGCTGAAGTAATATTTGTTATTATAACGCATTACTCCAAATGAATAACCCTCTGTTATTAGTATGCCTGCGTTATATACCATAAACATATCCTCCAAAGCTTGGCGAAGAGTACTTCCAAGATTTCTTTCATTTAATTTGTCATTCAAGCTTCCAAATATACCTGGTTCTTCGTCAAAAGTGATCTGAAATCTTTTGCCGAATGCGAACAAGTCATCTTGGATGACTGTGAAGTTTCTTACTAATAGGTAGCCATCATTTTCTATAGGATGCGCCGCAAATTTTCTCTCCGTTTGAAATCTTATATTGCTATAGATTTGGTCACCTGTTATCATATTTAAATTAAGAATGTTTGTAGACCAATGTTGTGGTGAAAGAATGCCAGCCCGGAGAATGTTAGCTAATGCCATCGCACAACATTGAACTTCTGCGAATCCTGATGTGAATATGAGATCGTTGCTTTGATGCCATGATGCACGTACAATTCTCGAAGAGTCACTAATTTTCATGTAAGCACTAGCATCCTCAGTAGGTTCATCATTGGTCTCTACAGCAATCTCGGCAGGTGCATTTTCTACTCTTATAATATCATTTTCTTCAATTACGACGTTCTGATCGACTGTAACATCTTTGTAAAGTAGATTGTTCAAAATTGGCCAATTGAGTGCATCGTATACTTTTTGTTTAGATATCGAAAACTGTCGTGTTATGTTAATATTCTCGAAACGCTCAGTAATGACGACTATCCCAGCATTATTTGCGGCTCTGGGTAACATGTTTGCAAGGTTTTCGGTAACCTCAAAAACATCTTGTGCGAACAATACCGCTTGACCACGAAAACTATATTGCCCGAATACGCCACTTAGCTTGATAATTTTTACAAATGGAATAATGCGTGAAATCAGCCGTTGTTCGGCGTGTGATAATTCCGCTATTACATTTGGAACGGATCCTGGGTCCAAATTGTTCCAATAAGATCTGGACGGTGCAAAATTTTTCTTTGAACTCAAATGAGTCTTACACCGTTTACAAACCATCAAGCAATTTGTTTGTTTTAATTCGCTAGGCAAATATGGTGCTAATTTGGTGTCTACAATCCACTTAGAGATCTGATTTTGATAGCACCGTTTAGTGCAAATCTCACAGATCTTGTCACAAAACGTGTTAATTGACTGCATGAAGCCGGTTATGCTGGCTCTATTTAATCTCCTCGCCTCTGCGTTTCGTTGACGCATTTGCAGCAAACGAATTAATCTGTCTCTTTCTGACTGTGAGGCTCGATATTCAGCGCTATGTTGCCGCATGTGCTGTAGTCTAGCCGCTCTGCCCTCTTCAGACTGTGAGGCTCGATATTCAGCGCTATGTTGCCGCATGTGCTGTAGTCGAGCCGCTCTGTCCTCTTCAGACTGTGAGGCTCGTAATTCAGCGCTTTATTGCCGCATGTGCTGTAGTCGAGCTGCTCTGTCCTCTTCAGACAGTGAGGCTCGTAGTTCAGCGCTATGTTGCCGCATGTGCTGTAGTCGAGCCGCTCTGTCCTCTTCAGACTGTGAGGCTCGTAATTCAGCGCTATGTTGCCGCATGTGCTGTAGTCGAGCCGCTCTGTCCTATTCAGACTGTGAGGCTCGTAATTCAGCGCTATGTTGCCGCATGTGCTGTAGTCGAGCCGCTCTGTCCTCTTCAGACTGTCAGGCTCGATATTCAGCGCTATGTTGCCGCATGCGCTGTAGTCGAGCCGCTCTGTCCTCTTCAGACTGTGAGGCTCGTAATTCAGCGCTATATTGCCGCATGTGCTGTAGTCGAGCCGCTCTGTCCTCTTCAGACTGTGAGGTTCGTAGTTCAGCGCTATGTTGCCTCATTTGCTATAATCGGGCAACTCTGTCCTCTTCTGACTGTGAGGCTCTATATTGTTTCATATATAGTCGCCTTTTGGTTTTCCTCCCGACGATTTCGTCATTAGTCCATCCTGAACATTTTTCTTTCAATTTTTGTCTCTTTTTCGCTAATCTCCTCTTTCTTTGTGTTGCAGTTTCAAGTGTTCTTTTTTCCGCCAATCTCCTCTTATTTTGTGTTGTAGTTTCAAGCGTCATTTTTATTCCCACGAATAGTTGTTGAGTCGTTAAGCGCAAAAGCTCGAATATCACGTGAAATCTGTATTGCATAGATAATAAGAAGTGAAACTCTTACATTTTGAGAGAGAGCGCGCCCATGAAGACGTTTCAAAACTTGGCAGCACTCACACATTATGAGATTTTGAACAGCTGATAGGCGAAATGGCAGGCCGCCAGAAGAAACGCGCCAAAAATAACTGACGAAAACAGTTCGTTTTTGCTTAATGGAGAAATGATGTGTTGAAATGTTTATAATTATTCGTCTTACAATTAATTCAATTGAAATGTAATAATTTGAATTGAAGTGAGTTTGTAGAATCCAAAGCTCGTTATATCCTTTTCGACTTCTACTTTTAATTAGTCTTATGTACATAATGTAATTGTATTGAAAACTGTGTGTTGGTTTATGTAAATTTGTATATACGTAAATATTCTATGGTTGAAAAGCGCAGGTAAGGGAACTGAATTTGTGTTTGAGATATTTTACAAAAATTAAAGGTAATCTGCTTTAACATATTCTGTTCGTTGTTTGAGAATTTTTTTTTTTTTTTGTTACCCACTTTCTGTGTTACATTAAAAAATCGCAATAAGTCATGTTTTTAATTATAACTTATGTTTTTCGGGTTCATAAGTTTATTATTATTAAATTACTTATGTATATCAGTTTTAAATAATTTCATTTACATATAATGGTGTGGAAACTAAAAATTCCAGATCTTTGTTTAAAAAATACCCAATTCATGTTTCTACCGGTGTGGCAATATTGGCGAATGTTATAAAAAATGCACATTTTTCAGCGCTCTCACGAGAAAATGAGTTTCACATCTAGTCATCTATGCTGTATTGTGTGTCATAGATAATAAAATGTGAAACTCTTTCATTTTTAAACAGAGAGAGAGCCCATGAGGGCGTTTCAAAACTTGGCAGCACTCACACATTATGGGATTTTGAACAGGTGATGGGCGAAATGGCAGATTGCCAGAAGAAACGCGCCAAAAATAACTGATGAAAACAGTTCCTTTTTGCTTAATGGAGAAATGACGTGTTGAAATGTTTATAATTATTTGTCTGAAAATTAATTCAATTGAAATGTAATAATTAGAATTGAAGTGAGTTTGTAGAATCCAAAGCTCGTTATATCCTTTTCGACTACCACTTTTAATTAGTCTTATGTACATAATGTAATTGTATTGAAAACTGTGTGTTGGTTTATGTAAATTTGTATAAGTTAAGGCATGATACCGAAACCTAATATAGCAACAGCATTTCGTTGCACATACCTCACATACCCTACCGCTTTTTCTGTCAGCCCAGTGCTGACATCTAAGCTCAGTCGATGCAGCCTGACAACAGACTAGTATGATGTGATCACTTTTCTACAAAAACCCCATTGCCAACAGCCCCAATATGCTCGATACCTGCCTAACAAAATTCATTGTGATATTGTTGCCTTTTATAATAACAACAAATTATCACAGCATATTAACATCAATGCTCTTCACCAACAAACATGATGATCACTACCTGCGCTTATCTTAGCAACAGCATGCTGGGCAGGCAGCGCACATAGAAAGACTCTCGCCTGGCCTCACAAAACAACCCACTGCATAACAACAAACAGTCATCACTGCTTGCGCTTGGCTTGGCAACAGCATGTTAGGCAGGCAGACCAAAACACAACAATTGTTGTCTGGCCCAACTAACCACCCTCTGCATAGCAACACATGGTTGACATGCTTGGTAGGCAGGCCAACGGTACCACACAATTGTCTATACTGGACTATTTGGCATGTTTCAGGGATTGGAAAAATCGTTGGCATAAGTGTATTTCATCGAGAGGGGATTATTTTGAAGGGGATGAAAATGATTTACAAGAATAAATAAAGATTTTTCATTTTACAACCAAATTCACCTTACTTTTTGCCCACAGGTAAAAAAAGAAAATATTAATCCTGGCAATCCTAATAAGGATAATGGAAAACTTTTATCAAATTATTGCATTGTCATCGGTCCTTGATAGGTGTGCAAAATTCCAAGTGGATCAGATTTTGAGAAGCCAGTGAAAATTAAGCTCAAAGATTCCGTTACATACATACATACATACATACATACAACCCGAGCTAATAAAAGTGTGTTAAAAAAGGTTTATTACGGGCTATTCTGCCATTTAAATTTGCTTTCCTCAGTACTCTTCGAGCAGTTTCTGGATTGCAAGTCTTACCCAAATCTTTTTTGGCAATTTCAGTTAACTTTGGAGCACCTGTTGCTGGATTTTTCTTCACTTGGCGCACTAGGTTAGGTTGAGTGGATGCCATCCGGCACACATAAGCCGAATAGGCCCACTGTGATACCACTGGATCTCGTCTTTAGCATTCCTGAATCTTCTCTGAACCGACTTGTTGAATTAATGATTTTTTTTCTCTTCATTTTTTTATCATGCGAGCGTGGAAAACCTTTCTCTGTATAGAGCAATGCATTTACACCGGAGGTTTTCCCCGGTTTCTCCTTCTTCAATACCTTGACAGCTTCGACAAAATTTATTATGTGGTACCCCCAGTCTATCTGCATGCTTCCCAATTAGACAATGTCTCGTAAGTACCCCTATCGTATTTCTCATATCCTGTCTCCTTAGATTCAGTGCGAATTTTGTGCGGCCGTGGTTCTATTCGGGCCAAGTTTGTCTAGTTTGTTTGGACAAAAAGGTGATTGCATCGGGCATTAACATCATTAATATTGAAAGCTCATCGGCTTTGCAATTACCTTTTATATTTCAATGCCCATGGACCCAGATCAAGTATATTTTAAAATATTGCGATAATTTGCATAATATTTTTGTGGTACTCAACTACCGTTTTCGACAAGTGTTTTACTGACTAACAAATTAAGAACTGCCTGACTATCCGAGTATATGTCTATACTTCCCTCGTAGTTAGGGGTCTTATGGCGATAATTTCTTCCTGAAAGACACTATAGTGATTAGGCAAGCGAAAGGGCGCACTGATGCTCAGCCTTTCAAAATAAACTCCTCCACATACCTGTTCATCAAGCTTGCACACTGCCTCTGTTTTCATTATCTGTCATACCTTTGTCCCGGTCCTCTTTAGAAGGGAATATTGTGGTAAGTAAATAGAGCTCTGTTAAAAAATCTGTTGTAGCTGGAGTAGTGAAAAACCTGTTTAATATACCTATGTTCGTCGTATGTCCTTTATTGAATATTTTTAGGAGGGCAAGTTCCCTGAGCATCAATGCTGACTTCGCAGCTAGTTGCTTACCATATAAGTCAATTGGCAACAAGTATAAAATTACGTTCTGTGCTGCTGTGGGAGTGGTTTTAAGAACTTCACTTATATATAAGCCCATTTACACAGGGAAACTTTTGGAAGGGAAACATTTTGTTCGGGGGTGAAGGACGGCCGCGGAAGAGAGAAGGGAATTTGTCTCCTGTACTGGCGACACGCTTTGTGTTTCTTGTTCGAATTTCTTATCTAAAAGCAATTTTTGACAGTTGCTTCATTTGTTTTCTTCTTTTGTGGGAGAAAGTTCTGAGTTATGTGTTGGTTTTCAATCAAACGGAAGATAACAACGACGACAAACATCCGAACGCTACTTGGGAAATGCATTTTTTCTAGTAAAGTAGGTATAATTTAAAATAGTTATGGGACATGTTTATATAATTCTAATTTTTCCCCGCATTTCTATATACTCAAGTTAATTTTAAGTTAATTATTTATATATGAAGTATTTTTAATTTAATATTTTTTATTCAAGTACAACAATTTATAAATATATTTAATTAAAAAATCAACAAATTATTTATTATTTAACCAGTTTGCATTTTTCATTCATATATTTAAGAAATTATTGACGAATGTTTTCCGCTTTACATGTTAGCGGGTCGTAGAATATATTCGAATCAGAAGATGCTAAAGTAGTAAACGTCAAAATGTTGCCGAAAACAATTTTGCCCGTGTGGCCGCGAATGAGACATGAAAAGAGAATTTCCAGTATCTCCCTTCCAGATGTCTCCGTGTGTAAATCCGGTGTTGCTGCTCTTTGAATGCGAGCCAATCTTTTCACAATAATATTTTATTTAAGTACCGACCATAGAGAACAAATGGCTTTAATACCGCTGAATACAACCAGTATACCCAGAAGAGTGGAGACTGTACGCCGCATTGAGGAGTGCTTCTGCTGACCCCTTGTCGCATCTCCGAGGCTCCTAATTTAGAACAAACCTGTATAAAAGGATTTATTTGATTAAATTTATCAGACCCCCGGGAATACGAGAATCCGTTAAGGCACTCGCTACTGTCATGGGAAGAACATTGTTGAAAGCACGATTAAACTCTCAATTTCAGTCACTAGAGTAGATGTATCTTTACAATAAGCTTGCTGGGAAGTGGCTAGCAGAGATCGTATTGTTTTATCTCTTATATATGTTGCTAGCAGTCTTTCTCGAATTTTTAGTGGAAAAGATGAAAGGTAAAGGTGAATGAAAGGAAATATGAAGTTGTTAGTTTTTCCCTGCCTTCGGGATAGAAACCATTTTAACTTGATTTAGATTTTATTAAGATTTAACATACTTTTGAAAATGGTTTTTAACCAATTCAACTATTTGGCCCGGCGATTTATATAGGTTAAACGACTTTGCGGCACAAGTTATGCTGGCCTTTGTTATGATGTTTAAAATTTTTGTTCCTGCCTCGAAGTTGCAAGTCATTTTCATAGGACAATTTTTTCGTTTGGTAACAGTTCCATTTGCTAGCAGTGCGTAACTGCTTGACTAAATTAAACTGAACACTAGAATATACTTTAAACTTATTTAGCTCTGGGGACACCCAAGGGGATTGGTTCTTTCTTTTAGTTTGGGCAAGCCTTACTAACCGCTTTTGCGCACGATCTGGTAAACATTCTAACACGATTATCTAGAGAATTGGCATTGTTAAGGGTAATTAGCAGTTACAGAGGAAGACTTCTTACTAACTCACGATTATAAATCTGCAAGTCAGTTTTCGTATTTTTCCTAAAAATTACTGGCAAATGCGTGTCCTTCTAAAAGGTTACTTCAATGTAACGATGCCCGGAGAATGAAGGCTGTGAAAGAACCCTCTATTGCACCATTTTCTCGAATAGAAAGTCAGAGACTAATGTAATGTCAAGAACATCCTGACGATTGCGTATAAGACAAGTAGATTCGTCTCCTTCATTGCTACTAATAATATAATCAAAAAGTAGCTCACCACGTTAGTTGATATCTGAGGTACCCCATATTGCGCGGTGAGCATTCGCATTACCACCTATTATAACTCGAACGTCGGAGACTTCGATGTTCGTCACCAACTCTCGTATTGGCTGCGGTGATATTGGCCGAGGGTCATCAAAGGCTAGGTACATTGAGACCAGCCGGTAGGAGTTTTTTGTTCTTTCCCAGATGACCACTGTGAAGTCTTCGTTGCTGTAATTATGCATTTAGAAAACATTATAATGAGATTTGGCCATTATACATGCTCTGGTCTTAGCGTTACCATAAGCGACGTATATCTTACAACTAGGAGTCCTCAATTCGCAAACTCTCCCTCCATTCACCTACGGCTCCTGAATGAGGACGAAAGCGAATTTGTTTGCCAGATATGTCAGCAGTGCATCGGAGGCTTCTTTACAGTTTATTTGTGATGCTCGCATCTTTTTGGGATTCGCTTAATAGCTCCATTTCGGTGTATAGCTTAATCAGGATTCTGCAAATTTCTGAGCCCACGGACCTACACCCCTCGCTGCTTTCGATATCAGCTTCACTAATTGCATCTATCTCATTACCTCTATCGCCTCCAATTTCGGATTCAGCTGCCAATGCATAAAGTCGGCAGCTTCAGTGCCGGTTTTAAAGGTTTTTATTTTCACCCTCCCAAAACCACAATTTAGGAGGCCATCGACCTTCGCCAATGGCTCTAGTGATTACTTAGACAAAAGAGGAGGGACTTGCATGGTGGAATGTCTCCTTTCCGCATTATCATCTGCTCCTTCAATTTTTATGAACTTGGATTCATTCAAGGAGAGTTTAGGCAGGCTTGTGTAGACGGAATCCAAAACCTCGCCCTCGGTTGTAAAGGCATATGATTTCTATCAACGACTTTCAGTTGGGCGCCAGTATACACCTCACTTACTTCGCAGATAGCAGCTTTATACAAGAGACAGGATTGTTCACCATCACTTTCGGAAAGACGCTGGCGATCCCATTACCATTGGCTTCTTGGATATTTTCCTTCGGGATTACCCTCATCGAGAACATTACAGAATTACATCGCGTACTCTTGCGACTTCGGCGAAAGATCTCTTCGGAGTGACACCTTGTTCTCACCTCTTAGCTATCGACTTTGATTCTTTGCTAGATCTCGGTCTCTTCGTAGGCGGAATGCGTACGTGGTCTGGGTGAAAATCGGGCAAGATAGCCTTTGCCCATTCTATAGACTCACGTAGTCCCTTCGCGAGTTCTTGTTCAGTCGGCGCATTTTGGTGAACCTTTCGTTGGATCAGTTAACGTAATTTTTGGTCATTTACTGCCACTAGTTCTGGCCACAGCACTTTCTTTGGCCCTACCGTCTCTAGCGGTCAAAATTCTAACTACTGACACTCTCTCTCTGTAAAAGTTTTATTCGAAGCCTGTCGTCCCTTATTTACTACACAATTTTCATGCATTAAGCGTTCAATAATGTTCTGAACTGTTGACTAACTTAAATGTACAATTTAAGCTATTTTAAGATACAACATTCCGTTTTTGAATGCTTCAAAACTAACTCAAGCTTTCTATCGAAGTATGCGGTCTCATTGTTAAAAAAAGCAAGCGTGCATAAAATTTAATATTGCTCCATGTGAAACTCACTCTACAAACTCTCGAATACTAAAAATAAAATTTCGTGTCATGGAACTTACGCCGAGAATAGCGGTACATTTAACTGTATCATTTAATTTTTTTTATTAGCATTACAATGAAATGAGTGAACACTTTTTTGTATTTTATGTTATGAATTGAAATGAAAAAAAATAAGATATCTGCATACTCTGTTTTTCCATTTTCGTAAAATCGACTTTACAAAAAAATTCTACATTTATCAAATACGATGTGAGGACTGTATATTGGGAGTTTGCTCCATAGTCGAATACATGGTGATAAGGTTATAATCTATCGTAAAGCCTCCAAATATTTGTACAATTACTATTTCATATTAGTTCAAACATATACAATATCTATATATATAAATGTGAAAATCTGTCCCTATGTTCGCTTATAACTCGAGAATGGCTGAACGGATTTATCTTATCTTGGTCTTGAATTATTCGTGGAGGTCTAGGGAAGGTTTAAAAGGTGAGAAAAATTCGAATAATTGCCGGGGAAAATGGTCAAAACGTGGACCCGGGTAACCTTCGGATGTGTATATACAATATGGGTATCAAATGAAAGCTGTTGGTGAATGCTTTAGTTCAGAGTATTTTTCATGCCGCTCCGTGACTAGGGTCTCGAGATAGAGACCAAAACGTGGACCCTAGAATGTGTTTGTACAATATGAATATCAAATTGAAGCTGTTGGTGAATGCTTTAGTACAGAGTATTTTTCATGCCGCTCCGAGACTGGGGTCTCGAGATATAGGTCAAAACGTGGGCCCGGGTAACCTTCGGATGTGTATATACAATATGGGTATCAAATGGAAGCTGTTGGTGAATGCTTTAGTTCCGAGTATTTTTCATGCGGCTCCGTGACTAGGGTCCCGAGATAGAGACCCACACGTGGACCCTAGAATGTGTTTGTACAATATGGATATCAATTGGAAGCTGTTGGTGAATGCTTTAGTACAGAGTATTTCTCATGCCGCTCCGTGACTGGGGTCTCGAGATATAGGTCAAAACGTGGACCCGGGTAACCTTCGGATGTGTATATACAATATGGGTATCAAATGGAAGCTGTTGGTGAATGCTTTAGTTCAGAGTATTTTCCATGCCGCTCCGTGACTAGGGTCCCGAGATAGAGACCAACACGTGGACCCTAGAATGTGTTTGTACAATATGAATATCAAATTGAAGCTGTTGGTGAATGCTTTAGTACAGAGTATTTTTCATGCCGCTCCGAGACTGGGGTCTCGAGATATAGGTCAGAACGTGGGCCCGGGTAACCTTCGGATGTGTATATACAATATGGGTATCAAATGGAAGCTGTTGGTGAATGCTTTAGTTCCGAGTATTTTTCATGCGGCTCCGTGACTAGGGTCCCGAAATAGAGACCCACACGTGGACCCTAGAATGTGTTTGTACAATATGGATATCAATTGGAAGCTGTTGGTGAATGCTTTAGTTCAGAGTATTTTCCATGCCGCTCCGTGACTAGGGTCCCGAGATAGAGACCAACACGTGGACCCTAGAATGTGTTTGTACAATATGGATATCAATTGAAAGCTGTTGGTGAATGCTTTAGTACAGAGTATTTTTCATGCCGCTCCGTGACTAGGGTCTCGAGATAGAGACCAAAACATGGAGCCTAGAATGTGTTTGTACAATATGGATATCAAATTGAAGCTGTTGGTGAATGCTTTAGTTCAGAGTATTTTTCATGCCGCTCCGTGACAGGGGTCTCGAGATATAGGTCAAAACGTGGACTCAGGTAACCTTCGGATGTGTATATACAATATGGGTATCAAATGGAAGCTGTTGGTGAATGCTTTAGTTCCGAGTATTTTTCATGCGGCTCCGTGACTAGGGTCCCGAGATAGAGACCAACACGTGGACCCTAGAATGTGTTTGTACAATATGGATATCAATTGAAAGCTGTTGGTGAATGCTTTAGTACAGAGTATTTTTCATGCCGCTCCGTGACTAGGGTCTCGAGATAGAGACCAAAACGTGGACCCTAGAATGTGTTTGTACAATATGAATATCAAATTGAAGCTGTTGGTGAATGCTTTAGTACAGAGTATTTTTCATGCCGCTCCGAGACTGGGGTCTCGAGATATAGGTCAAAACGTGGGCCCGGGTAACCTTCGGATGTGTATATACAATATGGGTATCAAATGGAAGCTGTTGGTGAATGCTTTAGTTCCGAGTATTTTTCATGCGGCTCCGTGACTAGGGTCCCGAGATAGAGACCCACACGTGGACCCTAGAATGTGTTTGTACAATATGGATATCAATTGGAAGCTGTTGGTGAATGCTTTAGTACAGAGTATTTCTCATGCCGCTCCGTGACTGGGGTCTCGAGATATAGGTCAAAACGTGGACCCGGGTAACCTTCGGATGTGTATATACAATATGGGTATCAAATGGAAGCTGTTGGTGAATGCTTTAGTTCAGAGTATTTTCCATGCCGCTCCGTGACTAGGGTCCCGAGATAGAGACCAACACGTGGACCCTAGAATGTGTTTGTACAATATGGATATCAATTGAAAGCTGTTGGTGAATGCTTTAGTACAGAGTATTTCTCATGCCGCTCCGTGACTGGGGTCTCGAGATATAGCTCAAAACGTGGGCCCGGGTAACCTTTGGTTGTGGATGTGCAATATGGGCATCAAATGAAAGCTGTCGATAAGTGCTTTAATGTGGGGTAATTTTCATACCTATTGATGACTAGGGTCTCGAAATATATGCCAAAACGTGGACCCGCCGTGTCTTTAAACCGAATTAAACCAAACTTACACACATTGTTAAGTAGGTATTGAAGATGGTTTCCGTATAGTTTGAATACCTATTGGTAGATAGGGTCTCGAGATATAGGTAAAAACGTGGACCCGGGTAACCTTCGGACGTATATGTACAGTATGGGTAGCAAATGGAAGCTGTTGATGATTTCTATAGTATAGAGTATTTTTCATACCGTTCCGTGACTAGGGCCTCGAGATAGAGACCAAAACGTGGAGCCTAGAATGTGTTTGTACAATATGGGTATCAAATGGAAGCTGTTAGTGAATGCTTTAGTTCACAGTATTTTTCATGCCGCTCCGTGACTAGGGCCTCGAGATAGAGACCAAAACGTGGAGCCTAGAATGTGTTTGTACAATATGGATATCAAATTGAAGCTGTTGGTGAATGCTTTAGTTCAGAGTATTTTCCATGCCGCTCCGTGACTAGGGCCTCGAGATAGAGACCAACACGTGGACCCTAGAATGTGTTTGTACAATATGGATATCAATTGGAAGCTGTTGGTGAATGCTTTAGTTCAGAGTATTTTTCATGCCGCTCCGTGACTAGGGCCTCGAGATAGAGACCAACACTTGGACCCTAGAATGTGTTTGTACAATATGGATATCAATTGGAAGCTGTTGGTGAATGCTTTAGTTCAGAGTATTTTTCATGCCGCTCCGTGACTAGGGCCTCGAGATAGAGACCAACACGTGTACCCTAGAATGTGTTTGTACAATATGGATATCAATTCGAAGCTGTTGGTGAATGCTTTAGTACAGAGTATTTTTCATGCCGCTCCGTGACTAGGGTCTCGAGAGATAGGTCAAAACGTGGACCCGGGTAACCTTCGGATGTGTATGTACAATATGGGTATCAAATGGAAGCTGTTGGTGAAAGCTTTAGTACAGAGTAGTCTTCATGCCGCTCCGTGTCTAGGGCCTCGAGATAGAGACCAACACGTGGACCCGGGTAACCTTCGGATGTGTATATACAATATGGGTATCAAATGGAAGCAGTTGGTGAAAGCTTTAGTACAGAGCAGTTTTCATGCCGCTCCGTGACTAGGGCCTCGAGATAGAGACCAACACGTGGACCTTAGAATGTGTTTGTACAATATGGATATCAATTGGAAGCTGTTGGTGAATGCTTTAGTGCAGTGTATTTTTCATGCCGCTCCGTGACTAGGGTCTCGAGATATAGGTCAAAACGTGGACCCGGGTAACCTTCGGATGTGTATGTACAATATGGGTATCAAATGGAAGCTGTTAGTGAATGCTTTAGTTCAGAGTATTTTTCATGCCGCTCCGTGACTAGGGTCTCGAGATAGAGACCAAAACATGGAGCCTAGAATGTGTTTGTACAATATGGATATCAAATTGAAGCTGTTGGTGAATGCTTTAGTTCAGAGTATTTTTCATGCCGCTCCGTGACAGGGGTCTCGAGATATAGGTCAAAACGTGGACTCAGGTAACCTTCGGATGTGTATGTTCAATATGGGTATCAAATGGAAGCTGTTGGTGAATGCTTTAGTTCAGAGTATTTTTCATGCCGCTCCGTGACTAGGGTCTCGAGATAGAGACCAAAACGTGGTATTGAATAAATAAATAAATAGTATGAGAATAAAGAAATAAATAATATGAAAACCATATCTTTTCTGTTCTAAACCATATCTATTCTATTTTAGTGTGCCCAGCGAAGCGGGCCGGGTTTGCTAGTATAATAATAATAATAAAAGTTACAGTATGCATTATTACTTACATAGTCGTTCGAAGGTACGTAATTAAGTATTATCAAAATAATGTCGTTAAGAGCAAATTAGATTTTGTACTGATAACACACTAAGACGATTTCTCTCAATAACACATTAATATAACGTCTACATTGCAACTTAGTTCTTTGGTGTTTGCCGCTAGCGTGTTTAAGCGCAATCACCAAACCCATGTCACATCCACATTTTACAGCGTGTTTGTGTTGGATTTGCATGCATTGCACAATAGGAGGAGGTCAAATGCCTAAAAAGATAGTAAGCGCCCATTATATTGTATATAGAAGGTGAAGTCCAAAATAAACAAGACTGGCGTCATAAAAATGTTTTTGGTGGCGCCATCCTTTTACTGAGGTAAAGCGTTGGAAGTTACGTCCCTAGCTGACTTCCAGTGAAAGCTTGGAGACATTCGGTGGAAGCGAAGTTATTGCGTCTAAAGTGTCAGTATGTTTGTGTCATCGGTACAAAAATGAGTTTCGAACAAAGAGCTAATATCAAATTTTCTTTCAAAATCGGTGTAGAACGTTTACCAAAACATTTGAATTGATGAAAAAAGTTTATGGCGTTAAAGTTATTGGAGTTAAATATACCTCCAAAACATCGATTTATTGCTTTTCATCTTATCTTCTGGCCTTACGAAAGGTATGTGCTCGTTTCATTCCGCAAACGTTAATTGAGGACCAAAAATTTCTTAGAATTCAACATTTGAAAGACCTCATTAAAAAGGCGAGGAAAGACGAACCTGAAGCTAAGCGTCAAAGTGCCGAATGTAAGGCCCCAGACGAGCCACCACTAATTTTGGAGGAGGAATCACCTGGAGTCTGCAGCGCCGATTAACGGACCTTGACTACGCGGACGAAATCTCAGTCATGCTTACGAAGATACGGCATCCAAACTGCAAACAGTGCAAGAGGTAGCAGCGAAAGCTGGCTAAGAGCTTAAAATCTCAAAAACCAAAGATATGCGTATTAATATTACGGCGGCATTAGACGGTTTAGGTGAAGAAATACAAAATCGCATCAAAAAAGCATCAGCGGCATTTGGTTCGCTTAAGCCAGTCTGAAATGCTTCATATACATATTTCAAAATGCACGAATTTGAAAATCTTCGTCCGAGAGTGTCTGAACTCCTGACAGTAATGCACTGCATGTCTTCATAAATTGTTGTCTGAGGAGAATATTGAAAATAATCTGGCCGAACGTTGTCTCAAACGCGAATTTATGAAACAACACTCAACAAACAACCATGCTCGTTGGCATACGAAAAGGAGTTGGAGGTCTCCGCACAGGATGCAGGAACTAAACAAGAACTGCCATTGACTCCAAACCTTATGATGGTCGTAGACGAGGTAGATCAGCAACTAACAGGAGACGACTTCTAGAATTGTAAATCCGCTCGAACAACTTGAGCTGGAGTGAAGTGAAAGCTTTTACACATAACCGACCCGAATCGAGAAACCTTGTTGCCCTTTGTTCCAGCTTAGGACCTTGGAATACACCACTGATAACTAATCCATCCGAAATTGCCGAGTTATTTACAAAGTACTATTCGGAATCAAGCTCAGACAATTCATTCAACGCACAGTTTCAAACTACTAAAACTTCCACACTATCCTATAGTTCTCACTATATTCACCACCTTTCATTTTCGCTAGGCAAGTAGAAACCAGCTACTCACTCACTGAATTCGAGTTCGTTGAATCCATCGTTAAAGGCAAATAACCGGGTCAAGATAAATTTCTTACCGTATTATCAAACACACGCCTAAAAGTCTTAAGCTTCGGTTGGTCAAGCTCTACAATAAAATATTCGATACTGGTATAGGTATACCCTAATTTTGGAAAGCGTCTTGTGTCATACTTATTCTTAAACCACACAAATCTTCGATGAAAAGGCTAACTACAGACCGATTTCCCTCCTTGCGTGTATATAGGAAAAATTTTAGAAAAGATCGTTGCCAGTCGCTTGATGTGGTACGCTCAGCGAAACAAATGCATATCATCGAATCAAGTCGCCTACAAAAGAGGACGAGGCCAGTAAGACGCTTTAATCCAATTCGACGATTTCGTATGTAATGCTTTGTCTTGTAAAAACCACGTTTCAGTACTATCCCTTGACATTCACAGAGCTTTCCACAGAATTGGAGCTCATATTATTACTCGACAGCTTAGGAAATGGAAAATCGGCCAGAAAATGATAACTTTCAATTAAAACTCTCTAATGACATGCCGCAAGGCTCACCCTTTCAGCCACTTTATCATTGTATTTGATTATAACGGGTTATTTTTTAGCTATTATCTAGCTCATTTTTGGACCAATAGGTACGTAAATAAGCAGAATTGTCGATTTTGGAGTGAAGATCAGCCAAAATAATTGCAAGAGCTATCAATGTATCCAGAAAAGGTCACAGTTTGGTGCAGTTTATGGGCTGGAGGTATCATTGGACCGTACTTCTTCAAAGATGCTGCGAATTGTAACGTAACTGTGAATGTTGAGCGCTACCGTGAAATGATATCCAATTTTTTTTTGCCCAAAATGCAAGAGCTTGACTTGCATGACATGGGGTTTCAGCAAGACGGTGCCACATGTCACACAGCACGCGTAACAATGGACTTGTTGAGAGGCAAGTTCGGTGAACATTTTATTTCACGTTCGGGACCTGTCAATTGGCCACCCAGATCGTGCGATATAACGCCTTTAGATTATTTTTTGTGGGGCCATGTTAAAGCTCATGTCTATTCAGACAAGCCTGCTTCAATTAACGAATTGGAAGACAACATTAAAGCATTTATATGAGAGATACCAGCCGAAACATTGGAAAGAGTATGTCAAAATTGGACTAAGCGGATTGACCATTTGAAGCGCAGTCGCGGTCAATATTTACATGAAATAATCTTCAAACATTAAATTATATGGACTGTACTATCGATTTAAATACAAATTTCATGCATTTTTCTGAATCTTACGTGTGTTGTTTGGAAAAACTTTCCTATTGCTCTTAAAAAATCACCCTTTATTAGCCGAATGCGAACAAAATATAAAGAAATGGAACACCAGATCTATGAGGATGATGTTATAGTATACAGAAAAGTTTCTGACGTTAAATCTGTCTATCTATATTTAACAATGTACTTGCTGAAGTTGAATCATGGTCGCTAGGGTCTAGTGCTTCGCTTTCTTTAGAGAAAGCATATATCCTTCATATATGTAGGAAGCTTAATTGCAACGGTAGGAAGTACGGTCCCACGAAACCTCCAGCCCATAAACCGCACCAAAATTGTGATCTTTTCTGGATACATTGGAAACCCTTGCAATTCTTCTGGCTGATCTTCACTCCAAAATCGACAATTCTGCTTATTTACGTACCCATTAATCCAAAAATGAGCTTCGTCGCTGAACACAATTTTTCGATAAAAAAGTGGATCACCAAAAATTCTGCGTTGCGGTAGGTTGTTCGGCTTCAATTCTTACACCAGCTGTATTTTGAAAGGCTTCACACCTCAATATTTCGCAAAATGTTCCACGTTGTTGAGTAACAGAGACCCAATTGCTGCGAACGGCGACGAATCGATAATTGACGGTCATTATTAACACTGGCCGATACAGCTGCGATATTTTCTTCTGTTCGCACTCTACGTAAGCGTGTTGGTGGTTTGATGTTCAATAATATAAATTTGGTTCTAAATTTTGTCACAATAGCTCAAATAGCCGCTTCAGTGCGTCGATTAAGCTGACCATAAAATGGAAGAAGCGCGCGATAAACTTTCTTAACAGAACACGCATATTTATAATAAAATTCAATGATATCCAAACGTTGTTCGTTTGTAAGACAATTCGTGGTTAAATTATAGACCAAACTGAAGATGTTTGACAGTGAAACAAAACACGAAACGTGCGTCAGCTGTTTAAACCAACTTTTTAAAAAGATAATAGCCGTTAGTATTAATATGTTTTGTTTTTTAGTCAGTAAAATTTTCATTTGTTCATTTGGCTAAATAATAATAAATAAATAAATAGTTTCAGTCTTACATTTATATATTATATATAATGCACATTCTGCGAAAACGTAGTAGATATCTCTTTTTTATTAGTAAATATCTAATTTTTAGGAACACGCCCATGAAGTCTGCGAACACTTCACAAATAATTTTAAATTGGTTAATAACACAATATAAATATCATATATGTATATCGGAAAACCCATTTAATTTATTTATTCGTTCATTACATTCTTGTTCCATTATTGAAACAGAATCGGAGACAAGTCCGAATACACCACAAGTGTAGATGGCAAAGTTAGACTAATTCTTGAGATACAATTTGCAGGCTCCACTATGACGGTAGGAATAGAACATTCTGAAACCCTGTGAAGAGTTAACAGAAATGAATAGATTATTGCCAATGAAATATGTACGACACCACCTGATGCCATCTTTGCGGCACTACTCCAAAAATTCATAAACCTGTCCCTAACCTTTGTACTTGGAAGAATGATATTCAAGCAGCAGGGCTCTTTCTCTCTTTCCAGATTACATCAAAATTGGTGGTGGAATGTCTTGATAAGATGAATATCTCAGGCCAGCACAATCAGGAAGGTATCCCATGGGTTCCACGGCACATAAGAATTACTGGGAACAAAATGGGAAATAAGTTGGCCAAGAAATGGGCGGCTTCCCCGTATATAGGCCCAAAGCCATTTCGTGGCCTCGGAAAGGGGAACTTCTTCTCTTTTATTCAGAAAGTAGAGAAAAAGCAAAGAAGACCATACTGGGACAATCTACCGGGCTTATCGCAGTCAAAACCAATGACAGCTACATAACATAGCCGAATTAAAGGTTGTGTGGTATTAGATAAAAATATCTAAAAGAGCATTGTAGATTGAGTCATCATCTTACTAACCTGGGAATATACACCATTGGAACTTGCAGACTCTCAAGGCAGATTTATGAAACGGCCAGCAATGAGCTCCCATCGAGCCCCGCAGTGATATATAAGCCGGACAAACATAAACCTATTTTGCCAGAGGAGGAAATAAAACTCAATAAAATACGGCGAATACTAAAATTTATTAAGAGAAATACTATGAAGCCATTAAGGGGACACAATAGATCTTTCAGGCCACAGTGCTGTGAATGAACGATCTTTCATTTCGATCTTATGGTCTTTTTTGCGCTCTACTCATCTACCTCATCCAAACCTAGTTTCCTCAATGAACCTAAGATAGAGCAGGGTTGGGATGATTGTATGGGCGTTTCTTTCGTTTGATGAAACGGAATGATGAGTTATAGCGTCACATTCGAGAGGAAGGTGTATTGAAGTCTACAGTCACTCATTCCGGAGCGTTTTGTATAAGTTGATTTCTTCCCATAAAAAGGTAACCTACACTTCCGCCTAGAAAATGCTGGTAAAATTACCCATCGGCACAGACCACTTGGTTTTTTTTAACAGCATAGTTAGCCCTGTCAGTGTAAGTATATCATCGGTCGTCTTCGTCTAGCTCATCTAAGGGTAGGCCCAGGAAACATGCTGTTTCGACAGGTTGGGTCCAGAGGGAGAGGGGGGTTAGATGAGTCGGTTTGAGGGGGCATGTGAAGAGGTGGTTAGTGTCGTGCGGGGTACCTTCACATGCCGGACATGTGTTTGGTATGTCGGGGTCAATTCTGGATAAGTAGGAGTTTAACCTGCTACAATATCCAGAACGTAATTGTGCCAATGTTACACGAGTCTCACGGGGAAGCTGGAGCTCTTCATCTGCAGTAGGTGGTGGTTGGACTCCGATTACGGCATTCACGGGACGGGAGTTCATGAAGGTGGTAACGGTCTCCCGGTGAATGTCGTTTATTGACTGTCTAAATACTGTCCGGTCCAGTAGGTTTCGGTCAGTTTTGTCCTGTAGTTCGTCAGCGTAGTCAAGGAGGTGTCTCCTGACGTGCCTGGGAGGCGGCTCAGGCTCAAGCAGGTGTCTGCAGGGGTGAAACCTACGGTAACACCCCAGCAGGAACTGCTTGCTGAGCAATTTGTTGTGCTCCGCAACTGGGAGCATTTGTGCCTCGTTGTGTAGATGTTGGATGGGTGACATCAGGAGGCACCCGGTCGCTGTCCGAATGGCGGTATTTTGACATGTCCGAAGCTTTGTCCAATGCGGATCACTAGTTCCATGCTGTTAAAACTACAACAACAACAACAACAACCACTTTGTTTTGGATCCATATATTCTAGCGCCTGTTTCTTCTAGTGCCTTCGAGCCATCTTTATATCAGTGCAGAGTACACTCTTTGAGTTTCCTTTCAAGTACAAGTCTACTCCAGTTCACTTTGTCATCCAGTCCAATCCTGAACTTCGTCTCAAATTATGCTCGATATGTTATCATTGGCCTAATTGTGATGCATCTCAAGATTCTTGTTCTACAACACCATGATTTTCCCACCAAACGTTTGCAAACCATGAGAGCCTTCATTGCATCATATATTCGTCAAGTTTCAAGCTCTTTGCATTATGTCGCAAAGGGTGTTTTTAAACTTGTCTCTAAATATAATTACAACCTCATCTGCGTATCCTTAAGTTTTACTACGTCGCTATCGAGATCCGTGCTTTTGCCCGGTCATGGGCACTATCCACTTTCCGAAATTTTAATAGAAATTGGACATAGAGTAATATGTGAAGCAAGATTCATTGAAATAGATTGAATTTTCTCAAGTCACCGTGTGCACGGACAGACAGCGCATTTTGATATGTAAATGATTACATCTATTTCGATCTCTTTATGCTGTTACATACAACCATGAAGTGAACAAAATTATAATACATCCGCGCACAAGTGTAGTTATGACCGCAATTATTATGGCAAAGTAAAAGTATTGCCTCTGCAGTAAATTTCAATAATTTTAGAAAAATTTCGCAAGGGAGGGTGCGCAAAAATCTATATGGTCAGTAAAATTTTTAATAAGCTATATACATATATTTGCATTCAGAATAAGTAATTTATTATTAGGTTAATAGTATTAGTTTCTGTATTACCTTACCTGTTTCGATTCGATACATCGAACGTATCCATTATTGATTTATCTCGGTGGCACTTTAATTACTGTATGTATTACTGCAATATAATAATAAATAGTATTAGGCTTATTACTTTGTAGATAGTACAGGGTGGGCCATATAGCGTTTGCTTTTTGAACCACCTATTTTTTTGAGAATGGTAACACAAATGACATGTCAAATGGGTTCATAATTTACTTAAAGGTTTGACATTTACGAAATGGAACGCTATACGCTTTAACAAATTTGGGAAATATTGAAAACCTATTTCCAAAGTGGTGAGTCTTCTTCTTCTTCCGCGCTTACAGTAAATGGCGAGCGTTACCGTGACTCGCTCTATTCTTTTACAAGTGGCAGGCAAAGCAACGCTAGGTAGCTTGGTGAATTACGTGGAAGGCAAAAACATACTATACAATAGGTACTCATATTTTATTATTTTTGTATTTGAACAATATATTTACCGCCGATTTTATTTAAAACTAAATAAATATATTTACCGAATATTCTTGGGAATTACTCATTTTGTTTCTTTTTTTGTTCGCAAATTTCACATACAGAACAGATAAATAGCACGAGTAATAAGAAATAACAATACATACACATAACCCATAAGGTCCATGACAAATATATTTAAATTGATTAAAAACATAATACACATTTGTTATTGAAAACATATTTAATTTATTTACATAACCGCAAGTAATTGCAGCAACATGTAAATATAGCAACCAAGAAGTCTGCGTACAGTTCTAAAATAATTGGAAAATGCTTTATAAATAATATAGAAAAAAAAATTTAATTTGGTGGATAACCACGACCTTTTAGGACTTCACTCAATCAATTTGGCATTGAGTTTGCTAACTTCTTTGTTTCGTGTGTTGTACTGTTCTGCCTGCATAACACTTTGCAAAGCCTCATTACTTGTTACTACATGCTGTTGAATTCGATTCTCTAGAAGATCGCACAGATGCTCAATTGGATAGGGATCGGGAGATTGTGGGGGTGTTTTGAAGCGTTGTACAAGATCTCGGCTGTGTGCTTAGTACCGCTATCTTATTTGAACCAAAACGTTCTTGATAAGCCAAGATTTTTTCCACTCTGTTTCAAATTTCTTTTTAATATGTTCAAATACCCCCATTCATCCATTGTTGATTCAATAAATTCCAATTGACCCATACCACTTGCCCCCAATCATCCCCACACGATAACTCCCCCACCGCAGTGTTCGACTGTAACAAGATACGGTGCACTAGACAGGGCTAGTTTACTGGGGTCGCAGCCCCTGGTCGGGAAAAACTCGAGTCATTCAGGTAACGTAAAACCAGCTGTCATGGGAAGGTGCCTGTCGAACCCGACGAAGCACAACGATAAGGTTGATATCACCTTCAACGATTGCACTTTTTAGAACCCGAACAGATGCGCGAGCTGTTTTAGCCGGCAATTCATACTGCATCCTCCGGCCGAAAGATCCCAGCGTCGTTCCGCCAAATGACAATGCGCCACTTTCGGGGGTCATCAACAAAACAAAAACATCAAAAGCCATTAGCGCTGAGGGACTTACCATGTTGATGCTGAAAAACTTGGGCCCATTGGGAGTATGGTATCTCACAAAGGTTTTAATCTGTCTATGGCCACTCCCATTATTCCTCACAAGTGGAAATCAGGGAGAGTGGTACCACTACTGAAACCTGGGAAACCCGCCAACCAAGGGGACTCTTATCGCCCGATAACTCTCCTTTCCCCAGAAGTGAAGCCCTTCTACTCCCATTCTTTACGAAACATCTGACCCCAGCCTCACACGAGCATGGCTTCCGAAGAGTGCATTCACCACCATAAACACCCAGATAAACCGCGGGCTTAACCAAAATCAGTCAGCTACTAGATGACATTATTTCACTGATCTTTAGGCACCAAATCTCTAAACAGGGGAAGATAAAGCAAGGTGTTCCGCAGAGTGCTACCCTTTCACCTTTGCTTTTCAACTTCTATATATAGAAGCTACCCCAGCCACCAGAGGGAGACTTACTGGTCTCCCACGCTGACGACTGCACGGTAATGGCGTGCGATACGATATTAATGGCCTGTGCGCCAAAATAAACGATTACATTACCAATGTTTCTCGCTTTTTCATTGCGAGAAATCTACAACGTTTTCCAGGAAGTCCACGGCGACCCTCTTCTCCACCTGGACAAAGTTGGTCAAACAGCAACTCAAGGTCAGAATCGATGACACAACAATTACGATTGCAAGCAACCCCCAAAAAAATGTTGCTATCGACAATTAAGGCAATTGGCCGGCCGGTTCTAAATTACGCTGCGCCTGTCTGGTCGCCTGGAACTAGTGACACGCAGCGGAGAAAGCTTCAGACTTACCAAAACTGCTATTCGGACAGCGACCGGTTGCCTCCTGATGTCATCTCTTCACCAACTTCAGAACGAGGCACAGATGCTCCCATTGAAGGAGCACAACAAAGTACTCAGCAAAGAGTTTCTGATTGGGTGCTATCGTAAGTTTCACACATGTAGCCACCCACTTGAGCCTGTGCCGCTTCCCAGGCACGTCAGGAGGCACCTCCTCAACTACGCTGACGAGATCCAGGACAAAGTGAACCGACAACTACTGTACCAGACAGAGTTTGGACAGACAATAAACAGCATTCATCGGCAGACCTTTACCACTTTCTTATGTTCCCGACCCCCGAATCCCGTAATCGGAGTCCAACCATCACCCAAAGCAGATTAGGAGCTCCAGCTATCCGCTATTGCCACTAAAGTTCTAAATCGTAACAAGGTCCTCAAATCGCTTGTCGGCAGCACTTACGCCGACGAGATCCAGGACAAAACAGACCGACAATTACTGGATCGGACAGTTTACAGACAAAAAATTAACGGCATTCATCGGGAGACCCTTACCACCTTCTTATATTCCCGATCCCCTAATGCCGTAATCGGAGTCCAACCACCACCTTCAGCAGTTGAAGAGCTCCAACTTCCCCGTGAGACGCGCGTAACATTGGCACATTTACGTTTTGGATACTGTAACAGGTTAAATTCCTACTTATCCAGAATTGACCCCGACATACCAAACACATGTCCGGCATGTGAAGGCACCCAGCCCGATACTAAGCACCTTTTCACATGCTCCATCAAACCCACTTATCTGACACCCCTCTCCCTCTGGACCCTACTTGTCGAAACTACAAGTTTTCTGGGCCTACCGTTAGATGAGTTAGACGAAGACGACCGGTGATGTACACTACACTGAGAGGGCAAAGTATACTGCTACCCCGAGATACCCGCCTAACCTCTGCAGAGCTATGTTCTGGATATTGTAGCAGGTTAAACTCCCACTTATCCAGAATTGACCCCGACAAACCAAACATATGTCCGGCAGGTGAAGGCACCGTGCCCGATACTAACCACATTTTCACATGCTCATCAGCCCCACCCAACCTGTCGAAACAGCAAGTTTCCTGGGCCTGCCGTTTCATGAGCTAGACGAAGACGAGCGGTGATTTACATTACACTGGCGGCGTTAATATTGCTGCTACAACAACAGCAACTATACCAACAAGACTTTTTTTCTCAAGAGCAGTGCCTGATTTGCGCCAGACGATTTGACGACCTCTTACCCCAAAAATACAAAATTACCTTCGTCTGAAAACATTACATGCTTCCGAAAGTGTTGAGGCTTATTTATATAATTTTTAGCAAATTGAACGAGCTTTCGTCTGTTCATAAGTGAAATAAACGGCTTT
Organism: Anastrepha ludens; assembly: GCF_028408465.1. NCBI lineage: Eukaryota > Metazoa > Arthropoda > Insecta > Diptera > Tephritidae > Anastrepha > Anastrepha ludens. The sequence goes on along the minus strand of NC_071503.1, from coordinate 3,022,157 downwards.
CTTCAGGCGACTCTACTATGTTATGTAAAACTTTTCTAGCAGTTTCCAACAGTTTTTTTTTTTTTTAATTTTTGGTTTACGTTTTCAACAATTTTTGATGATTAATTCTGGGCTTAACTTTTACCATACTGAATATACTGCGCTCTTCTTGGACCGATGGTATTCTTGGACGTCCACACCTTGGGCTTAGATGTTAAAATCCCGGGTTTCTTGTAAGTGATTACTACGCAATGAACAGAGATTTCCCAATATTTCGGAAACTATTTCCATCTTTCCACAATTATATAATTATTTATCTTTCTGATGCACTAATTTCTTTTCCTTTGCTTTCCATTATTACCACTTTTAAATAAAATGTGCTACTGAGTTCGCCAACCGATCAATTATAATGACAAATAATGAGAAGTGTGCAAAAACGAAAAAATCCTAATAAAGTAACGCTATTATCAAAAAAACTGTATGGCGACTTTCTGGTTGCTATATTTACATGTTGTTGCAATTTGTACTTGCCGTTATGTGAATGTTGAAGTAAGGATTCTTGCTATTTATTTCTTGGTTTTGTAACTTCGGCCGCCGTAGACGAATAGGTGGATATCTCACAAGGGCTTTCAATCTGTCTATGGCCACTCCCATTATTCCTGACGAGTGGAAATCAGGGAGAGTGGTACCACTACTGAAACCTGGGAAACCCGCCAACCAAGGGGAGTCTTATCGTCCGATAACTCTCCTTTCTCCAGTAGTGAAGACTCTTGAAGCCCTTCTACTCCCACTCTTTACGAGACATCTGATCCCAGGCTCACACCAGCATGGCTTCCGAAGAGTGCATTCACCACCATAAACACCCAGATAAACCGCGGGCTTAACCAAAATAATCCCTGCGAGAGGACTTTCCTAGTAGCGTTGAACTTGAAGAAGGTTTTCGACACAGTCAGCTACTAGATGACATTATGTCAGTGATCTATAGGCACCAAATCTCTAAACAGAGGAAGGTAAAGCAAGGTGCTCCGCAGAGTTGCTTTTCCACTTTTATATATCGAAACTACCCCAACCACCAGAGGGAAAGAACACATCCATAATCGTTCCCACTAGGATTGGCTGTGCGATTACGGACAGCAAGGAATATCCCTGCAGTAGCAATCCCTACTTATCCAGACCGGATTCCCACACACAAAACTTTTGTCGAGGATGTAAAAAATCCCATCACAACACTAAACCTCTCTTCACATATTTACTTAACCGAATGCATCAAATATTTGTTTCTTTTTCTGACCCAAAAAAATTGTGGAACGGTTTTACGCTGTTATGAAAAAACAAACGTTTAATGAGCCGGAAATCTAGACAAAGCTTAGTAAATGGTAACAGGGTAATTTCTGTCGCAAGTTGTAAATTTACGCTTTAAACCAAAGCTAGCCAATTCATAGACACGCGTGACGAATATTTTTCTTCTACTTTCACACATACATTAGCGTAATGTATTAATCAGTTATGCTGACAATTATTGTCGTAATCAAGTCGAACAAGTCGAAAGTATTGCATAATTAAAAACAGAAGAGAATAATTATTTATTTTTATTTTATTCATATGTAAGAGTAATAGTTATAAATAACCAATACACTATTTAACAGGAACGCTGGCCACTAAAGCCTTCGGCTCGAGATTTTTACTTATAAGGCAGTTTCAGAGATAATTTACATTAAGTATTGAAAAAAGATCGGATGAAAGTAACATTAGTTTTATATATTTAGTTTAGCTAAGATTTGAAATTCGAGGAAAGCATTAATAATATCTGAGTTTGCTAATTCCAGATGGTCAGAGGGTTTGTTACTGTCAAAAACTGTTGTTGTTGTTGTTAACAGCATAGGTAGCCTTGTCAGTGTAGGCATATCATCGGTCGTCTTCGTCTAGCTCATCTAGGGGTAGGCCCAGGAAACATGCTGTTTCGACAGGTTGGGTCCAGAGGGAGAGGGGGGTTAGATGAGTCGGTTTGAGGGGGCATGTGAAGAGGTGGTTAGTGTCGTGCGGGGTACCTTCACATGCCGGACATGTGTTTGGTATGTCGGGGTCGATTCTGGATATGTAGGAGTTTAACCTGCTACAGTATCCAGAACGTAGTTGTGCCAGTGTTACACGGGTCTCACGAGGAAGCTGGAGCTCTTCGTCTGCAATAGGTGGTGGTTGGACTCCGATTAGGGCATTCACAGGACGGGAGTTCATGAAGGTGGTAACGGTCTCCCGGTGAATGTCGTTTATAGACTGTCTAAATACTGTCCGGTCCAGTAGATTACGGTCAGTCTTGTCCTGGATTTCGCCAGCGTAGTCTAGGAGGTGTCTCCTGACGTGCCTGGGAGGCGGCTCGGGCTCAAGCAGGTGTCTGCAGGGATGAGCCCTACGGTAACATCCGAGCAGGAACTGCTTGCTGAGCAATTTGTTGTGCTCCACAACTGGGAGCATTTGTGCCTCATTATGAAGGTGTTGGATGGGTGACATCAGGAGGCACCCGGTCGCTGTGCGAATGGCGGTATTTTGACAAGTCTGTAGCTTTGTCCACTGCGAATCACTAGTTCCAGGCGACCAGACAGGCGCAGCATAGTTAAGAACCGGCCGGCCAATTGCCTTAAATGTCGAAAGCAACAGTTCTTTGTCTTTGCCCCAAGTGCTGCCGGCCAGCGATTTGAAGACCTTGTTGCGATTTTGGACTTTTGTGGCAATTGCGGTTGTATGCGCAGAGAAGGAGAGCAAGCTGTCAAAGGTTACACCCAAAATTTTGGGGTTATTTACCGTCGGAATTGGTGTATCATCGACTTTTACCTTAAGGGACAGCTTGACCTCCTTTGTCCAGGTGGTGAAGAGGGTCGCCGTGGACTTGGTGGGGGAAAGTTGGAGATTCCTCGCAGTGAAAAAGCGAGAAAGGTCGGTGAGGTAGTTGTTCACTTTGGAACACAGGCCATCGATGTCATTGCCCGACGCCATGATCGTGCAGTCGCCAGCGTATGAGATCAGGGAAACTTCCGCTGGTGGTTGGGAGAGCTTCGAGATGTAGAAATTGAACAGCAAGGGAGAAAGGACACCACCCTGTGGTACGCCTTGCTTAATCTTTCTCTGCTTTGAAGTTTGATCTCGAAATATCACTGACGTGTGCCGACCGCTCAGATAGTTCGCGGACCACCTCTTCAGTCCTGGCGGGAGTGTCGACTGATAAATGTCATCTAGTAGCGTGGAATGGCTGACTATATCTAAAGCCTTTTTCAAGTCCAACGTTACTAGGACAGTCCTCTCGCAGGGGCGGTTTTGGTTAAGCCCGCGATTTATCTGGGCGTTTATGACGGTGAGTGCAGTGGTGGTGCTGTGCACTCGTCGGAATCCGTGCTGATGTGGAGCTGGGGCCAGGTGTTTCGTGTAGAGTGGGAGTAGGAGGGCTTTAAGTGTCTTCACTACTGGGGAAAGGAGAGTTATCGGCCGATAAGACTCCCCTTGGTTGGCGGGTTTCCCAGGTTTCAGTAGTGGGACCACTCTCCCTGCTTTCCACTTGTCAGGGATGATGAGAGTGGCCATGGACAGATTGAAAACCCTTGTGAGGAATCCTACTCCCAGGGGTCTAAGATGCTTCAGCATCAGCGCGTTTAATCTATCAGGGCCAATGGCTTTCGATGATTTCGACTTGTTGATGGCCCCCTGAATCTCATCATCGGAGAAAGTAAGTGGCGCACTGTCGTTCGTCAGTTTGTGCAGCCTTCTGGTAGCACGACGTTTGGTTCTGTCGCCCGGAGGATGCAATATGTAAAGCCGGCTAAAATAGCTCGCGCATCTCTTCGGGTCCGACGAAGTGCAACCGTTGAAGGTGATAGCCACCTTGTCGTTGTGCTTCGTCGAGTTCGACAGGGACCTTACGGTGGACCAGAGCTTACTCACCCCAGAGGTGAGGTTGCAGGTCTTCAGGTGCTCAACCCATTTAGTCCGCTTATGCTGATTTACCAGTTGCCGGATCTCCAAATTGAGATCCCTTATGCGGGGATCCCCGGGATCGGCCTGGCGTAGGTGGTCACGCTCGTTTGCTAAACTGGCTGCTTCGGCTGGGAAATGAGGACGAATGTCTTTATAACTTCCAGCTGGAATGAAGCGAGCCGCAGCAGCTGTGAGCACCTTGCGGAATGCGCGCTCGCCTACGCGCACATCAGTGGGGATGGGAAGAGCGGCGAAGGTGTCCTCGGTGAAATCCGTGAAGCCGGCCCAATTAGCTTTTTCAAAGTTAACATAGGACCGGTGATTCGCGGAAACGAAGTCGGCAGGTCTCTTAATCGAGACGATAATGGGCAAGTGGTTTGATGCAAGCGATAGCATAGGTCGCCAGGTTATGCTATTTATCAGAGCAGCGCTAGCAATTGTTATGTCAGGCGAGCTGCTGCAATTACCCACTACCCTGGTGGGGGCGTCGTCGTTCACTGTGCTGAATGTCGAGTCGTCTATCTGCTCTGCCAGTTGCTGTCCCCTACGATCATTTGGCAGGCTTGAATGCCAAAGATCGTGATGCGCATTAAAGTCACCTACAACCAATCGGTTTTCACCTCTGATGAGCGCACCTATATCAGGGTGATATCCTGCCGGGCAGCAGGTGACAGGGGTATGTAAATATTAAATATTTCGAGCTCGGCATCGCCTGACCGGATAGCTATACCTTCACATTCTAAGGTACTGTCCCTGCGGTCGATGCCTTCATCGATAAGACGATACTGCACTGAATGGTATACTATGAACGCTAGGCCACCACCGTTGTCTCGCTCGCGATCGTGTCTGTGCACGTTATAGCCCTCCCTGGTGATCAGAGATGACCTGGCGTGCAGCTTTGTTTCTTGGACCGCAGCTATTTTAATACTGTGCCGGCTCATAAAGTCAACTATCTCGTCGACCTTACTCGTAAGTCCGTTGCAGTTGAATTGGAGAAGCTTGAAGCTTCTCGGTGAGGTTAGTGTAATTCGGGGGGTGAGGGACGCGTGGTGTTGTCTACGTTGTCAAAAACTGTTGTTCTGATCTGGCTTAGGTCAGGGCATTTCTTCCAGGATATGATGCACCGACAAATCTGGTATATTGCAGTATGAGCATGGTGGCTTCAAGTCTCCATTTAGTAAATGACTATGAGTGGGAATTTAATGTCCAATTCTTAGACGCAAAAAGGTTCTGATACCCCTGGAAGGAGAGTCAGATGGGAAAATCAGTTTAGTTCCATGGGGATTATGTAATTTGTATGTAGTAGTGTCGATAGGTGGCCTAGTCATGCGTAAGTTTTCCGGCTAAGTAGTTTGACGCATACATCTGTAGATATTTAGGAGTGAGGTGGTTAAAAAAATTTAATGGTTCCGTGCTTTGTAATTTGTAGTACGAGTAATGTCGATAGGTGGCCTAGTCATGCGTGATTTTTTCGGCTAAGTAGTTTGACGCATACATCTGTAGATATTTAGGAGTGAGGTGGTTAAAAAAATTCAATGGCTCCGTGCTTTATTTGCACGTTCATCAGCGACTTCATTACCATTGATACCAGCATGACCAGTAACACACACAATTTTTATTGGGTATTTTTTTGCATATATAATATATCGTATCATATTGATGAGTAACAGATCGTTTTTTGGGTTCTGCAAGGCTTCAGTAACGGATTTTCTGTCGCTGCATGTGACATGTTTTTTGCTGGTTTGGGAAGCAAACATTACTGCTTCATGCAGTGCAGCTGCTTCTGCTATGAAAGCTGAGCAGTATGTAGGCAGGGCAGCGACAGAAAGTGAGGCACCGTCGCTATTTGTCACAGCAAATGTTGTGCTGGCGTCCGATTTGGATCCATCAGTGAATATAAAATCCCATTCCGCTCGAAAAGGTTGAGTAGCTTCGCTGTACACATACAGCACACGTGTTTCAATTTTTCTAAGGCAGAATAATTTATTATAGAAAAAAGATTTAAGGGAAACCCACTGAGGGTGTGTTGGTATTCTCATAAGAATCGGAGTAGATATGATTTCAATTCTTTAGCGAGTATGACGCACCGCGATAGGACCGAAGGCTTTTTGGTTTGCATTGTAAGCCGTAACGATCTTTCGACTATGTTGAACAGAAGTTTGCTCTTGCAGTGCATAATTCTTGGAATTAATATCGTGCGTGATTACCATTCGGAATTCACAAAGAGAACGTTGGTTCGAATCTCGGTGAAACACCAAAATTAAGAAAAAACATTTTTCTAATAGCGGTCGCCCCTCGGCAGGCAATGGCAAACCTCCAAGTGTATTTCTGCCATGAAAAAGCTCCTCATAAAAAAAAATATCTGCCGCTCGGAGTCGGCTTAAAACTGTAGGTCCCTCCATTTTACACCCAAAAAGGGTGCAAGCGCCAATTATATATTGTTGAGGAATGCGAAATAGGGATATGGCAACCCTGATGTAAAATGTCAAAAAGGAATATATTGGAGAAGACAGCCTGGCGCGTTGCTGAGGTCGATCGTAATAAGTCGAATTAATAAACCACTTTTTTTTTAATTGTATTTGTAACTAATTTGAATTGTATTTGTTACTATTTTGAAGTAATAAACGTTTAGAGAGTATAATAGGCGGATTATACCACGCATCACAACAGGTGGCGACGAGGAAATTGGTCTCATAACCTACAAAACTGCAAAGTAGCGAAAATGGCAGAACAAGAGGAACTTATGAAACTGTTGCAGATGCAAAGCAAATTACTGGAGCAATTGACTCAAAGATCAAAGCAGCCAGTAGAAAATTCAAAGGAACAGTTGATGGAGTCATTGGCAAAAAGCATAGCAGAATTTTGCTATGATGCCACAAACGCACTCACATTCGACACGTGGTATGCACGTCACGAAGACGTTTTCTTGGTCGATGGCAAAGATTTGGACGAAGCATCACGTGTTCGCCTCTTAATGAGGAAGCTAAATCCAATTGCGTATAACAAGTATGGAACATATATTTTACCAAAAAATCAACGAGATTTCACATTCGAAGAAACAATCTCCAAGCTGGGAGAAATGTTCGGTGCAAATGAATCGCTCTTCAGTATAAGATACAAATGTTTGCAAATTAGTAAGAATCAACAGGAAGACCTGGTATCGTATGCAGCCAGGGTCAATGCTCAATGTGAAAAATTTAGACTGTCGGAACTTTCGGCAGATCAATTCAAATGCCTCATCTATGTATTTGGGTTGCAAGCGCACACAGAAGCCGACATTCGTATAAAAATATTGGCAAAGCTAGAAGAAGATTCACAGCAAACATTAAACTCTCTGGTGAGCCATGCGAAAAAATTCATCAATCTTAAGAAAGATACAGCAATGGTGGAAGAGACAAAAGCCGTAATAACCAACGCAATACATGCAAATACACGCTAAAGCAAGAAGAAATAGCAAAACAAATAAAGCGAAGATTCCAAAAACACCCTGTTGGAATTGCGGAGACATGCACTATGCAAAATATTGTACATATCACAATCAAAAGTGTAACAAGTGCAACAAATACGGTCATAAGGAGGGGTACTGTAATTCATACAGCGCCAGTAAAAGCAAAAGCACAAAACCTCAGCGACACAAGCAACAACAAACGAGCAACAAAGGTCACAACAGTTGCTTACAAGTAAATTCAATAACGCTTGTTAATCGACGCAAATACACAACAGTAAGCATAAAGCCGATAGAAACCGCAACATCATCGTTTCCGTCGTGTGATGTCAGAATGCAGGTGGACACCGCCTCGGACGTCTCGCTAATCGGAAAGTCCACATGGATACAAATGGGTCAACCGGGAATACGGTTGGAGAACAAATACGTTACCAGCGCATCAAAAGATAAGATTCAACTACTAGCCGAATTTTCTTGTGAAGCTAGGCTAAACGGGGAAGTACAATACTGTAATTTATTCGTAACAAATATTGATTCTTTGAACATCTTAGGAGTTGACTGGTGTGACATTTTCCATATTTGGGAAAAGCCTCTCAATCTCATTTGTAACAACATCATATCGGTTCAAGATCAACAATCTACTATTTTGAAGCATATACAGCAAGACTATGCGGACATATTCAAGCCAGATCTGGAAAGTTGTAGCACAGTTACATCAGCATTGCATCTAAAGCCGGATGTTAAACCAATTTTTCGCGCAAAAAGGCCAGTAGCATATTCCATGCTACCGTACATTGAAAAAAGAACTAAATAGATTACATCAATTAGGGGTTATCACCCCTGTAGAATTTTCTGAATGGGCAGCGCCTATCGTAGCAGTGAAGAAACCGTCTGGCAAGGTTCGGATCTGTGGCGATTATTCATCAGGGCTAAACGCATGGTTAGAGCCGCATCAATATCCGCTGCACACGCCAGAAGAAATTTACGCAAAGGTCGCGGGAAGTCATTGCTTTACCGTAATAGACCCATCAGACGCGTATCTACAGATACCCGTCACAGCAGAGTCAGCCAAGCTGCTCACCATTAACACGCATATGGGTCTGTTTACGTTCAATCGACTCGCACCAGGTATCAAAAGCGCTCCAGGAGCGTTCCAACAAATCATGGACACCACATTGGCAGGCATAGATGACACCGTCGCTTACATAGATGACATCATTATAGGCGGTGCAACCTTTGAGAAACATGTCGAAAACCTTCATAAAGTGGCGCAACAGCTACAGAAGTATAAATTTCGGGTCCAGTTCGACAAATGCAAATTTTTTGCTGCACAGGTAAAATATTTGGGGAACATTTTAAGCAAAACAGGTATAAAACCTGACCCCACCAAAATAAGCCAGATTCTAGCACTACCAGAACCAAAAAATGTGTCAGAAGTCCGAGCATTTCTGGGCAGTGTAAACTATTATGGAAAATTCATCGCAGAAATGTCCAACGTCAGAGCACCTTTGGACAAATTGCTTCATAAAAATGAAAAGTTTAATTGGAACGCTGATTGCCAAAAAGCCTTCCAGCAATTCAAACGCATTTTAAATTCAGATTCAATGCTTACGCATTATAACCCCAATTTACCATTGAAAGTGGCAGCAGACGCCTCCAATAGAGGAATCGGTGCGTTTATTTGTCACGTTTTTCCGGACGGATCAGAGAAGGTTATACAACACGCCTCAAAAGTTTTAACGGATGCAGAGCAAAAGTACTCGCAAATTGAAAAGGAAGCTTTAGCATTAGTTTTTGCGCTAAAGAAGTTCCACAGATTTATTTTTGGACGTAAGTTCACATTGTGCACGGATCATAAGCCGCTAATCGCAATATTTGGTAAAAATAAGGGCATCCCAACGTACGCAGCAAATAGGCTTCAGCGATGGGCACTAATATTGATGATGTACGACTTCAATATCCAATACATTAAAACAACAGAATTTGGATGTGTAGACATGCTTTCGCGCCTTATAGCCAATCACACAAAGCAAGACGAAGACATGGTGATAGCTTGTACGCAAATGGAAGAAGAAATGAACACGATTATTGAAGACCAATGTGAAAAACTTCCGGTGAGTTTTGAAATGATAAGAAAAGCTACAAAGCAATGTTCAACGGCCCAAGCTGTCATAAACGCATTATCAAATGGATGGAAGCAAGAAATAATACCAGAATTACAGCCATTTTATGCACGGAAAGATGCACTCAGCGTGATTCAAGAGTGCCTAATGTTTCATGAACGCATAGTGATTCCGAAGAAATTACAACCACGAATTCTACGTCAACTACACAGAGGACATCCAGGTAGAGAACGCATGAAATTGTTAGCAAGGAGTTACGTGTATTGGCCTGGTGTGGACGAAGATATAGTCTCGTATTCACGAAATTGTCAACTTTGTGCATCAACAGCAAAAATGCCTGTAAAACATACACTACGATCATGGCCGTTAGCAACAAAACCAATGGAACGGTTACACATTGATATAGCAGGACCATGCAATGGGTTTTATTACTTCGTAATCGTAGATGCATTCTCAAAATGGCCTGAAATTTTTCAAATAGAGAATATCACAACGCAAACAATCATTAGCAAGCTAAATGAAACGCTTTCACGTTACGGAGATTGTGACACACTGGTCTCCGATAACGGCACACAGTTTACGAGCGGAGCGTTCGAACAATTCGTAACATCGCGGGGTATTCAACACATAAGGACATCGCCTTATCATCCCCAGTCCAATGGACACGCGGAACGGTTCGTAGATACACTGAAAAGAGCATTAAAAAAAATTAAAAATGGAAGGAACGGATTCAGAAAACTTGCAAACATTTTTGCAAACGTATAGATCCACACCAAATCCGAATGTGGTAGAACGTAAATCTCCGGCAGAAGCCTTCCTTAACCGGAAAATCAAAACAACGTTAGACTTAACTAAGCCACAAACAACGGAAATCAAACAACGAAATTTAAAACAAGAAAAGCAGTTTATTGTCAAACACGGAGCAAAATCTAGAGAATTTTCGAATGGAAGCCTTGTAAACGTTAAATGGCATCAAGGCAATGATACGTTTTGGGTTCCTGGCGTTATCATAGAACGGATTGGTTCAGTGAACTACAATGTCAGAATTGAAGTAAAGGGCAACTCAAAACTGATTAGATCACATGCAAATAAAATGGTAAAACGGTATGGAAACCATACTGGCAATCGCGATGTGACTAAATATTTATGCGACGTTTTTGATCTCACAGAACTACCACGGTTCAATGAAGAAAATCAACCCGTACTACAGCCAGAAACTGTTGAAGTGGCTCCCCTAGTGGAAACCACCTCATCTGGTTCTAATGCACATACAGAAACAAATAGAGGAACATCAACGAGTCGCAGGATTCGTAGACCACCAGCATATTTGAATGAGTATGATACTTCCTAACAAAGAGAGGTGTTGAGGAATGCGAAATAGGGATATGGCAACCCTGATGTAAAATGTCAAAAAGGAATATATTGGAGAAGACAGCCTGGCGCGTTGCTGAGGTCGATCGTAATAAGTCGAATTAATAAACCACTTTTTTTTGAATTGTATTTGTAACTAATTTGAATTGTATTTGTAACTATTTTGAAGTAATAAACGTTTAGAGAGTATAATAGGCGGATTATACCACGCATCACAACATATATATATATATATTGCTCAGTGTACTCCGGATGCGATATCTGGTAGTCCTGCTTCCATTAAGATAGCTTTGGTTGGGGATGTGGGGAAAGCCCGGTGCATCTTCTAGCGGCTTTGTGATATGGTGCTTTCAGTAGCGCTACATGATTTTTGGGGCAGTGACCGTATATAGGCAGGGCAAAACGGATGTTTGATTATATTAAGGCTTTCGTAATACTTATTAGGGTTAAAGTGAAAAATAAAAAGTGTTTAGACGAAAAGTATTTTAAAATATTAAATCGAGATAATAAGCTTATCCTAATATATTTACAATGGTCTTTAAATGTAAGTTTTTCGTCGAAACCAACGCCAAGTATCTCTAGAGTGTTAATGTGGGCGATTACAGTGTTAGAATGGAAAGAGATCTGACTTGATATATTTAAAAAAATCAGTTTTTATCTGGGAAATGTCGTTTAAGTCAGAGAAAATTACCGGATCATCAGGATAAACAAAATGACTAATAGATGGGAGTGGGGAAATTAATGAAGTACTTTCCTTGAAAGCTATGATGAACAATATTACTGAAAGAGGGGAAACTTGTGGTATGCCATTGTGTAAATTTAAAATATTAGAATTGTAGTTGTTGATACTAACAAAAAATTTACGGTTCAGTAAAATAGACTTAATGGTATGGTAAATTTCGTTGCCTACTTTCCAGCGTTTAAATTGCCGAAGAACAATATGAGGTCCTAACCTATCGAAAGCTTTTTCAAAGTCTACGTTAAGAACTGAAACGTGTTTTAGAGAGGATAGAGCGGTAGAGGCAAAGTGTTTAAAATATAGAAGTGGGTCAATCACACTAATACCCCTTTGAAACGCAAATAGATTGTCAGATATGAAACCTTTTTGTATAGCGTAACACAGTAACCGATTTGAAATTATTTTTTCGAAAGCTTCAGACATGCAGAGGAGTAAGGATATAGCTCAATAGTTGGAAATAATGATATTGGGTTCATTAGGTTAAAGGGTAGGAATAATCTTTGCAGTTTCCTGGGCCTGCGGGTAAATACCGTGGTTGAAAATGTTGTTATAGAGATTTACGAGTTTGTTTCTAAGACTGTATGGGAGAGTTTTGAGGGGGAATAAGGGATTTTGTCCGCTCCGGCGTTTTGCCGGTCATTGAGCAAATAGTAGTCTTAAAACCTTCTAGCGTAATCGGTAAATCAGAAATGATGACTTTGGGACAGGGTGAAGAGTTGTTGTAGGGTTCAGATAGGATTTGTTTCTTTAGGGTATTGAAATTTGTATGGAAATTAGATGAATGTAAATAACACAGGCCGACAAAATTTAACCAACATTCAGACCCAGAAACCAGACTATATATTTCCGAAGGTTTATGACGCGCTGCATCCAAATCTGGCCTCAGAATTGCTCTATCAGCTCTGGTTTTCGACATTTCCTAACCTAAAAGTGCAAAAAACACCGTTTTTGCCCATATTTGAGGTTATGTAGCCTTGCAGATCTTTTCTTTCTTTCTTTAAAGGATGGCATCTTTGAATACAAGCCTTCTTTTTTCAAATGGCGTTGAGTTTGCTCAAATATCATTTTTTTCACTGAGATATCGCATTTTGAAATTTTCATGTTTCTAAATTTTCCTACACCTGAAAATCGATTGAGATAACATAGACATGATATAGTCGATTACAAATTTTCTTGAATTGAGTCTTATTTTTCTTAAAAATTGGTCTCACACCATAAGTGTGCTGACTCACCACACCCCTACACTATCTAACCTTTGGGTACCGAGTCACACACAGCCCTAACCTATGATAGGGGTTGTTTCTAGGGGGCTTGTATTTAAAGATGCCATCCTCTAATTTTGGAGAAAAAAAACATCTGCAAGGCTACATAACCTCAAATATGGGCAAAAACGGTGTTTTTGCACTTTTAGGTTAATATATCTCGAAAACCAGAGCTGATAGAGCAATTCTGAGGCCAGATTTGGATTCAGCGCATCAAAATCCTTCGAAAATATATACTCCGGTTTCTGGGTCTGAGATGCTGTCGGCCTGTGTAATCCCTCCAGGTGGCTGAAAACTCCGCGGAAATATCTTATGCACAGTAGATCGGACCTCTTTGGGAGTGGACGAATTTTACATATGTAGTTGCGTTGGGCTGATCCTGTAAAAGATTTCATTTCTGTCCAAATATGCCAGAGTGATTTTGGCCGTTAGTGTTTTTAATGCTTTCCTTTTTGCTAACTTTAACTCTCTCTTAAATACTGCGTTCACTTTTTTAAATCTTACAAGGTTGTCTAATGTTCTACTTTGTTTATAACTGGCCCACAGTGGCCCTTTCAAACTTACTCATCTAACACCCCTCTCTCTCTGGATCCAACCTGTCGAAATTTTGATGATTTTCGAGAATTTTTTTAACAAGGAAGGAATAATCAGAAATTGCTTAAACTTGAAGGGTATTTCATTTATATTTTTAAGTAGACTTTTAAATTTTTTCAAGCCATTTCCGCTGGGAATAGTGACGTTAGAGCTTGCTGTCCATGGGCGATCACCATCCAAGTATCTTGTTGGTGGGCATATCTGAAGTTGCAATTTTTCTCTGTTATGTTTTTTTAACCACATGTTTCCTTAGAATATGAACCTAATTGTGATAAAATAATATTGAAAATTGCATGTTTTTGTAGTGATGCTTGAACACAATGCCATTTTTTCCCACCATATTTCTTCATCCATTTTGCTAAATATTTTTAATGATAGTATAATCCCAAAATTAAGTTCATATGAATGAGAATTGAATAAAGAATACTCCAAAAAATCTTCATAACGATTGGTAGATAAATTTTTGAGCTAGAGTGCCCACTAGTTGAAAAAAAGGCGCTTCGACAAAAACGCGTTTGAAATAAAGCATCGCATTGTAAGCGCTACGGTGCCGCACCAACGGGCGGTCATTTAAGTGAGCATAGAATCGGGTATAATTCGAATTTCGCTTTAAAATTTTTACATTTTCTTGTGTAGTTATACTAACAACTTATGCAATAAAAAAAACTCGACTTTTTTATCAGTCTAAACTGGTTTCCCCCCTTAAGGGGTTATACGCAGTTATGAAGCAAATAAAAGACGGGTTGTCAAGGATTTATCCTGAAGAAACTTCAGAATATTTTAATTTGAAAATTTTTGGCGGTTATAAAAGCATCCTTCAAGAACGTAACAAAATTTTTTATTTATGAAAATGTTGATTATAGAGCGCGCTGCAGGCGATTTCTGGAACCTCCTTTAAAAAAAGACGATTTACGGTGTACATCGTAACTCAGTATTGGATTATCTGAAATCAAAAAACCAAACAAATTTTGTTAATATATTAGATTATCTAGTAATTAATCGTTCGGCTAATCAAAATAGTGAATTTTCACAAAATGGCAGCTTTTAAAAGAAATGATTTCGATTTTTACGTTAAAATTTGGCCGTAAATTGATTATAAAATGGAAAATAAGTATCAGATTTACAAAAGGAACGATTAATTACTAGAAAATGTATATTTAAAGATTGAGTTAAAACGGTTGACCGATCAAACAAGCCGTTTTCGAGATATCGTGTACACCGACTTGAAAAATGCCGTTTTGAAAAAAACACGTTTAAAGTTTCAATACCTACCTTAAAACGTGCCGAGGCATCTCTACATATTTAGGTATAACTCCGAAAGTATTGCTTAGATCTATTTCAAATTTCGTGCGTATACTTTTGAATATATGTACATTACAAAAATGCAATAAAAAAATCGATTTTTTTGAAAGTCATAACTGCGTATAACCCCTTAATGATGGAGTGCCCTAAAGTGGGCTCCAGGCATTGAAATAACCGAGAAAGATGTAGGAAAGGCGAAAAATGATTAGGATATTTTACAGTTCCCTGGGCGGAATATAGCAGGTTATAATTGAAAATTTAAAGCCAATGTCTATTTCAACTGCTAAAGCGGAGATATTGGATGAAATGGAGATAGCTTTATTGTCGAAAGATTTTTTTACAAAAAGGTCCAATACCTTGTTTGCATGAAGAATTTTGAGGGAGGTGGTGGAAAATTTATTGTACTTGTTTGGGGGGAAAAGCTGTTTTGTTGTGTGGGAGGTGTGTCTTTTGCAAAGCAATAACAGGGAGAAAATTCATTTATAAAAATGTTAAGGTCTGGATAGTTGTTTAGTAGACATATTAGATTCCATTGCAAAATTGTCATTGCTTAATCTGATATATTGTCGGATAAATAATCGGATTGGGATATTGTACTTAATGTAGAAAATTTTTATGAAAAGAATTCGATCTTTTTTAAGTCATCGACTGAGTTTATTGGTGATGTAGTTTGATTTGAGAGGTTAATGCTTTTATTAGTGTGGCTATTGCTTTCTGTATTAAGGCTTGAAATGTGGCTGTGTTGAAGTTTAGTTGATTCCTTTTTTTATTGTTTATAACTGAGGAAAGAGATGTTGAAAGCAGGTTTGTATTACTTTGTTGTTGGTTGCGTGTTGAGAAAGGTGGTGAAGAAGTTTTTTTGTAATTTTGTTGTTGGTTATTTGGAATATTGTTAGAGACTGAAGTAAGGGAGCGGAGAAGATATAAGATAATCTTTAGTTACAGTAGAAAAATAAATTTAAATTTTATCGAATTGAAATGGAAAACATCAATATTAATTTTAAAATTTCCGTTTAAATGTTTGTTTGCCAGAAATCTCTTAGCAATACTGCAGTTTTTTACCATTAACAAAAGATTTCTATCTTTTAAGTCCGTGATTTTCATGGGATCTGAGCTTATATTTTGCAGGGCTTTATGCGCGGTAAAACACGTCCCATACATGGACGGGGAATGCTGCTGGAGTGACAGTCCTTGGCCGGGTGGTTCCGGTAACGTAGAACCGACTGCCATGGGAACTACAGTCCCATGTACATAATATGCATCGGATTTGGCAACATAAGAACACGTTTGAAAATGTATTTAGGTTTGAGGCATTGTCCCGCTGGACTCCACATAGACATTAGAGCCGGAACCGATCTCGGTACTGGAACCATCAGTGAAAATGCGAAAACCGTGTTGGCCGGGATCACTTTCAGAGTTTGGCCATAACTGAGTTTCTGGCAGCACCACACTGTATCTTTTTACAAGAACGACTCTTGATGGCATGGAGTCAAGGGTCCAATGCCGGACAGGGTCCGTCCAATTCCCATTGTGTTTCAGCCTGCATATTGCCTTCAAGGCCTCTCCTTGGATGAAAACATCACGTGGTGGTAGACTAACCAGAACATCTAATGCTGGGCCTGAAGTAGTCGGAAAAACTCCGGTGAAACGGCGAAGATACTCATGACATAAAAAGTCTGCATTCACCCAATTCGAATTTATTTGCAGTGTGAAAAGTTTAATTTATTTTATTGCACTGTGGAACAAATTCAGGTTAGCAAAAATTAGGTCCATTCTGAGAGTGTCGAGTGAAAATAGAGGCGAAATTAAAGGACACGTATCGCGCCGTTTGTTTATGTTAGTTCGAATTTTTTTTTAATCGGCCTTCGAAGTTTGCAGTCAAATGCCGATTTTCAGTATATTGTTTATATGGTTTTTTTTCTATAACTCGTCGACTAATTAATATTTTTTCAATCTGTAAAAGCCAAATTATTGCTAGAGACCTGTGCAACAATTACAATTTTTGAAAAAATTGATTTCGAAAATTTGTATGGTACTTATGAGGCAATATGTTGGAAAAATAATTTTTTTTTTCATGTTTTTTGAAAATATTTTCCACAAAACTAAGTGTTTTTTACTTTTTTTGTGGTCTATAATACGCTTCTCAGTTTCTTTATTGAATTTCATTTGAAAAAAAAATTGTCTTAGTCAATAATTTGCGCTTTAGGCATACAGTCATAATACAAAACTTGCGTTTTTTGAGCTTAATATTAATTTTTTTCTCATTTTTTATTTACCAATTTTGTTCAGTGTTGGTTTTGAAGAAACATAGAAAAAGAAAATATAAAAATATGGAAAACAATATAATTTTGAAATGTTAATAATGAAAAGTTTTAAGTAGAAAAATAAAATAAATTAAATTAATAATTTGGCCAGCTGCCGTTTAGCAGGCGACTGTGGATCAACATCACTGCTCTCTCTAATGTCTTGGTCATCGTCATCATCATCAGAGAGATCGATTATTTCGACCAACAGATATATTGGATTTTCATCTGTGTCTTCCCCTTCTTCCTCTGTTTCCTCGTCTTCCTCTTCTTCAAAGGTGTTTTAATACCACCAACAAATTTCAGCGAGTATCGCATCGAGATTTCTTTCCTCTGTACCTGAAACGAAAATAGTTTTCAATCGTTAACATGTCTAAATTGTGCACTCTGACCAAGATATTAGAAAAATCTAGGAATTCAAAATATGCACACTCTATAGTTACCTTATTTCAAATGGAAGCGCAGTTTGGTGATGACGTTCGCCTTGCTCATCAGATTCAGTTGGCAACTGTTGAGCGAGTTTTTCAAGATGCTGATGCAAGAGATGAATTTTGTATGACATATTAACGCCAATTTCAGCGAAAGCTGCCAACATGTTTGCAACAGATTGCCTGTAGTTTTCTTCGCGTTCTTTACCCAAAAGTCCTTTGATGACTATTTTCAATGCGAGCCATGCATTTAATTCTCGGTCTGTCAGAACTTGCTCAAAATCTTGACGACTCATTAGTTTCCGTATGTCGGGACCATTAACAACCCCTTCCTGAATTTTGGCCTTACTTAGTCTTGGGAAAATGTCTTTCAAGCGGTTGAATACTGCTGGTCTGTTTGCGATACATTTCAAAAAATTTTTAGCAATGCCAAGTTTAATGTGGAGCAACGGCAACAAAATTTTCATTTCAGGAACAAGACTTTCGTGTAGCCTATTGTCATTAGGCCATTTTCGCCCAATTCGACTACTCCAGTTATGTTGTTTGTACTGGTTTCTTCCTTTAATACCTTCTCCGTATCGTGAATCCCAATCGCACAAAAAACACGAATATTTTGGACGGCCAGATGCTGTTAAGACTGAAATCAAGGAAACTACTTTGAGGTCGCAGCAAATGCGCCATTGGTGTTCGTTATATTTGACTACTTCCAGAATATCTTTCAATTTATCGAAAGTTTCACTAGTGTCAGTGCTATACGCAATCGGAACAGAAGGCATTCTATTTGTCTTGTGCAAAAGCACAACTTTTAAGCTGATTAGTGAACTATCGATAAAGAGACGCCAATCATCTTTTTTATAGGTTAACCCTATCGCCTCCATTAACTTTTCAATATCGTTGCAATAAGCGAAATTTTTTGCATCATTGACATTTTGTAACTCTTTTTGGCGTTTTCGATATGCTGTTACTTTTGTACCTTTCGTCAGCAAATTATTTCCTTTCAAAAATGAAGCCAGTCGTTCTGATTTTTTCTGAGTCAAACACAAATTTGCAACAATTCCATCCAATTGGTTTTGTGTTATTAGGATTGGGTCCTTTGATGTTTTATAGGATGTACCTTCACCAGGGTTGAATTCTGAGGAGAAATCCATGGGTGTAGCAGCGGTGGTTGTTGTACTGATACCTGTTTGAAGATCAGTACTTCGGGATGTTGGTACTGGAACGAATTCTGAGTGCGGTAATGGTAATTGGACACTTGACACTGCTAGATAAGTTTTATTTTGGGTTTTTTACATTAGTTTTATGTAATGAATGTGTGTATATCGCACAAATTTTCGACTGATACTATATTTTTTTCCATGATATTTATGTGATGGATTGAAAACTATATTTTAGATAAGAAAAAAGCGAAAAACAATGAGTTGCTTGCCAGATATTAAGAAATAATAAGGAAAACGTTAATTTTTCGAACATTTTGTGACTTTCGTCTAAGTAGCTGCCAAAGTATTTAATCCCGTAATTTTCTTTTCAAATTACATTTATTAAAGAAACTGAGAAGCATATTATAGACCACACAAAATGCATAAAAAAAAATAATTTTTCCAACATTTTGCTTCATAAGTACCACAAAAATTTTCGAAATCAATTTTTTCAAAAATTGTAATTGTTGCACAGGTCTCTAGCAATAATTTGGCTTTTACAGATTGAAAAAATATCAATTAGACGACGAGTTATAGCCAAAAAACCATATAAACAATATACAGAAAATCGGCATTTGACTGCAAACTTCGAAGGCCGATCAAAAAAAAATTCGAACTAACATAAACAAACGGCGCGATACGGGTCTTCTAATTTCGCCTCTATTTTCACCCGCCCCTCTCAGAATGGACCTAATTTTTGCTAACCTGAATTTGTTCCACAGTGTTATTATTAATTTATGATTCAATTATTCATTAGGTTGCTTTTAACAGTTTTGTATTTATTTATTAAGAAATAACTCTTACACGAAATTCAGTATCAATACCTTAATTAAATTTGTAATAATATCACATTAAATAAAAAGAGAATTCGAATTGAACATAAAAAGTCTCCGCTCACTTCAAGAACAATTAAAAGAAAAGTAATACGATTTAATAAATTCATGATAGTTAGTCGGATAGCCACGCCTTTTTATGACCTCTCGTAGGCGATTTTTCATTAACCCAACTAAATTTTCAGTTATTTCTGGACATAGCCATTTAGCACTTCTTTGCTGGGTAGAGTACGCTGCCGGATTTTCTTATCGAGTACGTCCCATAAGTGCTCTAAGGGGTTTAGGTTTGATGATTGCGGTGGGGTATGCAGTTGTTTTGGAAAATTATAAAGCAACCACAGCTTAACAATCTCAGCCGTGTCCTTCGGGTCATTGTCCTGCTGAACAATAAATCTTGCACCTAGTCCCAGTTTGGTTGCACTCTCTCATAAATTAGTTTTTAAAATAAGATAATCATGTTTGCTCATGGTCGATTCTATAAAGTGCATTTTACTAAGCTTGCCATGCACTCCCACATCATGGCACCTCCACCACCGTGCTTTACCGTAGGTACTGGGTTTTGCCTATCGATTGCTGTTCCGAGTTTCCTCCATACAATCTTGCGACCTTTTATCCTAAAAATGCAGAATTTACTATCATTTGAGAAAATAACTCTGTTCCAAAATTCAGGAGACTTATTTAAGTGCTCCTTTGCAAAGGCTATCCGCCTAAGTCGATTTATTCGTGAAATGAAGAGCTTTTTTCGTGTGGTAAGGGTCTCCCGATGAATGTCGTTAATGAGCTGTCTGTAAACTGTCTGATCCAGCAATTGTCGGTCTGTTTTGTCCTGGATCTCGTCCACGTAGTTGAGGAAGTGTCTCCTGATGTGCCTGGGAGGTGGCTCAGGCTCGAGCAGGTGTCTGCTTGGGTGAGGCCTACGGTGACACCCTAGCAGAAACTGCTTGCCGAGCATTTTGTTGTGCTCCTTAACAGGGAGCACGTGAGCCTCATCATGCAGGTCTTGAATTGGGGACATCAGGAGACATCCTGTCGCGGTCCTAATGGCAGTATTTTGGCAGGTCTGGAGCTTCGTCCACTGCGTATCACTGGTTCCAGGCGACCAGACAGGCGCGGCATAGTTGAGAACCGGTCGGCCTATTGCTTTGAAAGTCGACAGCAACATTTCTTTGTCTTTGCCCCTAGTGCTGCCGGCGAGCGACTTGAGGACCTTGTTGCGATTCTGTACTCTCGTTGCAATAGCGGTTGTGTGCGCTGAGAAGGAGAGCTAGCTGTCAAAGGTGACTCCCAAAATTCTGGGGTTATTTACCGTCGGTATTGGGGTATCATAGACGTGCACCTGAAGTTGCAGCTTGACCTCTTTTGTCCAGGTGGTAAAAAGGGTCGCCGTGGATTTAGTGGGAAAAAGTTTTAAGTTTCTCGTAGTGAAGAAGCGAGAAAGGCGGGCGAGGTAGTCGTTTACTTTGGTACATAGGCCATCAATGTCATTGCCTGACGCCATTATCGTGCAGTCGTCGGCGTATGAGACCAGTGAGACTCCCTCTGGTGGCTGGGGGAGTTTCGAAATATAGAAATTAAAAAGCAAGGGTGAAAGGACACCACCCTGCGGTACTCCTTGCTTTATTTTTCTCTGTTCTGAAGTTTGGTCTCGAAATATCACCGACGAGTGAAGACCACTCAGGTAGTTCGCGGTCCACCTCTTCAGCCCTGGCGGGAGTGTCGACTGTAAAATGTCATCTAGTAGCGTGGAATGGCTGAATGTATCGAAAGCCTTTTGTAGGTCCAACGCTACTAGGACAGTCCTCTTGCAGGGGCGGTTTTGGTTTAGTCCGCGGTTTACCTGGGTGTTCATGACGGTGAGTGCCATGGTGGTGCTGTGCACTCTACGGAAACCATGCTGGCGTGGGGCTGGAGTCAAGTGTTCTGTGAGGAGTGGGAGTAGAAAGACTTCAAGAGTCTTCACTACTGGGGAAAGGAGAGTTATCGGACGATAAGACTCCCCTTGGTTGGCGGGTTTCCCAGGCTTCAGTAGTGGGACCACTCTCCCTAATTTCCACTTATCAGGAATGATGAGAGTGGCCATGGACAGGTTGAAGACCTTAGTGAGGAATTCTACTCACAATGGACCCAGTTTTTTCAACATCGGCATGTTTAGTCCGTCGGGGCCAATGGCTTTTGATGGTTTCATGTGTTTGATGGCCCCCTGAACCTCGTCGCTGGTGAAAGTAAGCGGTGCACTGTTGTAGGGCAGTTTGTGCAACCGTCTGGTGGCACAACGTTTGGATCTGTCGACCGGGGGATGCAGTATAAATTGCCGGCTAAAATAGCTCGCGCATCTCTTCGGGTCCGACGAAGTACGACCGTTGAAGGTGATATCCACCTTGTCGTTGTGCTTCGTCGGGTTCGACAGGCACCTTACGGTGGACCAGAGCTTGCTCACACCAGAGGTGAAGTTACAGGACTTCAGATGCTCTACCCATTTGGTCCGCTTATGTTGGGTGACCAGTTGCCGGATCTCCGAATTGAGATCCTTTATTCGAGGGTTCCCGGGATCGGCCTGGCGTAGACGGTCACGCTCGTTTGCCATAACGGCTGCTTCGGCTGGGAAATCGGGACGTAATTCCCGGATCCGTCCAGCAGGTCTGAAGCGAGCCGCGGCGACTGTGATCGCCTTGCGGAATGAGCGTTCGCCTGCGCGCACATCGGTGGGAGTGGGTAGGGCTGCGAAGATGTCCTCAGTAAATTCCGCGAATCTGGTCCCATCAGCTTTGTTAAAGTTGACGTATGACCGGTGATCCGCGGAAACGAAGTCGGCAAGTTTCTCGATCGAGATGATAATGGGCAAGTGGTCTGATGCAAGCGATAGCATAGGTCGCCAGGTTATGCTATTTATCAGACCAGCGCTAGCAATTGTTATGTCAGGCGAGCTGCTGCAATTGCCCACTACCCTAGTGGGGGCGTCGTCGTTTACAGTGCTGAACGTCGAATCGTCTATCTGCTCTGTCAATAGCTGTCCCCTACGATCATTTGGCAGGCTTGAATGCCAAAGATGGTGATGCGCGTTAAAGTCACCTACTACCAATCGGTTTCTCCCCTGATGAGCGCACCAACATCAGGGAGATATCCTGCCGGGCAGCAGGTGACAGGGGGTATGTAAATATTAAATATTTCGAGCTCGGCATCGCCTGACCGGATAGCTATACCTTCACATTCTAAGGTACTGTCCCTGCGGTTGATGGCTTCATCGATAAGACGATACTGCACTGAATGGTATACTATGAACGCTAGGCCACCACCGTTGTCTCGCTCGCGGTCCTTTCTGTGCACTTTGTAGCCGTCCCTGGTAATCAGGCGGAGCTAGCGTGCAGTTTTGTCTCCTGGACCGCAGCTATCTTGATTCCAAGCCGGCTCATGAAGTCGACTATTTCGTCAATCTTGCTCGTGAGTCCGTTGCAGTTTAGTTGTAAAAGCTTGAAGCTTCGCGGGAGTATTGTCGTAACTCGGGAGGTGAGGGATGCGTGATGTTGTCTGCGTTGGTCCTGCTGTGCGTTCCGCAAAATGGGTTTTGGCCTGCAATGTTGACTGATGGCCGCGCCACTGGGGGCGGTTGCGGGTGCAGAGCTCTGCAGCAGGGGGCAGCAACGTAGTCGCGTGTCCACTCACGGGTGGTGTGCTGGCCAGAGCACCTCCGAAAATGGCACCAGCCACTGCAGGAATTGCATTGGACAGTTGTCAAGTTCCGAGGAACTACGGTCTGACACACGGAGCAGACTGTGCGGGGGACCAAGAGCTGCTGGTTTGTCCCCGCACTGGGGTAGGAGCAGGAGGGTTGTGGGTTAGAGAGGGAGTTGTGTTGCTCGTGGGGGCTCCTTACCGTTGAGGTGTTGTTGGTGGCGGCAGTGTGATGTGCCGGCACTGAGGGCAGTGCAGCCGTAGAGGTAGGGGCCGCCTGTAAGCGGGAGCAACACGTGGCCACAACCTTGTGGACCACTCCCTGTGTGGAGTTCGGGTGGAGCCGTTTGTGGCAAATGCAGCAGTAGAATACCTCTGGTCCGGGGTTGGGTTCGAAGCCAGCCGGGAAGAGAAGTATTTGGAGCAAACTAGCTGCAATGAGTTGCTCCTGTGACGAAAGATTGGGGGTAGGATACGGTACACTAGACAGGGCTAGTTTACTGGGGCGGCAGCCCTTGGTCGGGAAAAACCCGAGTCATTCCGGTAACGTAGAACCGGCTGCCATGGGAATGTCGAAGCGAATGGTGATTGTTTGAGCTGCTGTCTGTCAAGTGCCCGCAGAAGCATACACTAATGATGTAAGCAAAAGCTGCTATTAGCTTAAAAAAATGATATGCCTTCGACATTTCGCACTACTGCAAATTTCAAATCCATTCCTTTTTGTTCTCTTCTAGAAGATAAATTCGTGATTAAAATGATATCTTCACGTATGGGATTATCCAATTAATAAAAAAATGTACGAAATAAGTAATTTAGCCGTGAAGTTAGAAATTTACTTTGACACCAGATTACGCTTTTTTTTTGCTAATGTATCTATCATTTTGCTTATAACAAGGAATTAGAGCATTTTTAGGGAACTTGCTTGATTGCGTTGCACAGTGTCTTTTCACTAGGTACAAATAAAAAAATTTGTTCTCCGAAATATAAACGTATTTGGCTTATTGAAATGCTACGGGAAAAAAATTTAACCGTCATTTTAGACTTAATTTCATCGAAAATATAAAAACTATGAACAATCAAAAAAACAAACCCAAATATCAAGGACTTAGCTTAGTCTAGCCCACTAAGGAAACATTTTTTATCAAAATACATCAATAAATACTGCCACTCCAAACACAAATTTTGTTCAAGATTGTGACTCTATGTTATTACTTACTCATTGGTTACTGATCGGTTGAGTTTGTTGTAGAAACCGCAAGCATTCCTGCTTTATCTTCATTTTGCTTCAATTCACATTGCATTTATTAAATTTTGGTTATGAGCAACTGTTTATTCGCTTGAATGTAGTTTTTCAGGGCAATGGGACGAACATGCTCCGACTTGGGCGTTTTAATTGCTTCAAGTATAACTTGTAAGTCGTTAGTCGAAGCACGATGGAGAAAATCCAAAATGTATGGCCAACGTCACACCATTGTGAAATGAGAGACGTCGAGGGATTTTCACTCAGTGTGGATGGATTAGGCAAACTAGCTGAGCTCTCCATCCCACTGGTCGACGGGGGGCGATGGGCTTTCGATGAATAGCCGCACAGTTTTTAGAAAAAGTGCTGTTAGAAAATTGGTTACAGAAAATCTAAATCAACTAAAGAAACATTTACTCAGTGTAAGTAGAAAAATCCATTGCAATTAACGTAGTTGCAATCAATTGGCTTTGTTGCGATCATCCTAACCATAAACCTGCAAAAACAAGGCATAATTAATAATATCATAAGTAGAATGAATGTAAACGTCATTGTGCGGATAACAACTAGAGAAAAACAAAGCCGCGGGAACCTACGTACTGCCGGCTGAGCTATTCAAACAATGCGGCGAGGAGCTAGTAAGGTGCATGCATCAGCTTCTATGCAAAATATGATCGGATGAATTCATGGCTGCCGATTGGAATTTAAGTATGCTCTGCCCAATCCATAAGAAGGATGATCCTGTATTCTGTGCCAATTATCGCAGGATTAGTCTTCTAAATATCGCCTATAAGGTTCTAGCGAGCGTATTGTGTGAAAGTCTGAAGCCCACTATCAACCAACTGATTGAGCCTGATTGGAAAATCCACCATCGACCAAGATATTCACAATACGCCAAATCTTAGAAAATACCCATGACAGGAGAATCAGACACACACCATCTTTTCGTCGACTTCAAAGCTGCATTCGACAGTACGAAAAGTTACCCATATGCCGCGATGTCTGATGACAGCTATGAAAGATGACGTTGCTCTGTTCCAAAATTCAGGAGGTAGCCGGTTCTACGTTATCGAAATGACTCGGAGTTTTCCTGACCAAGGGCTGTAACCCCAGTAAACTAGCCCTGTCCAGTGAACAGTATGACGTTGCTCAATACCAGTAGCGTCGACAGAATTGGGAAAAAACTCTCCGAGCCGTTTGATATCATAATGTTTTATAAGAGCGGACAATTGTTGGCGTATGCCGATGATATTTATATTGTCAATACCGACGTCATAATCAACGATATCTCCCAAGCGATCGACGAAAACTTCCTTGACATTTTCAAAAAGGTATGCAGCGTAGCACGAAACACTACGTGATACGTTTCGATTGGCAAAAGCAAAACAAACAAGAGGATGCGCCTACTGCAAATCCCGTAAGGGATTGCTCGCACTTTCCGATATTCATTTTCCCGGCTATGGTAACATATACATGCTTGAGAGCTTGCCAAAGTGCGGGTAATGTCCCATGCCTTTATACCTTGTTTTCAACATGTATTCGTACCTGGTTTTCTTATTTTCCCATTCAACCAATCTGTCTTTTTTCTCCATTATTATTTTATCTTTTCCTGCTTTTATTGCAATGTGGAAACCACTAATTATTTTGTTTTATTCTGTTAAAGTGCGGTGTATTCATTATTATTATTGTTATGAATTTTAAGCGCCACTTTCGCTTCAAAGATAATGACGGCACGTATAACATGATACGCATAATAGGTAAGCAAGGGGTTGGTTTAAAAATATGCCATCTGAACGCGTAAAATCTTCCAGCTGTAATAGACGAGTTTAGATACCTTTTTGAATCTTCTGGTATTGATGTTGTGTGTGTATCTGATACTTTGTTCTCTGCGTAGTAAAATGATACGTTGTTTTGTGTTGATGGATGTACGGTCTATCGTTGGGATAGAATGGGGCATGGTGGCGGTGTTGCAATGTTAGTCTCGTGTTTGTCTGTAAAATTAAATGTACCTCGGATCATACAAATTCTATTGAGTACATACTATATTATTCGATATTACTACTAGCTTATATTCATTTTTTCTTTACAAGCCATTTAGTATCGACGTCACAGTATTTTCTACAATGGAAAAATTCAAGTATCTTGCAGTGATTGAGTTTTTATTTTTGAAAGGTTTAAAAGCAAAGAGCATTTTGACAATGGCTAAAATCCGAAAATTAAAGTTCGAATTGTTAAAACACCCACCGTATTCATCAGATTTGGCTCTTAGCGACTACCATCTGTTTCCAGACCTAAAAAATAATGCGTGAAATGCGTTTTTCATCAAGTGATGAGGTCATAACAGCTGTGGAAGCGTATTTTGTAGACCTTCGAGATTCTCACTTCAGGGATGGAATTCATAAATTGCAATCTTGTTGGAACAAGTGTACTGATGTTCAGAGAGACTATACTGAATAGTAAATTATATTTCAAACCATAAAATTGTGTTTTCCTTATCAAACCGTAAATCTTATTGGTCAACCTAGAAATAATGTCTATGATAAAGGAATCGGTATTAGTACAATATCTGTGTGAATATTTCGTGTTGTACCTTTTCTTCAAGCGCATCTGGTTTGCAATATTTCTATGGCGTTGCACCCAGATCAAATTTATTTTAAAATATTCCGATACTTCGCATAATAATATGTGGCATTCAACTACCGTTTTTGACCAGTGTTGTACTGATTGTAAAATTGTTAAGTCCATACTCAATGTGAAATCTAATGCTACGGGTATGGATGGCATTCATCCTAAATTCCTGAAATGTATATACTTTAAATACCATTTTGACCACATTTATCTTTCCCAATTGCTGGAAGGTGGCTAAGGTTATTCCAATTAAGAAATTAAATGGAGATTATATTGTACATCTATCGCAATATTACTTTTCTAGCCAAAAAAAAAAAACTTTGGTGAGTCAGTGCTGCACTACAGCGCTTATTAAGGTTTCAGATGAAAGTAAGAAAAAGTAAGAAAGAATGTGCTTGATATTCACCCAATGATGTTAGCAGCTCACAAATACCTGTTTAGATTAGTAACGAAACCATTACCTATCATCGTCTATATCAACTATCGGTAAGCCGAGGAAACAAGAGAGAAGGGTGTTAAATGAGCAAGTTTAGGAAAACATGTGACGGGGTGGTTGGTATCATTCCGAGTACCGTCACATGGCGGACATTCGTTGGGTGTGTCAAAT
Source organism: Anastrepha ludens (assembly GCF_028408465.1). NCBI lineage: Eukaryota > Metazoa > Arthropoda > Insecta > Diptera > Tephritidae > Anastrepha > Anastrepha ludens. The sequence continues at coordinate 2,994,475 of NC_071503.1, read as the reverse complement.
TCAATTCTAGATAAGTAGAAGTTGAACCTGCTACACTTCCCGTAGCAGCATCCCAGCAAAACCTGCTGTACGGTACTGTATTGGGCCCATAATTGGGCTGCCTGCTTCGATTTTTCGTACTGGTTCTGAAGCTTTTTTAGACACCAGCCTAGCTAGAAGGAATGAAGCTCTTTTATTGTTGTTGTTGTAGTAATTTACCAAGTCTTGCCAGTGCGGTGTGGTCACCGATCGTCACTGTCTAACTCAATATCGGTAGGCCCAAGGAACGTGCTGTTTCGACAGGTTGGGGCTACACGAAAAGGAGTGATCAGTGAGTAGGTTTGAGAGGGCCGTGCGATGAGCCTTCACATGCGGGACATATATTGAGTATATCGGGGCCGATTCTGGATAAGTAGGAGTTAACCCTACTGCAATGTCCAGAACGTAATTGAGCAAAGGTTAAGCGGGTCTCTCAGGGTAGCAGGAGCTCTTCATCTGCTGTGGGTGGTGTTTGGACTCCGACTACGCCATTCGGGGGTCGGGAGCTTAAGAAGGTGGTAAGAGTCTCCCGATGGATGTTGTTTAATGTCTGCCTATATACTGTCCGCGGCCGCCGTAGCCGAATAGCCGGGTGCGTGACTACCATTCGGAATTCGGAGAACGTTAGTTCGAATCTCTGTGAAACGCCAAAATGAAGGAAAAGTTTTTTCCCCAATAGCTGCCACTCTTCGGCAAACAATGGCAAACCTCCGAGTGTATTCCTGCCTTGAAAAAGCTCCTCATAAAAAATATCTGCCATCCGGAGTCAGCTTAAAACTGTAGGTCCCTTCAGTTATGGAAAAATATCAAGACGCACACCATAAATTTGAGGAGACCCAAAACACCCAAAAAGGGTGTAAGCGCCAATTATATATACATATATATACTATCCGCTCCAGTAGTTGCAGTTGTGTTTTGTCCTGGATCTCGCCAGTGTATTTGCAAAGATGCCTCCTGACATGCCTGGGAGGTGGCTCAGGCTCTAGCAAATATCTGCAGGGGTGATACCTTCAGTAGCATCAGAGTAGAAATTGCTTGCTGAGCATTTTGCTGTGCTCTTTAATCGGGAGCATGGGAGCATTGTGAAGGTGTTGCAAGGGGGGCATCAAGAGGCACCCTGTGGCTGTCCTCATTGCAGTATTTTGACAGGTCTGTAGCTTTTTTCGCTGCGTATCACTGGTGCCGCCAACCAGACAGGCGCAGCATAATTTACAATCAGCTAGCCAATTTTTTTGACTTTCAACGAGCTGCTCGCGCAAAAACTACATTGAAAACAAAAACGCACATCGGCGGAAAAAAATGAGCTTGAGCCAGAATTTAATAGTGCAGTTAATTGAGTGTCTAAAAAACGAGCGGAAAAAACCAGAGAATGGCTTTAATGCAGAAATAATTGCTTAACATGTTTCTACTACCACTAAACCGAGGAAGTAGGGTGAAATGTTTGACAAGTCATCTTAACCTTCGGTAGACACACTGGAGTGTGAGTCACCCCACAAAATGTTTGATGGGTTGTGGTTTGTTTGTTTCTAGTTTCCGATTTTATTCTTCGAATTCGTGCAGCAAGTCCTTAGTAGAGAACAAGTCTAAAAAACTATCATTGTTATCAAGATCAATTATTTCATCATCCAAATCAGATACAAACAAATTCCACCTCGCTTTATTCCACCACCATGCCATTATTGCTCTAAAAGAAAATTACTTCTTATATAGGAATTAAAATAGATACAAATGCACCTTTGATAAAACTAAGCTAAATATACTTATGTACGCACATAGTGTCGGCGTCAAAGGAAAGGATACACCATATATTGATAAGTTTTGACTATTTATTAATTACTTTTTTTTAATAAATTGTTTTCTTTATGTGAATAAAATCCAGCCATGTTATATGAAATAAAAAAATGTGCTGTGCGTTGATTCGGAAGTGTTTTAATTTCGATCCGTATTAATAATAGCTTTTCTACTGTGTTTTGTATGCAATACTGCTTAAAAGAGACAGAGACTCACCCATAGCAATTGCAAGTGTTACAAACATAACTACAAACAATTTCTTTCTACAAACAAACTAAGAAATAAAAAAAAAAAAAAAAAAAACAAAGTGTACAAGCAAATTATCAGAAGGCAAGATGAGTGTGCGGCACTCTCCCACTCGGAGAGGAAAGCAACCCGCGAGTGAGCCTGTAATAAAAACAATAACTTTTGATACTGTGAGTACTCCGGCAATTACGCGCGCGAACTCAATGCAAAAGAAAACAAACGAAATAGAGACAGCCCTCTCTATTAACTCTGCAGGATTACCGCAAAGCGTAGGGAGCGTCAACCTTCAAGCTCAGCCGTTTAAGGGGTTATACGCAGTTATGACTTTCAAAAAAATCGATTTTTTTTATTGCATTTTTGTAATGTACATATATTCAAAAGTATACGCACGAAATTTGAAGTAGATCTAAGCAATACTTTCGGAGTTATACCTAAATATGTAGAGATGCCTCGGCACGTTTTAAGGTAGGTATTGAAACTTTAAACGTGTTTTTTTCAAAACGGCATTTTTCAGGTCGGTGTACACGATATCTCGAAAACGGCTTGTTTGATCGGTCAACCGTTTTATCTCAATCTTTAAAGATACATTTTCTAGTAATTAATCGTTCCTTTTGTAAATTTGATACTTATTTTCCACTTGTTTGATCGGTCAACCGTTTTAACTCAAGCTTTAAATATACATTTTCTAGTAATTAATCGTTCCTTTTGTAAATCTGATACTCTGATACGAAATCATTTCTTTTAAAAGCTGCCATTTTGTGAAAATTCACTATTTTGATTAGCCGAACGATTAATTACTAGATAATCTAATATATTAACAAAATTTGTTTGGTTTTTTGATTTCAGATAATCCAATCCTGAGTTACGATGTACACCGTAAATCGTCTTTTTTTAAAGGAGGTTCCAGAAATCGCCTGCAGCGCGCTCTATAATCAACATTTTCATAAATAAAAAATTTTGTTACGTTCTTGAAGGATGCTTTTATAACCGCCAAAAATTTTCACATTAAAGTATTCTGAAGTTTCTTCAGGATAAATCCTTGACAACCCGTCTTTTATTTGCTTCAAAACTGCGTATAACCCCTTAATGGCAGTTTAACAACGTGCGTGAGCACAAACGGAATGCCAACAACAACCACAACCAACTCATCATCAACAACGACATCAATTATGTACACTAGTACTGCAACAACAACCGTATCAAACAAACCATTGCTTGCCATCTCCCCACCTTCTTATGTACAACCTCACGCTTTAAATGAGCAGCCTCCCATAAAGAGATCACGAAACTCACCTATAAAGTCCTCAACTTTGTCAACCACCAACAAAAAACAAAAAATAACAACGAACTTAAGCCAAAGCAAATTGCCAAACTACTGGCTAAGCGGCGATACAAAGTCCACAAACAAATTTGCATCTCTTGCTATTGAGGACGAAAATGAAAACAACGAAACAAATACACAAGCGAACAGTGGGCAGAACTCTGTTACTAATGCTCAAAATTTAAATAGTGATAAAAATAAAAATATTAATAATAAACCACCACCAATATATGTGCAAGGTGTGGAATGCATCAAGACACTAAAAAATGCTCTAAGTGCAATAGCAAATAGCAATTTTGTCCTAAAAATCCTAAGGAATAATGAAGTACGAGTACAAGCAAATGACTTAGGGACGTATACTCAAATACATCAAATGCTAAAACAAAAAGGAACAAAACTGCATACTTTCAAACCAAAAAACGAGAGGGGGTTTAAAGTAGTATTACGCAACATGCATCCTTCTGTGGACCAGGAAGAAATAAAGAGTGAATTAAGAGAAAAAGGTCATAAAGTCACAAATATATTTAATATAACACAAAGAACAACAAAAAAACCATTACCACTATTTTTTATTGAACTGGAAACAAATACTAATAACAAAGACAATGCACTGCATCGTATCGTTTGAGGCGCCACATCATAAACGGATAATTGCACAATGCACGAAATGTCAGAAGTATGGGCATACAAAGAATTAATGCACAAGAGACTCAGTATGTGTAAAATGTGCAGGAAAACATTTAACAAGCGAATGCAACAATCCAACCATTCAAGTGAAATGCGCACTATGTGAAGGTAATCATACCGCCAATTACAAAGGCTGCGAAATATATAAAGCCATAAAAATTCAACGATTCCCACCTTTACGCAAAAAGGAAGTCATAACAAACCAAAACACAAACATCACAAAATCAACAGTAATACCAGGTATAAGTTATGCTGATGCAATAGCCTCATCAAATCCACAGGTAATAGAACCAGAACTAACTATTAAACCTCAAAACAACAAAGATATTGATGAACTCAAAGACATGATAAAAACTTTAATCACCCAAATGACTAATATGATGAACACAATTACAATGTTAATAAATAACTCGAATGGACGAAAGTGATAACACAAAAATTCTTATCTGGAATGCAAATGGACTAACTCGGCAATATTTAGAGCTGAAGCGGTTTTTAATTGACAGAAAAATTGATATTGCGTTAATTGCAGAAACACATTTCACAGACAAAAGTTATTTAACATTTCCCGGATATAAATTATATGCAACTAATCATCCCGACGGAAAAGCTCATGGAGGAACAGCCATTATCATCAAAACAAACATAAAGCATACTGAACGACTGCCCTATGTGTCACCTCACATCCAAGCAACGTCTATACAAATTGTTGACAACAATGGACCCATATCAATATCTTCTATCTACTGTCCACCACGACACTTGATAAAGACGGATCAATATGATGATTATTTTAGGACATTAGACAACAGATTCATTGCTGGAGGAGACTTAAACGCAAAGCATACTGACTGGGGTTCAAGGTTGACTAATAAAAAAGGTATATATTTAATTAACGCAATCCATAAAAAAAATTGCAGGTTTATAAGTACGGATGAACCAACTTACTGGCCTACGGATGTTAAAAAAATTCCAGATTTAATTGACTTCTGTATAACAAAAAATATTAACCATAACCAACTGAAGCTTGAACCAAGTTATGAACTATCTTCTGACCACTCGCCGATAATACTTAACTATACATCAAAAATTGACCCTATAGAGATAACATCCCAAATATTTACAAAGAGGACTGACTGGGATGAGTATCGAAAACACATCTCCCAACAACTCATTCCAAGTACACCTTTGAAAACACAACTTGACATTGAGCGTAGCATCATACATTTTAATGACATAGTTATTGACGCAGGATACAGATTCACACCGCAGCAAAAATATAGCGCACAAAACACTTCAAATGACATTTCTATTAAGAAGCAAATCAAGGAAAAAAGAAAATTGAGAAAAAGATGGCAAACAACCAGATCTCCTGCAGACAAACAGAGGTTAAACTTAGCTACCAAAAATTTGAAGGCTTGTTTATGTGACATACAAAATAAGGAAATTGAAAAATATCTAAAAAATTTAACTCCTACACTTGACACAAATTATTCCTTGTGGAAGTGTACAAAAAAAACTCAAAAACCAGATAAAGCATCAACCCCCACTAAGAAAAGATGACAACACATGGGCTTTTACAAATGATGAAAAAGCAGCGACATTGGGAAATTATTTTGAAAATGTCCTATCGAACGATGAACATAAACAAATTGTCACGATTAGTAATGTTAATACTGATACCATCACAAAAATAAGAAAAACAAGCACACAAGAAATGATAGTATGCATCAAAACTCGAATTAAACATAAAAAAGCACCCGGATATGATATGCTGACAGGCAAAGCACTTACGGAACTACCAATTGAGGCTTACCTATTTCTTAGAAACGTATTTAATGCAATGTTTCGCTTACAATACTTCCCAAAAGTATGGAAAGTCGCAGAAATCATTGCGCTACCAAAGCCGGGTAAAAACCCAACAGCTTAAACTTCCTATCGACCTATAAGCCTACTTCCGACTATATCTAAAATTGCAGAAAAACTTTTACATGACAGAATTACCCCAATACTTGACACGAAAAACATCATTCCAAATCATCAATTCGGTTTTCGAAAAAAACACTCAACTATCCAACAAATACATCGAGTTACACAAAAAATAATTACATACATGGAAAATAAACGATACTGCGTTGCTGTATTTTTGGACGTCGCAAAAGCTTTTAACAAAGTTTGGCACAAAGGCCTCTTGCATAAAATTAGGAGAATATTACCACTCGACTATTATTTAATTATCAAGAGCTACCTTACTGACCGATGCTTGTACATTAAATACAATGACAAATACTCACATATACATCCAATAACAGCAGGAGTTCCCCAAGGCAGCGTTCTAGGACCACTGTTATATGTATTATTCACCTCTGACATACCACTACCAGACGAAACTAATTCTACTATAGCAACATTCGCAGACGACACTATTTTATTGTCATCTGACAAAAACCTCTCAACCGCAACAACAAAATTACAGATGTACACCAACAATGTAAAGAAGTGGTTTGACAAATGGAGTTTAAAAGTAAATGAGGACAAATCTGTACAAGTAATATTTACGACAAGAACAGAGATTGCTGCTATGCCGATTAAGCTCAACAATAAAAATATACAAATTGAAACATCTGCAAAATATCTTGGAATCCATCTGGACTCAAAACTAAATTGGAAAGATCATATCAAAAAGAAAATAAAACAAATAAAGGAAAAACTTCGACAATTGCATTGGCTAATAGGCAGAAATTCTAAGCTCAATATTTCCAACAAACTTTTAGTATACAAGGCGGTCATTAAACCAATCTGGACCTACGGACTTCAAGTGTGTTGAACTGCAAAAAGAACTCACATAAACAAAGTACAGCGACAACAATCAAAAATCTTACGTATAATAACTATGTCCGACAGGTACACAAAAAATGATGACATCCATACTACGTTCAATATACCATTAATCGACGAAGAAATAAAAGCGGTATCAACAAGGTACTTCAACGAAATAAACCAGCACAAAAATAGAGAAGTCAATACACTCTCACAACTTGAAAGAAGAACTTTACGACGTCTGAAGAGAAACCGACCAATTGACCTATTAAATTAAATATTAATTCTCGTATACTAAAATAACTGTATATATAAAATGTAATTCTTTTCCTAAAAAGTAATAGCTGTATTCGTCTTGGCACTGGCCATGATGAAATATATATAATATAGATGTCAGTATGACAGATGTATGATTAAAGTAGGAATAATAAAAACAAAAAAAAAAAAAAAATGTTATATGAGATCAGTCCATAAGTTCGTCCGTATTTTACTTATAATTTCTTTTTTGTACGATTTTTGCATACAAAAAATTATTGGCGGAACATTACGGAACTATTTTAATTTCCTTTGATACATTGTGCATTCAACAAGTGATTTTAATAGCGGATAGAAGCACGTGTTGTTAAAAAATAAAATGAAAAGGTGGTAAAAATGCAACAACTGCTACTGCAGAAATAAACACTGTTCACGGAGAGGATACCGTGAGTGTAAGGACTGCGCAAAAGTGGTTTTCAAAATTCCGAAGTGGTAACTGGGACGTGGAGGATGCCCCGCGCGCTGGTCGTCTTGAAGTCTTCAACTCCGACGCCTTGCTCGAACTCGTGGAAGCTGAGCCAAATTTGACAGTCGATATGATAGCTCAGAGGTTAAATTCTTTGCATGGAACAGTTTACAGGCACCTGGTTCAGTTGGGAAAGGTTTCAAAGCTGGGAAAATGGGTTCCGCATAGACTTTCCGTCGCCAACCTTCAGCAGAGAGTGAATGTGTGTTCTCAGCTGCTGCAACGACTTGAAAATTAAAGTTTTTTGAACCGTATCGTTACTGGTGATAAAAAATAGGTACTTTACAATAATCTTGTTCGCAAACGCCAATGGTTAGATAAAGATGAAACACCACAACCGACCCCTAGAGATGGCCTTCACCCCAAGAATATTCTTCTTGGTGGCATATGGCCGGTATTGTTTATTATGAACTTCTGGATCCAAACCAGACGATAACTGCTGATTATTATTCCCATCAGCTATCAAACCTGAATGAAGCACTTAAAAAAAATTGACCGTCTTTAGTGAATAGTCGGAAAGTTTTGATTCACCACGACAATGGAAGACCTCATAACGCAAGGCAAACATTAGGCAAGCTGAACAAGCGCGGATGGGAGCTAATGCCGCACCCACCATACTCTCCGGATATTGCACAATAACAAATCACCTTTTCCGTCCCATATGAGTAACAAGAAATACTCCTCAAAAGAAGCTATAAAAAGGGATATCGAAGCGTATTTTGGCTCCAAGGAAAACCATTTTTTGAGCAGGGAATTAAAAAGTTGGGAATACTTTATAAATAATGAAGGAAAATATCTTATTAATTAATAAATACTTTAAACATCTTTTTTATTAATTTTAAAACCACCCTTAAAAAACGCACGAACTTATGGACTGACCTGATAATATTATCTGCTAACTTGATATTATTTTATCTGATGAATAAACCTTTAACTCTTTTTGTGGAAAAGGTTTATGGATCGGGGTGAAACTTGCCCCAGTATGCCGTTTACGTCAAAAATATAGGTGTGTATACCGAAAGTTGACGAAGCCGATTTATCTCTTGTTTGGCGTTATCGCGTCTCACGTTAGTGAGCGCTGAGCCCTCTCAACACAGATTTTTCTCTTTGGAAGTTCACGAAAAAGAGCCCCAAGCCTACTCTAAGCCCCAAGAAAAAAACCCAAGCTTCCACCAATATTTGTTGACAAATCTGCTCGTTACTCCCTCTGAAACTCACTTTACCAATAAAGGCTACTTTCGAATTCCATATTACAAGCTATATCACACAATGGACCCCGAAAAAATAAATATGCTGGCTCTGCTATTCTCATAAAATAATATGAAGCATTACAGAATGAACTATTTTTTCACAGAAGCTATTCAAGCCACCAGTATAGTTGCGAAGAGTTCGAATATCCAATGTATACCCCTCCCAAGCATGCTATCAAAGGAGAGGAGTGTGAAAAATTTTTTAAAAACCTAGCTGGGTATTGTAGCATGTTTAACTCCTACTAATACAGAATTGACCCCGACTAACCACCTTTTCACATGCCCCATCAAACCCACTCATCTAAAACCCCTCTATCTCTGCACCCAACCTGTCGAAACAGTAAGTTTCCTAGGCAACCCGTCAGATGAACTACGCAAGACGGCCGGTGATCAACACTACACTGACAAGCTTAGGTACACTGCTACAACACCAACAACAACATAACGCCAAACATACTCATTGTGGATCCCGTCTCTCCACTTCAAAAGGTTGCCAACTATTGGCAACCATCGCGAAATTTAACCTCACCACAGCCTCCTCAGGCTCTCCAACGTATTGGCCCACTGACACAAATAAAATACCAGATCTCATCTACTTTTGTGTAGCAAAAAGGTGTTCCGGCTAGTGAAATAAGCTAAAGTTCATGTTACGAACTGTCCTCCGATCACTCCCCTGTGTTTTTCACATTAAAAAAGATTCAGCTGAATCACTTGCAGACTGCTGTCTCCACAACAGTAAAACCGACTGAATGTATATTATTTCCGAACCCTTGATACTTCAACCATTAACTTAAAACACCCACCCAAAAGCAATGAAGACATTAAAAATACTGGTAAGCATTTAAATAATTGTGTCCAACATGCAGTATCGAACTGAACAGCCTGTCTCACAAAGCAAGAGAGGTAAAAGAAAAATTGAAATGAAGACGACGAGCAAGAAAAATATGGCAAATAAGCAGGTTTTTGCCCTTGGTTAATTTTGCGCGAAATTGAAAAATTCTTGCTATCCAGCTATACGCTGGTTTAGGATCACGCGTAAATTTTAAGGCGCGAATTATTTATTTCTAAAAGTTACTTATTTCACCATTTTAGAAGAAAAATATGTATACATATATACGTAAATTTGGAGTTAATAAGCCATTCTCTTTTTGTTAGGAATTACGCTTTGTTTAGAAAACCCTTTCTTGTTTTTAAATTTGTGGAAGAACGAAAAATGATTGCAACAAAAATTATTAGGTAACCGTGTTATTTCAAAATAGTGTTAAAAGCGAGGGGAGTGTACAAGGTGTGCTCAAAGAATAAGGTGAATTTTTCTCAAAAAATATTTATTTATTCATCAATTTCTATTTTATATCCTTCAAAGTAGTCCCCCTCAGATATAATACAATTGTGCCAGAGTGTTTTCCAATCCTCGATGCAGTTCTGCATTGCTCTGTTTGGTATGTCCTTGAGCTCTCTCAGCGATTCGATTTTTATCTCCTCAATCGTGGCAAAACGCCGTCCTTTCATGGGTCTCTTTAATCTTGGGAACAGGAAAAAGTCGCAGGAGGCCAAATTTGGTGAAAACGGTTGGCAAAAATGCTACCATGTCCTTTGAGAGATTGTCTCCATATTGTCTCCTCCTTTAACCTCATTGGACGTTGAGCTGCGTTGGAAAGAACGTAAAAGTCGATTGGAAGTAAGTGCAAAACGACATTCAAGTACTGGGGCATGATTTACATGCTCCGGTGATGCCAATACATGCAGTCCTTTGCACCCACCTCAGTTTAGTGATATAATAGCCGTTCCGAAGAGGTTCCCACCAAGCCAGGCATCCATAAGATAAGATTGGAAGAACCAGTACGTTGTACAACCACAGCACGACCTGTGACTTGAGCCCCTATTTTATACCGGACATAAATTTGCAAGGCTATACTGGCCTTCTTTAACCGATTTTCAATGTGTAGCTTCCAATGGAGTTTGGAGTCAAGTATCACTTGAAGATACCTAACTTCCCATGAAAGTGGGAGAACGTGCTTGTTTAATTTAGGAAGTGTAAAGGGTGGAGGTCACCGCCGTAGCCGAATGGGTTGATGCGTGACTACCATTCGGAATTCACAGAGAGAACATAGGTTCGAATCTCGGTGAAACACCAAAATTAAGAAAAACATTTTTCTAAAAGCAGTCACCCCTCGGCAGGCAATGGCAAACCTCCAAGTGTATTTGTGCCATGAAAAAGCTCCTCATAAAAATATCTGCCGTTCGGAGTCGGCTTGAAACTGTAGGTCCAACAAATAGGAAGAGGAGCTCGGCCAAACACCCAAATAGGGTGTACGCGCCAATTATGTATATATATATACATATATATAAAGGGTGAAGGTTTATATTTTCTCTTACAGAGCACTAGCTCCGTTTTGTCAAAGTTGACTCGGAGGCCGCAACTGGCAGCTCAGCGACTGAGTACAGCCAGAGATCATTCTAAAATCTCAGACATGACCGAGGGAAACGTAACAATTGACTCCATCCGAATGTTATTAAAAACTCTCTGTATCTATGAATTATTATTATTAACTCTCTGTATCTATGAAGGCCGGCAAAGTGAATTTTTTGCCCTCCAAAGTTTTTTCTACTGTACCTATCACCTGGTTCAAGGCTGATTCCGTGGATTTCCGTTTCACGTAAACATGTTGAGCTGGATACAATGTGCTCTCGCATATGATAATCAATCAATCTTTCAAACATCTTTAGATTAAATGAGGCAAGACTTATTGACCTGAAGGCCTTGGCCGAGAAGTGAGCCGTCCTCCCTGTCTTGAATATGAAAACAACCCTCGTTTTCTACCAGTTATCAGGGACGGGATTATCGCTTTTAATGTAAATTTGTTGCAGGGCAGAGACCAGGTACCTGTTTTCTGAAGCATAACAGGCAAAATATCATCAAAGCCAGGAGATTTTAAGGGAGAGAAACTATTGATTGCCCACGTGACTCTGTCAGCCGACAGGATAGATTTCAGGGAAACATCGAGTAGCCCTACCTGTTGACTCTTGTCGACAGTGTCACGTGGGATAAAATAATTTTGAGGAAAATAATTTCTTACCCTAATAGTCAACGATTTTCGGCAGATTCAGCTCAATCCGCATCTCCCCTTTTTACAAGAGCTCTGCAGGAGTAGTTCCTCGAAAGGATTTTGCTTAGTCTGACAGAATCCTTCACGGATTCAATGGACTCGCAAGACTCCTTGCAGGAGTTGCGTTTCGCATATTTAATAGCTTTTTTTTAACTTTGGTCATCCTGAGGCCAAAACGGAGTTTGCGCTTCTTTTCCTCGAGTATCTTCAGGGACTCTTCAGAAATAAGCAGCAGTGCAGTGGAGCTGTTTTTCTTAGGCTCCTTCAACTTGATCACATATCAGTTGTCCATAGCAACCTCAGTGTTTTGAAGCTTGAGTCAGTGGAGGATCTTCGGACCCTCCAGCTTTGCCTTCGGTAGCCAAATGAGGGCTCTGGGTCTCCTAGGGATCTCCGAGGCAGAGATGAGCTTAAGGGAGAGCTCCTTTCAGGTATAGCTGACCTTAGCAACGCACTTTTCCAGAAAACTCTTGGTGAACTCATCGGTACACTTGATCACCCTACATTCGCGGCAGATATCTCTCGAGTAGAAAAGAGGTGCCTGTCCCTTGTTTGCCATGAGGTATTCGACTATCATTTCTGACTGCCGTCCCTCAATTGCACCCCAAAGGGCCTGCCCCTCTCTCTCTCTATGGGATTTGCCGTCTACGAGGGCAACTTGGAGGTGATCCCTGGCCACCTCACTATGAGCAATCCTCGCAACCACAACCACCGCATTTGTTGTAGGGCCCTCATCGCCTTGAGTCGAGAAATTTTATTTTCTTAGCAGCACGCCCGCTCACATCTTGTGATCGGTTACTCTAAGCCCCTGACTGCTCCCGAGGGATTTCGTGTGAGTGGAGATCGCCAGTTTTGATCGCGTGTGCCCAGCACACTCTCAGTTTCTTTATTTTCTTTTTGGTTTTTGTTTTGTTTTCCATATCTAATTTTGGTCCCACGAGTATTCTCGGAAGGAAATAGTCCGCCGCGGCAGAGCCAACATACCGCGGTAAGACACTTGCTACAACCGATCTTGACTGGCATCGGAGGGGGCCGTTATTTACGCACTACTAGTCATGCAGCTCTCGGCACGGGTACCTCAACATCTTAGCTTAAAGTGCTGTCAAGGTTATACCCCTTTGACTCGGTCAATACGGCCTTGTTTGGGTTGGGCTTCAAAAGAATATTCACTGAAGCAGATGAGTTCTCTATTATTTCACAGTCACAGCAAAACACAAGTACTGAATGACACACAAGCACAGGACTAAAGCATGTGACGCAGCTATGAGTAAAACAAGGCGTAATAAAAAGCACAGAGAGCCCGTTTACTGGTGGACGGAAGAAATCTCTGCAGCACGCGAAGAATGCAATAGAGCAAGACGAACATATCAGCGGTCGAGAGGTAGGACCAGTTTTGAAAGGAACAGACAGACTCCTCTTGAAATAAAAAAGGAAAACATTAAAAAATGCAATTGAGAGTAGAAAACGCCGGTGCTTTCAAAAACTACGTGCGGATGCTGACAGGAGTCCGAGGGGATTTGAATACCAGCTAGTGATGAGAAAAACAAAAGCCTTCCAACCGCTTTTCACGATGTATCCGGTTATACTGCAAAAACTAGTGCTAATACCCAAAGGGTCTAAGCCGGTGGAAGATCCCTCATTCTACCGTCGACTAAGCAAGTGACCAGCAAGTCACGGCAGGCAAAATATAAGAAAGGTTAATTGTGCATAGCCTGAAATCTGCTATCGATAGTGCCGGAGGGTTACCGCCGCACCAATATGGTTTCCGTAAAACACGCTCTACTATAGATACTGTTATAGCGGTTAAGCGCATCGCTCACAAAGCGATCGAAGGATCTCGCTGGCTCTACGGAAATAAAGAGTATTGCCTAGTCACAGCGTTGGACGTAAAAAATGCATTTAATACAGCTAACTGAGACAAAATCTTTAATGCGCTGGAGACATTCCGAGCCCCAGTTTACATTCGGAAAATATTTGCAAGCTACTTATCTAATACAGTGCTGCAATATAAAACCGATTAAGGAATCAAAAGGTACAGAGTAACAGGCTCAGTGCTGGGCCCACTTCTCTGGAATATAACGTACGATGTAATCTTGCGTCTCAAAATACCTCCAGGATCCCAAATCATAGGATTTGCTGATGACATTGCAATCGTAGTCGTTGCAAAATTCCTTAATCAGGCTGAAGCGTCCTGCAACCAGGCGATCGAAATCACCAAAGATTGGCTGCGCAATAGTGGTTTAAGCCTTGCAAACCATAAAACAGAAGCAGTTATCATATATGTATATATATATATATATATATATATATATATATATATAATTGGCGCGGCACCCTTTTCAAGCCGACTCCGAACGGCAGATATTTTTATGAGGAGCTTTTTCATGGCAGAAATACACTCGGAGGTTTGCCATTGCCTGCCGAGGGGCGACCGCTATTAGAAAAATGTTTTTATTAATTTTGCTTTCACCGAGATTTGAACCAACGTTCTCTGTGTGAATTCCGAATGGTAATCACGGACCAACCCACTCACTACGGCGGCCGACGCAGTTCTCATCAGTAGCAGGAAAATAGTTGAGACAGCAAATCTCAGGTGACCACGCACTCGAGTCGAAGCTGTACATCAAATATCTCGGAGTAGTTATTGACCAAAGGTTGAGTTTTAAACGGCCTCTAACATACGCCAGCATTAAGCAGCGAAAGCAGTAACTGCATTGGCATATATTATGATGAATACGAGAGGACCTAAGCAGGCTTCTAGGAAGCTGCTTAGCAGTGTGGTATTACACTAGTTTACACCAAAACTGGTCCTCGACCAAAAGGCGTTTTTTAAACTAATTTGAGGTCGCTGAAACCAAAAATTAATTTTATTTTTTTTTTTTTCAAAGAACGGTTTCCGAGATATTCTCAAAAAACCTGTTTTTTGGGCAATAGTGCAGTTATTACCTGCAATCTCGAAAACAGTGCGCGCCTTTTCTTTGAAGTGCATAAATTTCGAAAGGCACACATATAACCTACATGGCAATACATAATTCGTGTCAATGAAAGTCGTAGTTTTCGCAAAACAGCTGTTGAAAGTTATAAAAAAAGGCATTTTTGACGTTTTTTACTAAATTATCAAAGTTTATTAACTTTTTTCTGGAACAAAAAATTTTTTACATCGACATAGGACTAGTTTTCTGAAAGACAATTTTGTCACCTACATTTTAGGGCTAAATTTGTCTGAATCGACGAAAAATTGTAGAAGTTATGATCCATAAAGTCAACACGTGGGATTTTGCAGCTATTGACTTGGCTATGTTTGAGGTCAAAAATACACTTTTACTCTCAAACTTCTTCTTTTATGTTGCACGGAATCTTCACGAAGTTGCATCCAGCAGTAGTCGCTCATCATTCCTTGACCCCAAAAGCCCTCATAACGCTTTTCAATCGCAGCAATATCTTGAGGAAATCGCTCGCCTTGTTCATCACTTTCAGCCCCCAAATTCGGAGGAAAAAAATCCAAATGACTGTGAAGTAGGTGCATTTTTAACGACATGCGAGCACATGTTAACAAAAACAAAGTTAATTGTAAATTTTCCAATCACTTTATATGATAAATATTATATATTTTGGAGTACGTTTTACAATACTAACCAATAGTTTTAAAGTATTTCATCATTGTATGAATCAATTGACGGTCGTTGTTGCTCCTGTTGTTTTCCAAGAATCCATGAACAACTTTTTGGAAAGCTTTCCAAGCTTTAGCTTCGGACTGTCAAGGCATTGTTGAAATTCTGTGTCCGTAAACAATTTCTTTATCTGTGAACCGACGAATATACCCTGTTTGATTTTCTCTGTTAACAATCTTGGGAGCTTGGTTTTCAAGGACAAAAAAAAACTTAACTCACTTACTCATGAACTCAAACAGCTCCTTAAAAAAGGGCACACTCTCAGCTTCAGAGCTATCTCAGCAAACTTGATAAAACCTCTGCCACTGACAATTCTCTATGGAAAGCAACAAAAAATGTAAAACGGCCAACTCATTAAAATCAATATCATCCTGTTTGGCTTGGCTGCCTTCCACCATCAGGCTAGAACAACAGCAACGGCATGTACATCAGAGCCGAAACAGACAACCTCACGCGTCTCTCACACCCCAAAAAGCGACCCGCATTCCGAGAAACTTTAAGGAAGGTGCTCCAGGCAACGAGTTTTTCAATCATTTTTGCGAAAAACTGATGGTATTTATTATCTTAAAATAAATTACATACTAGTACTCATGCTTAAATTAATGTACAAACATTTTTGAAAAAAAAAAAAAAAAAAAAAAAAAAAAAAAAAAAAATGGCGGCGCTACAGCTGCTCACACGTGGCTCCTTTAATTTGCGCCGTGAAATGTACAGCCTCTTGTAATCAACTGAAATCAACCAAAAAACAATTTTTCTTTAAAATAAGTTATGGTATTTCGCTTTGCATTTCCTTATTTTTAATGAAAAAAAAAGAAAAATGAAAATATGAAGTGAAAACCAAAAAATTACATTTTTTTATAAACAAACTAGCAAACCCGGCCCGCTTCGCTGGGCACACTAAAATAGAATAGATATGGTTTAGAGCAGAAAAGATATGGTTTTCATATTATTTATTTCTTTATTCTTTATTCAAGCGCTTTGGCATAAACAATATTTTTTGTTTTTCTATTTGTTTTTGAGTAAATACATAATGTTGTTGGCTTCCCAACACGTGAACAGCCAACGTATAGTTGACCATGGGTGAATACTGGTTCTTCTAAATTCATTCCGCATATTTCTAAAGTGTGCCCTTGTGATTTATTGATAGTTATTGCAAATGCTAAACGAATGGGCAGTTGCAAACGCTTGAATTCAAATGGCAATTCAGGTGGAATAATTGGAATTTTCTGTATTAGAACGTCTTCATTCTTGAATTTGCCAATTAAAATAGTTGCTTCGATAACATTATTCATCAATCGTTTGACTACAAGTGTAGTTCCGTTACATAATTTTGGATGATTAATATTCCGAAGCATAATAATGGTTGCACCAACTTTTAATTGCAAATTCAAAAATTCGGTTGGATAGTTAACTACTTGATCTTGGTCGATAATTGTGTCAACAGACCGGTATACAACAGTATCACCAGGTATTTTATCCAAGATATCTGCATTTATCTCGTTAACATATTTATTCGTACCAGCTAATATAGCTCGTTCACTTAGCCAATTGTGATTCTTGTAATTTTGTGTTATGTCGGGGAAAAACCTTTTGCACCAAATCGGCCTTCGATTCTGCTATTTGACAAAAATGATCTGGAAATTTAAATAAGCCATTATTATCAATAGGAATTCGTCCATTGCCAATTTGTAACAATTGCTCTGAAAAAACTTCAGCACTTGAATCATTTTGGAGTTGAACGCTAACATTTGTGTTTAGTGTTAATTTCCCCACATATCGCCACAAATTAGATGCTTTCAAGCACGCATTCAATTCATCAGCTGGGGTTGATCGCGGAATAACGGGTAACGTTTGTCTAAAATCACCAGTTAATAAAATCAATGCATTTCCAAATAAACGTTGATTTTCGCGCAAGTCTTTCAATGTACAATTAAGTGCCTCTAACGATTTTTTGTGCGCCATTGTACACTCATCCCAAATGATGATTTTACATTGTTGGAGTACCCTTGCCATTCCAATTCTTTTGGAAATATTGCATGTTGGTTCTTCATTAACTTGTTAGTTTAACGGTAATTTGAGCGCGGAATGTGCGGTACGTCCACCTTCTAATAATGTAATATAGCTGCAATACCTGATGAAGCAATGGCTAATGCAATAAATCCGTTTGCTCGTATATTGGCCAAATTCAATGACATAACAAATGTCTTGCCAGTTCCACCGGGAGCATCAAGAAAATAAAAGCCACCACTTCCAGTGTTAACGGCATGCATGATTGTGTCGTATACACGCTTTTGTTCAGTATTTAAAAATGGTTCATTTGCTTGTAGGATGCGCTCAATGCATTTCTGTCGTATTGTTGTTCTCGTTCCAACTCTATGTGGAAAATGTCGTGAATATTTCGATTTGGTGCAATCATACCAAGTTGTGTCAACGCTATATTAGCAATTGACAAACAAAGATCCTCTACCAAGATTAGCACTTCATTGTACATATTTGATGTATAATCCAAATTATGATTTCCAGTTGCAATACGCATTCGGTATAATATATCTTCCGTCATGCTGTTCTTATGGTTATTCCACAACTCACCAGGACTTGCTGGAAAACATGTTGATATGATTATTGCAAATATCGTACGAATTTGGAATGGTGTGGATGATGCAGCTGCATCTGTTAAGGTATCATTCCAATGTGTGTCATCCTCAAGCAAATGCAATTTCATACATGCTTCGCGAAATGTAGTGCAGATTTGACCATTTACTGTACGTATGTTTTGAAATGATGTTGGGCCACGGACATTAATCAATAGTAATCGCAAATAAAAGCATTCTTCATTAGTTGGATGAATTGTATAAATACGGCCTATTGCATCGCTGGCAAAAACATTGTGATGAGTTTCAACCGGTGTTCCTTGCTTCCGTCTTTGAAAACTTTTCGATGCGTGATTCCAAGTGTAGTATTTTGGAGCTTCAGAATATAACAAAGTTCTCGCAAAATCATCCGACAGACATAAATTGAAAAAAGCAGTTAACGTTGTTGCAGGTGGTTGAGTCGCTCTTTGCGCTGCATTATTTTCTGTGAAATAAACGCGTTGGCCATTTTCAAGATGAACGGACAAATGTAAAACCGTTTGGTATCTGTCGTGAATAGGAAATGCTGCTTCATTGCTACTTATATACCTGCCCATTTGTTATTGTGTAATTTCATCATTGCTGTTTTCAGCTACCGCTCCGCATGTGGCAGCCCTCGTTTCTGCCACTCAATCGAATACATCCAACAACGTATTGTGTAATTTCATCATTACTGTTTTCAGCTACCGCTCCAAAAACTGCCATATGAATGCACTTGCAAATATATTTGATCGATTTAACGGAATTACAATATTAAACGTTTATGTGGGCTTTATAAGTTTTCGATAATATAGGCGAATAAGGCACGATCCATCGGTTGTCAATTTCGATTTCTTCACCTCTAAGTCTGAGCTTTGTTGTAAATCCGTTATCATCTTTTGAACGTCGTCGGTACAATGGATATCCGTCATTGCCTGTTATCGTTTCAGCAGCAATCGGGACGGCCATAACGGCGCACATATGCAGGGCCGTGGAGAGAGTATTCGGGCCCCGGGGGAAACTTGAGAGATGCAGGCCCCTTCAAATTTTTTTTATTTATCAAAATGCGTATTATGTTATAGTGAGCCTCGAGTCCGGGCCCCTCTGAAAACTCCGGGCCCGGGGGAAAATGAAATTACTCATTGTAGAATTTAATTTTTAAAGAATGTCAAGATTATAATTGTCGAAAATTTTTTGTATAGTTGATAATGGAAAACTCTTTGTATCTTTATTTTTTCGAAATGTTATTTTTTTTATATGGGCATTTCCACAGAAATGTCAACCGAAGCCAAAAAATTCAAAGTCTATAAAATTATGTTGTTTTAACATATTTTTATAGGGAATCTATCAAATGTAACTAATGTAAACAAATTTTACATTTGTACAAACCACATTTTGAAATATTCGAATGCAAAGTCGAACCAGTGCAAAAGTTCCGTTTTAAACATTTCTGTTGCATGTTTTGTTTTGATTAATGATCTTGATGAGATATATTATGCCGTGACATTTGCTTTTTTAAATCTCGGTTTATATGTAAAGAATGTAAGAAAAATCTAAAAGGAACGATGCGATTGCCAATTACTGTAAATTTTTTCTTTGATTTACCGTATAACTCAATGTCGCGTGCGACATTGAAAAAGAACATTTGTTATCAGTGAGTCGAAGGTATTTGTACAATTTGCATCAAATATTAGTAACAAATAGATATTTTTATTGCTAATTAAATAAACAAAACTTTGCTGGAAAATAATCAGCACTTTGCTCTTTTTACTTATTTAAAGCTTGTAGCGTGCGACATCGTAAGTGTAAAATGTACAGATTCAAAATAAATTTTCGTTCGAAAATATCTTTATTAGTATATGTAAATACAAAATATAAAATTTTTGAATGTAGATGAGTAAAAACGGCGGCGAGAAAAATAAGACGAACTGTAAACGGTGGAGAGAAAGGTTAAAGGATGATGAAACAAAATTACAAAACTATAAATTAAGAAGACGTGGAGAGCACTGACTGAAGGCAAAGAAGATATAATTCAAGAAAGCGATGCCAAAAGCCATGCACAGAAGGCTAAAAGTTCTTGAAGTCCTGGTAAAAAAATATAAGCAGTTTGAAGAAAAGAAAAATGTTAACCAATCCAGCAGAATCGTGCCAGAAAGCCTAATTAATGCCATCAATGCTTTTTATCAGAATGATAATATTAGTGTGCAAGCTTCGGGAAAGAAAGACGCCATTATAATTGAAGACAAATTAGTAGCTAAGCGCTTTATGTTAATGACTAGTAATGCCAGTTCTCACGGAAAGGGAGCCGTTGATGGAGTTGGAGCCGTCATTAAAAGAAAAGTGTGGCAAATAACAAAATCTAAAAACGTTGTTTTACCAGATGCACTATCGTTTTATCAATGTGCACAAAACAACACAAATGGAATTAAAATGTATTTTATGCCATCTGCTCAAATTGAAAATTTGTCTCTTCATTATAAGTTGGACGAAAAATGGAAGGAAGTGAAAAATATTCCAGGTATATCCCAGTTGCATTCGTTTTGTTGCGATGGCCAACAGTTAGAAGCAGCTAGGACTGCATATTCCATTAAAAGAACTTTATTTGACATTAGTAATACTATTCTCTGTTAAGTTAGTTTCCGTTCTTTGTTTTTACATAGTATATAAGATTTATATACTTATTTTTGTTTTTCTTTATTGAAGATATTTTGCTAAGTTTATAATTTTGGTTGTGAAAATAAATATATTGAATATATTAAAAATCATTTATAATCATCTTTTGCATGTCTAATTACATAAAAAGTAAAAAAATAAACATAAAAAGTATGATGGAATAAAATGCGACAAGCGACATGTCGCGTGCGACAGTGATTAAAATTAAATAAAAGATAGACTACTTAATGCTTTTGAATAAAATAAAAAGCATTATTAAGATACATCAATGCATAACATTTAAAAATTAGTCGCATTAATATATTTCTTCAGGTTTCGCTGAAAAAAGTGTTTGATTTTTTTGCTTTGAAAGCGACTTCTGTTTTTGTCGCATGCGAATGGCTTGATTTTTTGTAATTATCTCGAAAACGAACAATTTCCCAAAATCAACCTTAGCACCAATCATAGTGCTAATCAAGTGCCTTTCGCCTTTTGTCAAAATAAAATAATGTTTTGGTATATGTTTTTTTTCATTTTGAATGCGTACGAATGTCGCATTCGACATTGGAGAAATGCCGAAATCTTCTATATGAATAAAAGAATACTACTACTACTATTAAATTTAAAAAATGTTATTGAGTAGGCTTCACGAAATTCACTGAGGATACCTTCGGCGTTCTGTTGTTGTTGTAGGAGCATAAACATTCCCCCTACCTACATACGGGGAATGCTGCTGGAGTGACAGTCCTTGGCCGGATAACAATCCGGGTCGTTTCGGTAACGTAGAACCGACTGTCGTGGAAACGTCGGCGTTCTAACCGTTCCCACCGCTGTGCGCGTAGGCGAACGCGCATTCTGCAAGGTCCTTGTTATTGTTATAATAATTCATTAAGCCCTGCCAGTGCGGTGTAGCCAAACCGATCGTCATCGTTTAACTCATCTAATGGTGGGCCCTGGAAACATGCTGTTTCGACGGGTTGGGTCCACGGGCGAGGGGTGTTAGATGAGTGGGTTTGATGGGGCATGTGAAAGAGTGGTTAGTATCGGGCGGGGTGCCTTCCCATGATGCGCATATGTTTGGTATGTCGGGGTCAGTTCTGCTGTAATATCCAGAACGTAATTGTGCCAAGACTACGCTGGTCTCACGGGGTAGCTGGAGCTCTTTATCTGATGTGGGTGGTGGTTGGACTCCGATTACCACATTCGGTGGTCGGGAGCTTAGGAAGGTGGTGACGGTCTTCCGATGAATGTCGTTGTTGTTTGTCTAAATTGTGTCCTGTAGTTGTCGGTTAGTTTTGTCCTGGTACTCGTTGGCTTAGCTGAAGAGGAGTCTCCTGACGTGCCTGGGAGACGGCTCTGGCTCTTGCAAGTGTCTCCGGTCAGCCATTTACCGTAAATGTAGATAGCAACATTTCATTGTCTTTGCTCCAAGTACTGCCGGCCAGTGATTTGAGGATCTGGTTGCGATTTTGGACTTTAGTGGCAATTGCGGTTATGTGCGCAGAGAAGAAGAGCAAACTGTCAAAGGTAACTCCCAAAATTTTGGGGTTGTTTACAGTCTAGTTGAGCTGCAGTTTGACCTTTGTCCAGGTGGTAAAGAGGGTCGCCGTGGACTTAGTGGGGGAAAGTTATAGATACCTCGTAGTGAAAAAGCGATAAAGGTTGGTGATGTAATTGTTTACTTTGGCGCACAGGCCATTAATGTCATTGCCCGA
The DNA here is from genome assembly GCF_028408465.1 of Anastrepha ludens. Lineage (NCBI taxonomy): Eukaryota > Metazoa > Arthropoda > Insecta > Diptera > Tephritidae > Anastrepha > Anastrepha ludens. The sequence continues at coordinate 2,971,807 of NC_071503.1, read as the reverse complement.
CGCCATTACCATACAGTCGTCAGCGTAGGAGACCAGAGAGACTCCCTCTAGTGGATGGCGCAGCTTCGCTATATAAACGTTGGAAAGAAAAGGTTAAAGGACACCACCCTGCGAAACACCTTACTTTATATTCCTGTTTAGAGACTTAGTCTTGAATGATTACTGACCACCAGTTCCGCCCTGATGGGAGTGTCGACTGTATAATATATCTAGTAGCGTGGAACGGCTGACTGCTATTAGGACCGCCCTCTCGCAGGGGCGGTTTTTGTGAGCGCTGTGGTGATACTGTGCACTCGTCGGAAACCATACTGATGTGGGGCTGGGGCCAGATGTTTCGTGTAGAGTAGGAGTAGGAGGGATATCGTCAAGTTTCACCTTGAACTACAGTTTGACCTGCGTCCAGGTGGTAAAGAGGGTCGCCGAGGACTCATTGGGGAAAAATAGGTTCCTCCCAGTGAATAAGCGAGAAAGATCGGTAAGGTAGTCGATACTTTAGCGCACAGGGCATTAATGTCATTGCCCGGCGCCATTATCAAAGAGTCGTCGGCGTAGGAGACCAGTGAGACTCCCTCTGGTGGCTAGGGCAGTTTCGAGATGTGGAAGTTGAACAGCAAGGATGAAAGGACACCACCCTGCCGAGCACCTTGCTTTATCTTCCGCTGTTTATAGATTTGGTCTCGAAATATCACCGGCGAATGTCGACCACTCAGATAGTTTGCAAACAACCTCACCAGCCCTGGTGGGACTTTCGACTGTAAAATGTCATCTAGTAGCGTGGAGTGGCTAACAGTGTCGAAAGCCTTCTTTAGGTCCAGCGCTACTAGGACTGTCCTCTCGCGAGGCGGTATTGGGTATTTCTGACGGTAAGTGCTGTGGGGGTACTGTGGACTCTTCGAAAGCCATACTGGCATGGGGCTGAGGACAGATGTTTCGTGTAGAGTGGGAGTAGGAGGGCTTCAAGAGTCTTCACTGCTGGCGAAAGGAAAGTTATCGGCTCATACGATATCCCTTGTTTGGCGGGTTTCCCAGGTTTCGGTAGTTGGACCACTCTACCTGTTTTCCACTTGTCAGGAATTATAAGAGTGGCTATGGACATATTGAGAACCGTTGTGAGGTACGCTACTCCCAATGAACCCAGGTTTTGCAGCATCAGCATGTTAAGTCCTACAGGGCAAATGGTTTCCATTTTGTTGATGGCCCCTTGAAACTCATTATTGGTGAAAGCCAGCGGTGCACTGTTGCGCGGAAGTTTGTGCACCGTCTGGTGGCATGACGCATGAATCTGTCGGGCGAAGGATGCAATATGAATTGCCGACTCAAGTAGCTCGCGCCGCTCTTCGGGGCCGCCGAAGTACAACCGTTGAAGCTGATTGCCATCTTGACGTTGTGCTTCGTCGTGTTCGACAGGGACCTAACGGTGGACCTGAGCTTACTCACACCGCTTACAGCCTAAATTTAGGTCCTTTATGCGAGGATCTCCGGGAGCGACCTGGCGTAGGTGGTCCCTCTCGTTTGCTAAAGCTTCAGTTGGGAAATTCAGATGTACGTCCCGGATCATTCTAGCAGGAGTGAAGCGAGCCGCAGCAACTTTGAGCACCTTGCGGAAAGCGCGTTCGTCGGTGGGGATGGGAAGAGCGGCGAAGGTTTCCTCAGTGAATTGTTGAACTTAATATATGACCGGGGATTCGCGGAAACAAAAAGTCGGCAGTGCTCTCAATCGAGACGGTAATGGGCAAGTGGTCTAAGGCAAGCGATAGCATAGGTCGCCAGGTTATGCTTTTTATCAGACCAGCGCTAGCAATTGTTGTCAGGCTAGCTGCTACAATTGCCCACTACCCTGGTGAGGGCTCCGAAATTCACTGTGCTGAATGTCGAATCGTCTATCTGCTCTGCCAACTGATGTCCCCTACGATCGTTTGGTAGGCTTGAGTGCCAAAGATAGTGATGCGTATCAAAGTCACCTATTACTAACCGGTTTTCACCTCTGATGAGCGCACAAATATCAGGGTGATATCCAGCCGGGCAGCGGGTGACAAGAAGTATGTATATTTTAATAATTTCGAGCTCGGCAACGCCTGACTGGACACCTATCCTTTGACATTCTAAGGTGCTGTCCCTGCGGTTGGTGCCTTCGACGATCAGACGATACTACACTGTGGGGTGGACTATGAACGCTATGCCACCACACCACCGTTGTCTCACTCGCGATCTTCTCTGTGCACGTTTTAGCCATCCCTGGTTATCAGGGAAGAGCCAACGTGCTGCTTGGTTTCTTGTACCGCAGCTATTGGGATTCCGTGTCGGCTCATAAAGTCGACGATCTCATCTATCTTGCTCGTTAGTCCGTTACAGTTGAATTACAGAAGCTTGAAGCTTTTTGGTGGGACTGCTGTAACTCGGGGTTTAGGGACGCGTGTGGTTGTGTACGTTGGGTCCGCTGTTGTAGTTGCGGCTTGATGGTGGTGGGTGGCCGCGCCACAGGGGGCGGTTGCGGGTGAAGAGCTCTGCAGCATGGGGTAACGTAGTTAATTGTCCACTCACGGCGGTGCGCATCTCCGAAAGTGGCATCAGCCATTGCAAAAATTGCATTTGACCGATGCCAGGTTCAGAGGTATTCTGGTCTGACGTTCGGAACAGAATGTGCGGAGGACCAAGAGCTGCTGGTTTGTCCCCGCACTGGGGCTGGAGCAAGAGGCATGGGGATGGGCTATTGGGGGGGAGTTGTGTTGCGCCGATAAGCTCTTTACGGTAGAGGTATTGTTTGTGGTGACGGTTGGTAGTGCCAGCCTATCAGGGGATTTGGTCGCCGTTGAGGCATGAGACGCCTGGTGGCGGGAGCAGCATGAGGTAAACATTTGTTTGGCCAGTTTCCAGTCCGAAAGGGGCCGGCCGCGAAAACAACGTATAGGGTCTGAGTTACGGTTCCCAGAAAATGTGTAGCCAGCTAGACGCTTTCTCTTTCAACCTCATCGCATGTATATGTTCCATCTTTTTTTTTAATACCTAGTTTGATATCCACTCTCTCCTTAACCATAGCTTTATGGAGCCTAGCTGCAAGTGGGGTTGAGGCGATTTCCTTGCAGAACTTTCTGAAATTACTTCTTTTTGCTTTTCTAATTTCTCTACTATATGCGTTTAGAAGGGTAGCGTATTCGTCCCGGTGGGTTCGGCTTTATTAAATTGCCTTCGCACCGCCTTCAAGTGGTTTGGTCTCTGGACAGCTACAATGGAGTCATCGATCCATCAAGCCGTTTTTCCGGACCGATTGATCGAAATTTTACAAAAGGATTATAGGAACAACGGCATTGATTTTAAACATTGGCTAAACATTATTACATAAAATTGAAAAAAAAATTTTTTTTCAACTTTTTTCGCTTTTTTGCATTAGTATCTTATTAAATAATACAAAAAAAAACAAAAACAAAAATTTTGAATAATTTTATCTTGATAAAAGATTAGTTTTGAAAAAAACCGTTGCTTGGACGTATATTCAGTCAGTAGAAAATTTAATATGTAAATTTATTGCACGAATTCCGTAGATCGAGTACGGAATAATGTCTTGGGGGTATCAATTGAAAAAAATAAACATTAGTAAAATTAGGGTACGCAGCGGTTAAATAGTCTCAATAAGTGAACACAATTTTTTTTGCAAATTAAAAAAAAAAAAATTTGAACATTTTTCAAAAAACATTTGAAAATTTGAAAATTATGTAATAATGTTTAGCTAATGTTTAAAAACAATGCCGTTGTTCCTATAATCCTTTTGTAAAATTTTGATCAATCGGTCCGGAAAACGGCTTGATGGATCGATTTAAAAAATGACAGGGTTATTAGTGGAATATTAAACTGTAAAAATCCCTGGAAACATGAGTTCCCGCATTAATATTTGTAAGTGAGCGATAGATTTTCTGAAAAACCCTTAAAAGGCGTTTTTTTGTGTTCACTTCAAACCAACGTTAAGGGTAAAAAAAAATTTTTTCTCAAAAAATTAAATTAGGATCTAACAGGAAATTTATTCCACTTTCCAAAACTATTGTTTGATTTATTGTGGGGTTATTAGTTGTTGAGGTATCCACGATCAAAGATAAAATTGTCTCTTTTCGTAAAATACGGATATCTCAGAGAGAAATGATCGTATCGAGAATTCAAAGAAAAGCAAATTGAAGCTAAATAATCAAGCTAGTTGACTGTATGGCTAGTTTTAGTCGGACAAATTTGACCAACCCCGTGCAATCAAAAAAAAAAGGAAAAAACTTCAAAAAATTTTTCGTCGCCCTATACAAAATAACCGTTAAATAAAAAAAAAAATTAGCTTAAAGATCTTAAAACTAGAAGTTTCAAGCTTCTAAATGACTTTTGTCGCAACTCCGTGCGCCCATTTTTCACCGAGATACAGCTTTTCAAAAATCACTAAGATATTTAGGAAATTTTACTGCTCCCTTTATTTTTGTGTGAAGTGTATTTGACTAAATACTGCTAATTTTTCAGTAACGAATATGTAAGCACAAAATGAGGTTCGAAAATAAATTTTGGCACATAATGTCTGGCGTTCCCACGGCATTCGGTTCCACATTACCAGAACGACCCGAATTTATATCCGACCAAGGACTGTCACTTCGCAGCATTACAACAGCAACAATCAATTTTACGGAATTTTTTTTTGTTGAAAACTTTTGACGGCTTAAAAAATTACGCTCCGTTCTTGGAATATCAATATTGGACTCAAAACTATATATTGACTATTTTTGATAAATTTTGGCACCAGAGCTGTAAACTAGATAATTACCTTTTTTTATTCCTCTATTATTCAACAAAACATTTAAATCTTATTCTGTTAGTATTTATTTCTTTACGACATCCCACGTTTGGTTAACTGTGAAGGTTAGAACGCCTCCAAGTATTTCGTCGACGGGTCGTCTGTGTCTTTGTGGGTTCCATTCCAATGCTGTTCTGCAAATGCTTTCCCTGTCCTCTCTGAGAGTGTGCCCGATCCATCGACATTTACGACCACTTATCACCTTTTGGATTGGATTTTGCTCTGTGATCTGCCATAAGTCCGTATTTCGGATAGTGTGCGGCCGAAAAACTTTACGTATTATCCGAAGGCTTTTATTTGTGCGGCCGCCGTGGCCGAATGGGTTGGTGCGTGACTACCATTCGGAATTCAGAGAGAGATCGTCGGTTCGAATCTCGGTGAAAGATCAAAAATTAAGAAAAAGTTTTTCTAATAGCTGTCGCCCCTCGGCAGGCAATGGCAAACCTCCGACTGTATTTCTGCCCTTGAAAAGGTAGGTAGGTTTGGCAGCCGCATCGTACATAGAGACAACGATGCCACTTAGACCACGGAATGGGTCCGTTGTGAGCCGCGGGGGCTGGGCTACATTTCCCTTTCCATATTGAACCATCCTGAGCTTTTGACAAAGCGTAAAAGGTTGTTGATATCTATATTCGTTAAGAAGTAGGATTTTAATGATGATATTCTGTTTATCTTTAACCATTTTAAGGCTTCATGAATAGCGTTTATTTCCGCTTGAAAAACGCTACAGTGATCCGGTAATTTAAAGGATTCACTAATAGAAAGCTCTTCGCAAAATAACCCTGATCCTACACCGGTGTCCATTTTGGATCCGTCCGTGTAAATCTTAACGGGTGTGTTGGGTGTTGGATCTTCTTGAAGCCATTCCAGTCTAGAAGGGATTTTCATTAGGAAATTCCTTTCGAAGCAAAGAATGGGAGGGTGATAATCACAGTCACTGGGTATATCCGTGTAGGAGTCTAAAATGGTTGAATGTCCATGTGTGACAGTTCTCCATTGTGAGCTCGCTTTGAGCCTTAAAGCGGCGCAGGCCGCCGAGTATTTGCAGAAGAGATCTAGGGGTGGCAGATGTAGCATGATGTCCAAAGCCATGGATGGCGTGGTTTTCATGGCGCCACATATTGCTAGTTCCGCTGATCTCTGCACCTTATTCAATAAATTAGAATAGGTTTTTTTCTGCATAGCACACCACCAGACAACATTTCCATATAGAAGAATGGGTCTGACGACAGCAGTGTAGAGCCAATGAGCAACCTTAAGTTTAATTCCCCAGGTCTTCCCTAAAGCTCTCTTACAGGCATAAAAAGGTAGGTTCGCTTTCCTGACCCTTTCTAAGGTGTTTGACTTCCAAGTCAGTTTCCTATCTATGTTTAGTCCCAAGTACTTGGTTTCTTCCGAAATCACAAGAGCTTCCCCTTTGAGCGTAATTGGACTTAGCTGAGGGATTCTGTGTTTCCTAGTGAACAATATGAGTTGTGTTTTGTCTGGGTTGACTCCTAAACCACACTTTCCTGCCCACCTAGAAAGTATATCTAGAGCATTTTGTATTAGGTCTCTTAATGTAGATACAAATTTACCAGAGACAGCAATAACAACATCGCCGGCGTAAGCTATCACCTTACAGCCCACCGATTCCAGTATTAACAGAAGTTTATTTACAACTGCGTTCCATAAAAACGGTGAGAGGACTCCACCTTGCGGTGTACCTCTACTTACCAATCTCCTGAGTACCGATTCTCCTAGTTCCGCTTCAATGATTCTGCTATTTAGCACTTTGCCAATGAAGCCTACCAAGCCCGGTTCTACCCTAAGATCAGTGAGTGCTGCAGTAATTGCTCCCCCCTTCAACATTGTTAAAGGCCCCTTCAATATCAAGGAAAGCGGCTAAAGTAAATTCCTGTTTGTGCAGTGAACTCTCTGCCGTGTAAATAAGGTTATGTAGAGCTGTCTCTACCGATTTCCCTTTCGTGTAGGCATGTTGTGACGTAGAGATAAGATTTCTATCTATAGTTAGGCTTAAGTGAAATTCTATCAACCTCTCCAAAGTTTTCAATAGGAAGGAGGAGAGAGATATCGGTCTTAAGTCTTTTGGATGGGTATGTGAGTTTCTACCAGCTTTTGGAATGAAAACAATTTTGACTTGTCTCCACTTAAGAGGTATATGACCGTAGAGAAAGCAACCTTTGAAGATTGCTAGTAGCCCGTGTGCTAGATATCCGGCGGCCTTGTGCAGTTCCACCGGGTATATGCCATCTGGGCCCGGTGATTTAAAACTTTCAATCGCCCATAAGAGCCGATCCTCAGATATAGCATCTATTCTGACTTCACGACAGTGTGCTGTATCTTCCATGTCATGCCCAGTAATGTCTGAGCAGCCTGGAAAATGAGTGTCGAGTAAAAGTTCTAGAGACTCTTTACTGGTTGTAGTGAAAGTACCAACACTTTTCTGTAGCAGTTCCCAATTTTGAGGGCTTCCCGCTAAAATCTTACGAAGTCTGGAGGCCTCAGACATGGAAAAGCTCCTCATAAAATCTGCCTCCTCATATCTGCCTTTCGGAGTCGGCTTGAAACTGTAGGTCCCTCCATTTGTGGAACAACATCAAGACGCAAACCACAAATAGGAGGAGGAGATCGGCCAAACACGCAGAAAGAAGGGTGTACGCGCCAATAAAAAAAAAAAGTTTATTTGTGCAGCTTTGTAGATTCTGCGTAATGCTTCTCGACCCCAGCTTCGTTTCACTGCCATATAAAAGTGTGGATTTTACGCATGAGTTCAATACTCTTGTTTGAGTTTTCTGCGAGATTTGTCTATTGTTCCAAATTGGATATAACCGTCCACGCGTCCCTCACCCCCGAGCTACGACCACATTTCCGAGGAGTTTTAAACTCTTACAACTGAACTGCAACGAACTTACGAGTAAAATTGACGAGATAGTCGACTTTATGAGCTGACATGGAATCAAGATAGCTGCGGTCCAAGAGACAAAACTGCACGCTAGCTCCCCCTGATCACCAGGGACGGCTACAATGTGCACAGAAAGGATCGCGAGCGAGACAACGGTGGAGGCTTAGCGTTCATAGTCCACCATACAGTGCAGTATCGTCTCATTAATGAAGGAATCGACCGCAGGGACAGCACCTTAGAATGTCAAGGGATAGCTTTCCGGTCAGGCGATGCCAAGCTCGAAATTTATAATATATACATAACCCCTGTCACTTGCTGCCCGGGAGGATATCACCCTGATATTTGTGCGCTCATCAGAGGTGAAAACCGATTAGTAATAGGTGACTTTGATACGCATCACGATCTTTGGCCCTCAAGCCTACCAAATGATCGTAGGGGACAGCTATTGACAGAGCAGATAGACGATTCGACGTTCAGCACTGCAAACGACGACGCCCCCACTAGGGTAGTGGGCAATTGCAGCAGCTCGCCTGACATAACAATTGCTAGCGCTGGTCTGATAAATAGCATAACCTGGCGACCTATGCTATCGCTTGCATCAAACCACTTGCCCATTATCATCTCGATCGAGAAACCTGGCGACTTTGTATCCGCGGATCACCGGCCATACATCAACTTCAACAAAGCTGATTGGACCAGATTCGCGGAATTTACTGAAGACATCTTCGCCGTTCTCCCCATTCCCACCGCTGTGCGGGCAGGCGAACGCGCAATCCGCAAGGCGATCACAGCTGCCGCTGCTCGCTTCATACCCACTGGAAGGATCAGGGACATACGTCCCAATTTCCCAGCTGAAGCAGCTGTTCTGGCAAACGAGCGTGATCGCCTACGCCAGGCCGATCCAGGGGATCCCCGGATAAAGGACCTCAATTCCGAGATACGGCAACTGGTAACTCAACACAAACGGAACAAATGCGAAGAGCATTTGAAGGCCTCTAACTTTACCTCTGGTGTGAGCAAGCTCTGGTCCATCGTAAGGTCCCTCTCGAGCCCAATGAAGCACAATGACAAGGTGGATATCACCTTCAACTGTCGTGTTTCGTCGGATCCGAAGAGATGCGCGTGCTATTTTAGCCGGCAATTTATTCTGCATCCTCCGGCCGACAGATCAAAACGTAGTGCCCCCAGACAGCTGCACAAACTGACATACAACAGTGCGCCACTTGCTTTCTCCAGCGATGAGGTTCAGGGGGCCATCAAACACATGAAACCATCCAAAGCCATTGGCCCAAAGGGACTAAACATGCTGATGTTGAAAAGCACTCACCGTCATTAACACCCAGGTGTACCGCGGCCTCAACCAAAACCGCCCCTGCGAGAGGACTGTCCTAGTAGCGTTGGGTCTAAATAAGGCTTTCGACACAGTCAGCCACGACACACTACTAGATGACATTTTACAGTGGACACTCCCGCCAGGGCTGAAGAGGTGGACCGCGAACTACCTGAGTGGTTGTCATTCGTCGGTGATATTTCGAGACCAAACATCTAAACAGAGGAAAATAAAGCAAGGCGTATCGTAGGGTGGTGTCCTTTCACCCTTGCTTTTCAACTTCTATATCTCGAAACTCCCCCGGCCACCAGAGGGAGTGTCCCTGGTCTCATACGCCTACGACTGCACGATAATGGCGTCGGTCAATGACGTTGATGGCCTATGCTCCAAGGTAAACGACTACCTCGCCAGCCTTCTCGCTTCTTCACTGCGAGGAGTTTACAACTCTCCCCCACTAAGTCCACGGCGACCCTTTTCCCCACCTGGACAAAAGAGGTCAAGCTACAACTTAAGGTGAAAGTCGATGATACACAAATTCCGACGGTTAACAACCCCAGAATTTTGGGAGTCACCTTTGACAGCTTGCTCTCCTTCCCAGCGCATACAACCGCTATTGCAACTAAAGTACAGAATCGCAACAAGGTTCTCAAGTCGCTCGCCGGCAGCAGCTAGGGCAAAGACAAGGTAATGTTCCTGTCGACTTTAAAAGCAATTGGCCGACCGGTTCTAAACTATGCTGCGCCTGTCTAGTCGCCTGGAACCAATGATTCGCAGTGGACGAAGCTTCCAAGCTTTTGATGTCATCTATACAACATCTACATGATGAGTCCCTTATGCTGCATATTAAAGAGCATTACAAATTGCTCAGTAAGCAGTTTCTGCTAGGGTGTTATCGCAGGCACAATTACGTTCTATTTTGTAGCAGATTAAACTCCTCCTTATCCAGAATCCACCCCGACATATTCAACATATGTCCAGCATGTGAAGGCACCCCGTACGACACTAACCACCTTTTCACATGCCCCATTAAACCCACTCATTTAACACCCCTCTCCCTCTGGACCCAACCCGTCGAAACAGCTAGTTTCCTGGGCCTACCCTTAGATGAGCTAGACGAAGACGACCGGTGATTATGCTACACTGACAGGGCAAAGGTACTGCTACAACAACAACACTAACCAACGTTTCACATGCCCCATCAAACCCACGCATCCAACACCCCTTTCCTTCTGGCCCCAAACCGCCGAAACCGTTAGTTTCCTGGGCCTACCGTTAGATTAGCCAGAAGAAGACGACCGGTGATTACACTACACTGACAGGGGAAATTTACTGCTACAACTACAACAACAATTACTTAACCTGCCTTTCTCGCTTCTTCACTACGATGAACCTACAAATTTTCCACAGGAAGTCCACGGCGACCCTCTTCTCCACCTGGACCAAGGAGATCAAACTGCTACTTAAACTCGACGGCACACCAATGCCGACTGTTAACAACCCCAAAATATTGGGAGTTACCTTCGAAAGTTTGCGCTCCTTCTCTGCGCGCACAACTACAATTGCCATTTAAGTCCAAAATCGCAACAAGGTTCTCAAATCGCTAGCCGGCAGTACTTGAGGCAAAGACAAAGAAATGTTGCTGTCGGCATTTAAGTCAATTGGCCAGCCAGTTCTAAATTACGCTGCGCCTGTCTGGTTGCCTGGAACTAGTGACACGCAGTGGACAAAGCTGCAGACATGCCATAACACTGCTATTCGGACAGCGACGGGTTGCCTCTTGATGTCCCCTCTACAACACTTACATAACGAGGCACAGATCACCGTCAGGGCCAATGGGTTTGGATATTTTCGATTTGTTGATGGCCCCCTGACCCTCATCAACGGAGAAAGTAAGTGGCGCACTGTCGTTCGTCAGTTGGAGGAGGATGCATGCAGTATAAAAAGCCGGCTAAAATAGCTCGCGCATCTCTTCGGGTCCGACGAAGTACAACCGTTGAAGGTGATGGCCACCTTGTCGTTGTGCTTCGCCGGGTTCGACAGGGACCTAACGGTGGACCAGAGCTTACTCACACCAGAGGTGAGGTTACACGTCGTCAAGTGCTCAAACCATTTAGTCCGCTTCTGTTGGTCTACCAGTTGCTGGATCTCCAAATTGAAATCCCCTATGCGGGGATCCCCGGGATCGGCTTGGAGTAGGTGGTCACGCTCGTTTGTCAAGTTGGCTGCTTCGGCTGGGAAATGAGGACGGATGCCCTTAAAACTTCCAGCTGGAATGAAGCGAGCCGCAGCAGTTGTGAGCACCTCCGGAATGCGCGTTCGCCTGCGCGCACAACGGTGGGGATGGAAAGAGCGGCGAAGGTGTCCTCAGTAAATTCCGTGAAGCCGGGCCAATTAGCTTTTTTAAAGTTAAAATAGGAACGGTGGTTCGCGGCAACAAAGTCGGCAGGTCTCTCGATCGAGATGATAATGGGCAAGTGGTCTGATGCAAGCGATAGCATAGGTCGCCAGGTTATGATATTTATCAGACCAGCGCTAGCAATTGTTATGTCAGGCGAGCTGCTGCAATTGCCCACTACCCTGGTGGGGGCGTCGTCGTTCACAGTGTTAATGTCGAATCGTCTATTTGCTCTACCAATTGCTGTCCCCTACGATAATTTGGCAATCTTGAATGCCAAAGATCGTGATGCGCATTAAAGTCACCTACAACCAATCGGTTTTCACCTCTGATGAGCGCACCTATATCAGGGTGATATCCTGCCGGGCAGCAGGTGACAGGGAGTATGTAAATGTTAAAAATTTCGAGCTCGGAATCGCCTGTCCGGACAGCTATGCCTTGCCATTCTAAGGTGCTGTCCCTGCGGTCGATTCCTTCACCAATGAGACGCTACTGCACTGTGTGGTGGACTATAAACGCTAGGCCACCACCATTGTCTCGCTCGCGATCAGAGGACCTAGCGTGCAGCTTGGTTTCCTGGACCGCAGCTATCTTCATACTGTGCCGGCTCATGAAGTCAACTATCTCGTCGACCTTGCTCGTGAGTCCGTTACAGTTAAATTGAAGAAGCTTAAAGCTTCTGGGTGATGCCGGTGTATTCAACTCCAGCCCTGAGGAGAAGTATTTGGAGCAAGGTTGCTGCGAGGAGTTGCTCCTGTCACATAAGGAGTGGGGTGATATACTGTTTACAGGGCTACTTTACTGGGCTAGTTTACTGGGGCGGCAGCCCTTGGTCGGGAAAAACCCCGAGTCATTTCGGTAACGTAGAACTGGCTGCCAGGCACGTCAGAAGGCACCTCTTCAACTAAGCCAACGAGAACCAGCACAAAACGAATCGACAACTACTGGACCGGAGAGTGTTTGGACAGACAATAAACGACATTCATCGGAGAGCCTTACCACCTTCTTAAGGTCCCGACCCCCGATGCCGTAATCGGAGTCCAACCACCACCCACAGCAGATGAAGAGTTCTAGCTACACATTTCCATGGCAGCCGGTTCTACGTTACCGGAATGACTCGGGTTTTCTTTCCCGACCAAGGGTTGCCGCCCCAGTATACTAGCCCTGTCTAGTGTACCGTATTTTACACCAAATATTTCGTCACAGGAGCAACTCATTGCAGCCAGTTTGCTCCAAACATTACTCTTCCGGGCTGGCGTCGAACCCAACCCCGGACCTGAAGTATTCTACTGCTGCATCTGCCACAAACGGCTCCACCCGAACTCCACCTCGGTTAGGTGTAACCAGTGCAACGGGTGGTGCCATCTTAAGACCTGCTCAGGCCTTAAGACACACAGGGAGTGGTCCACAAGGTATGTGGCCACGTGTTGCTCCCGCTCACAGGCGGCCCCCGCCTCTACGGCTACACTGCCCTCAGTGCCGGCACATCACACTGCCGCCACCAACAACACCTCAACGGTAAGGAGCCCCCAAGAGCAACACAACTCCCTCACCAACCCACAACCCTCCTGCTCCTACCCCAGTGCGGGGACAAACCAGCAGCTCTTGGTCCCCCGCACAGTCTGCTCCGTGTGTCAGACCGTAGTTCCTCGGAACTTGACAACTGTCCAATGCAATTCCTGCAGTGGCTGGTGCCATTTTCGGAGGTGCTCGGGCCTGCACACCACCCGTGAGTGGACACGCGACTACGTTGCCCCCTGCTGCAGAGCTCTGCACCCGCAACCGGCCCCAGTGGCGCGGCCATCAGATAACATCAGGCCACTACCTATTTTGCGGAACGCACAGCAGGACCAACGCAGACAACATCACGCATCCCTCACCCCCCGAATTACGACGACACTCCCGCGAAGCTTCAAACTTTTGCAACTAAACTGCAGCGGACTCACGAGCAAGACTGACGAGAGTCGACTTAATGAGTCGGTTCGGAATCAAGATAGCTGCGGTCCAGGAGACAAAACTGCACGCTAGCTCCCCCTTGATTACCAGGGACGGCTACAATGTGCACCGAAAGGACCGCGAGCGAGACAACGGTGGTGGCCTAGCGTTCATAGTACACCATTCAGTGCAGTATCGTCTTATTGATGAAGGCATCGACCGCAGGGACAGCACTTTAGAACGTCAAGGTATAGCAGTCCGGTCAGGCGATGCCGAGCTCGAAATTTTCAATATTTACATACCCCCTGTCACCTGCTGCCCAGCAGGATATCTCCCCGATATTGGTGCGCCCATCAGGGGAGAAACCCAATTGGTAGTAGGTGACTTTAACGCGCATCACGATCTTTGGCATTCAAGCCTGCCAAATGATCGTAGGGGACAGCTATTGACAGAGCAGATAGACGATTCGACGTTCAGCACTGTAAACGACGACGCCCCCACTAGGGTAGTGGGCAATTGCAGCAGCTCGCCTGACATAACAATTGCTAGCGCTGGTCTGATAAATATCATAACCTGGCGACCTATGCTATCGCTTGCATCAGACCACTTGCCCATTATCATCTCGATCGAGAGACTTGCCGACTTCGTTTCCGCGGATCACCGGTCATACGTCAACTTTAACAAAGCTGATGGGACCAGATTCGCGGAATTTACTGAGGACATCTTCGCAGCCCTACCCACTCCCACCGATGTGCGCGCAGGCGAGCGCGCATTCCGCAAGGCGATCACAGTCGCCGCGGCTCGCGTCAGACCTGCTGGACGGATCCGGGAATTACGTCCCAATTTCCCAGCCGAAGCAGCCGTTATGGCAAACGAGCGTGACCGTCTACGCCAGGCCGATCCCGGGGACCCTCGAATAAAGGATTTCAATTCGGAGATCCGGCAACTGGTCACCCAACATAAGCGGACCAAATGGGTAGAGCATCTGAAGTCCTGTAACTTCACCTCTGGTGTGAGCAAGCTCTGGTCCACCGTAAGGTCCCTGTCGAACTCGAAGAGGCACAACGACAAGGTGGATATCACCTTCAACGGTCGTACTTCGTCGGACCCGAAGAGATGCGCGAGCTATTTTAGCCGGCAATTTATACTGCATCCTCCGGTCGACAGATCCAAACGTTGTGCCACCAGACGGTTGCACGGCTTACTTTCACCAGCGACGAGGTTCAGGGGGCCATAAAACATATGAAACCATCAAAAGCCATTGGCCCCGACGGACTAAACATGCCGATGTTGAAAAAACTGGGTCCATTGGGAGTAGAATTCCTCACTAAGGTCTTCAACCTGTCCATAGCCACTCTCATCATTCCTGATAAGTGGAAATTAGGGAGAGTGGTCCCACTACTGAAACCTGGGAAACCCGCCAACCAAGGGGAGTCTTATCGTCCGATAACTCTCCTTTCCCCAGTAGTGAAGACACTTGAAGCCCTTCTACTCCCACTCCTCACACAACACCTGACTCCAGCCCCACACCAGCATGGTTTCCGTAGAGTGCACAGCACCACCATGGCACTCACCGTCATAAACACCCAGGTAAACCGCGGACTAAACCAAAACCGCCCCTGCGAGAGGACTGTCCTAGTAGCGTTGGACTTACAAAAGACTTTCGATACATTCAGCCACGCCACGCTACTAGATGACATTTTACAGTCGACACTCCCGCCAGGGCTGAAGAGGTGGACCGCGAACTATCTGAGTGGTCGTCACTCGCCGGTGATATTTCGAGACCAAACCTCCAAACAGAGAAAAATAAAGCAAGGAGTACCGCAGGGTGGTGTCCTTTCACCCTTGCTTTTTAATTTCTATATTTCGAAACTCCCCCAGCCACCAGAGGGAGTCTCACTGGTCTCATTCGCCGACGACTGCACGATAATGGCGTCGGGCAATGACATTGGTGGCCTATGCTCCAAGGTAAACGACTACCTCGCCCGCCTTTCTCGCTTCTTCACTGCGAGAAACTTAAAACTTTCTTCCACTAAATCCACGGCGACACTTTTTACCACCTGGACAAAGGAGGTCAAGCTGCAACTTCAGATGATACCCCAATACCGACGGTTAATAACCCCAGAATTTTGGGAGTCACCTTTGACAGCTTGCTCTCCTTCTCAGCGCACACAACCGCTATTGCAACGAGAGTACAGAATCGCAACAAGGTCCTAAAGTCGCTCGCCGGCAGCACTTGGGGCACAGACAAAGAGATGTTCCTGTCGACTTTCAAAGCAATAGGCCGACCGGTTCTAAACTATGCCGCGCCTGTCTGGTCGCCTGGAACCAGTGATACGCAGTGGACGAAGCTCCAGACCTGCCAGAATACTGCCATTAGGACCGCGACAGGAGGTCTCCTGATGTCCCCAATTCAACACTTACACGACGAGGCTAACATGCTCCCTGTTAAGGAGCACAACAAAATGCTCGGCAAGCAGTTTCTGCTAGGGTGTCACCGTAGGCCTCACCCATGCAGACACCTGCTCGAGCCCGAGCCACCTCCCAGGCACATCAGGAGACACTTCCTCAACTACGTGGACGAGATCCTGGACAAAACAGACAGACCACTCCAGGATCAGACAGTATACAGACAGGCCATTAACGACATCCATCGGGAGACCCTTACTACCTTCTTAAGCTCCCGACCCCCGAATGGCGTTATCGGAGTCCAACCACCACCCATCGCAGACGAAGAGCTCCAGCTTCCCCGAGAGTCCCGCGTAATCTTGGCACAATAACGTTCTGGATACTGTAGCAGGTTAAACTCCTACCTATCCAGAATCGACCCCGACATACTAAACATATGTCCAGCATGTGAAGGCACCCCGCACGACACTAACCACCTTTTCACATGCCCCAACAAACCCACTCATCTAACACCCCTCTCCCTCTGGACCCAACCCGTCGAAACAGCCAGTTTCCTGGGCCTACCGTGAGATGAGCTAGACGAAGACGACCGGTAATTATACTACACTGACAAGGCGAAGATACTGCTACAACAACAACAACAACAGTTCTAGCTACCTCAAGAGACCCGCGTAACTTGGCACAACTACGTTCTGAATATTGTAGCACGTTAAACTCCTACTTATCCAGAATTGACCTCGACATACTGAACATATTTGCAGCACGTGAAGACAGCACGCACACTACACGCTTTCACATTCCCATTCAAACCCACTTATCTAACCCCCCTCTCCATTTGGACCAAACCTGTCAAAGCTGCAAGTTTCCTGGGTCTCCCTTAGATGAACTAGACGTATACGACCGGTGATCTATACTACATTAACAGGGTTAAGTATACGGCTACAACAACAACATTTTTGTTCACATTTTTATTTTAATTTGCAGGCGTCCGTCAACACAATAGTGTTGTTAGTTCAAATGAATTTTTATTCTCGTTTAAAATTGGAAAGTGATGATATTGATAAATGCATTTGCATTTAATTTTCATAGAAATATATATCTTTAGTGGTAAATTGGCAAGCGTAGCGGACGTGTTTTGGAACGCTCTTCAAAAATTGTTTTCAAAAATTCAAATCAGGACACAATTGATGTTCGTATTGAGACAGTGACTCTATGTCAGTGGTGAAGTGGATTTTTGAAGTTTTCTGCCTTTTTCTCTCCCATTTTCCATAAGGAAGAGTTAAAATAAAAGTTTTAAATATTAACTGTATCCAAACAATATACGCAATCCATGGATTGCAAAAGGTGCAAACTACAAATACGTGGAGAGACGGGAATAAGGTGTGCGGGTGTATGTGGCAAAACGTATCATTCGCAATCGAAATGCTCGGGAATAGACCAATATACATTAGGAAAATTAGACGAATTTCCCAAACTTCGCTACATGTGTGATGAATGTGTGGTGTATATCAGCAATGTTGACCTTGCAATTAAGGAGGTTCAGAATGTAGTCGAGAAGAACGGTTCCCGATTGCTTGATTACAAGTATGAATTTGAAAGTGCACTTAAAACTCACGAAAAAGAAATAAAAAGCTTACTTGAGGTTATAGAGGAAAAGTTCAGCGAAAGAATAAGTGGTATGCAAAAAGCGCAAGAAGTATGCGAACGAGGTGTGCGTGAAATGCATAAAATTCGCGAAATAACTGCAAGCTTCAATGAACAAAGTGGAAAAATATGCAAGGAACTGCAGAAAACCAGAGAGGAAAATTCGAAGATATACAACGAAATCAAAGAATCGAAAAAGGCAAACATAGCAAATGATAACGGCCAAGTACCGTATGCAGCAGTGTTAAAAACAACATTGCTCTCAAAACAGTGATGCCAGACTTAAAGAAAGATGCACTATTAGTGATTAAACCGAAATCGAAGCAAAAAAAGTGAAAAAACAAAATTAGACTTGACTGCAAAAGTTGATCCAGGAAACTTGAAAATCTCAAATATTGAATCCAGATGAAACGGAGTTATAGTGATTGGAGCTGAAAATGCAAACGAAAGGGAAAAAATTAAAAAACGATTGAAGAAAACATTGGTGAAAGCTACGATATTCAAATACCGAAATCAGTAAGACCAAGATTTATGGTATCACTAATGGGGTATAAGCATGATGAAAAGTCATTAGTAGAGAATCTAAAGAAGCAAAACAAAGTTCTAGAAAATAGTGAAATCAAATTAGTAAAAATATATGAAGTTAGAAAGGAGAGTAGACTTCTTTACAACGCTATTTTGGAAATTGATCCCGAGACTTTCCCCTATGTTTTAAACTACGAAAAAGTTAATATTGGATGGGAGCGCTGTAAGGTATTTGATGGCGTAGAAATCTTGAGATGCTTTAAATGTCAGGGGTATAACCATAAAGCTGTCGATTGCAAAAACAAAGAAGTATGTTATAAGTGCCTCGAGCAACACAGATCAAAGGATTGTAATAAAGCTAGTATTCAGAAATGTATAAACTGCATACGAGCTAATGAGAAGTTACATCTTGGCGTAGACGTAAATCATCCAACTCAGGCAAGAGATGCCCGGTATACCTCAACAAAGTTGAAATAAGGCGAAAGAATATTAGCTATTAGCAACCAAAGCAACTGTGCAGTTCTTATAATAACATCTTATTACTTAGTTCAATAAAAATAAATTGTGTCCTTCTCCTTTTATTTATCTCTTCCTCTCATATTCTCTATTTCCGCTACTTAAACTTTCTCCTAACTCCTGTTTTAACTATACTTCCTGTCATATTCGGTAATATTCGGGTTTCAAAGGGTCTTATATGCATGTTTCTCTTCTTTACTTCCCTCGCCAATGATAGGTTTCACACGGGCAGAGATACCACTTTTAATATGATTCGCGTACTAAGTAGGCTAAAGTCTGGACTGAAAATATGTCATCTCAACGCTCAGAGTTTGCCATCTAAAATTGATGAATTTCGATATATTTTTGAGTCATTTGATGTAGATGTTGTGTGTGTATCTGAAACATGGTTCTCTACGTGGCATAATGACGATTCGTTTTGTGTTAATGGCTATAAATCTTTCCGTTTAGATAGAGCCAAGCGTGGTGGCGGTGTTGCAGTGTTTGTTAAAAATAGTCTGTATTGCTCCCTCAAGTGCATCTCGGAAAATACGAACCTAATAGAATATATTTTCCTTGAAATTAAAACTAAGTATGACAAACTCCTCATTGGCTGTGTATATAGACCTAACAAATACATCGCCTACGCATCATTTGTTGATTTCATCGAAAATTTGTCTCTTAATTATAATAATATCGTTGTAGCAGGAGATTTTAACAGCGACCTGCTATGTGAAAATGAGTTCGTGTTAGCCATGCGGAGCTTGGGTTTGTTCCTCGTTAACGGCTCTATGCCTACACATTTCACGCTCTTTGCTAGATATATTTTTTGTTAACGATACCGCAAAAATTCTCCTATTTGACCAGCTTTCTGTGCCAGGTTTTTCTAACCACGATCTAATTTTCATGACATTTAATTTCCAACTGACCCATGACACTAAATACTATTCATACCGTGATTTTCTACGCATAGATTATGAGCTTCTTGAAGGGGCTGTGGAGGAAATTGACTGGGAATGTATTCATAACTTAATATCTAGTAATGAGCAAATTAGCTTCATTGAAGAAAACAGTAGCTCGCTCTTTCACCGCTTTGTACCATTTGTACACAAACCAGTAATTGATAAAAACCGGCCATGGTTCAGCAACCATATTAAACACTTGGTTTGCAAACGCAACAAAGCGTATCGCAAATGGAAGAGCTTCAGAACCTCGGAAACGTATAACATCTTTAAGGCTTGCAGACGAGATGTTAACAAATCAATTAGATTGAGTAAACTAAAATACTATGAGCAGCAGTTTAGTACTGCTGTGGGTTCGAAGCAGACGTGGAACAAAATTCGTGCGATCGGGATTGGGAACAAAAATCAACCTATGCTAGATTTATGTGACGTTAATGTAAATGTACTAAATGAGAATTTTGTGTGCGTGCCCGGCTCTGTTAATAATATATGTTATGACAATTACAATTCTAATCTTAACGTTGTGATGTCCAGTTTTTGTTTTGAATGTGTCGATGATTGTGAGGTAGTACAGTCCATACTTAGTGTCAAGTCGAATGCGGCCGGTCTGGATGGAATTCATCCAAAATTTATAAAATGCCTGTTGCCAAAGATCTTAAAATATCTTACCTATGCTCTGAATACCGTCTTAACCACGTCAATCTTTCCCAACTCTTGGAAGAAAGCCAAAATCATACCTATTAAGAAAGCGAATGGAGACTACCGCCCGATTACAATACTGCCGTTCTTATATAAATTTCTTGAGCGTGTTATGCATCGCCAAATAAACACGTTTCTGAATAGCAACGCTTTGGTGAACACATTGCAGCCGGGGTTTAGATGTAGTAGGAGCTGCACCACAGCACTCCTAAAAGTGTCTGATGACATAACGCTCAACATTGACAAAAAGCATGTGCCCTTTGTAACTCTACTTGACCATTCAAAGGCATTTGACTCCGTAGACCATAAGCTCTTAATTCTGAAGCTTAAAAACTTATTTAGCTTTTCAACGTCGGCCTTGACTCTTATAGAAACGTATCTTAGTGACCGATTACAAGCCGTATGTAGTGATAATACCATGTCAAACTTTCTTCCTGTAACCAGAGGTGTACCTCAAGGCTCTATCCTTGGCCCTCTTTTATTTGTCTTGTACATTTGTTCGGTGTGATTAAATATAGTGATGTCCATGTATATGCTGATGACGTTCAATTATATGTTAGTTGTCCCATTAGCTGCATTGATATTTGCATAAGTAATATGAATTCTGACTTGAGCCTCACAAGCAAGTGGGCTTCTGAAAATGGGTTAATTCTTAATCCTGATAAGTCCCAATGCATCGTTATTTACAAAAAATATATCAAGCTCGATGGCTATACACAAGTCAAACAAAATGGCGCTGTGATTAAATATGTGGACAATGTTAAAAATCTAGGGGTAACATTTAATAGAACTTTGACATGGAGCAACCACATCTTTACTGTCATAAGCAAAGTTTATGGTATGCTCCGAAATTTATGGACAACTCAATATTTTACACCAGTAAACACTCGACTGCTACTAGCTAAAACGTATTTGTTACCAACGTTACTGTATGGTTGTGAGTTATATACTCCTTGTGATAGTGTGTGTCGTAGTAAGCTTAATGTTTTGAATAACAACATTGCAAGATACGTGTACTGTAAAAAACGTTATGACCATATTTCAGTGTTTGCGAAAAACATTGCTTCCGTATCCTTTTACGACTTGCTTAGGTTTAAATGTTTAGTTTTACTCCACAAGATCATTAACACTTAGAAACCCAGATACCTCAAAGATCGACTTATGCCTTCAAAGTCCTGCCGTTCGTTAAACTTAGTCCCGATGAAATACAGTTGTTTGGTGACTGAACGTCAATACTTTGTGTTCTCTGTCCGTCTTTGGAATACCTTACCTTACAAAATTAAACGTATAAAAGAAAGCCCGTGTTTCAAAAATAAATTGCTTCGCTATCTTGCCGAAAATTGCTGAATGTACTTTAAATATCTTCCTATTAATCCCTACTCCTACTACTACTATTTTTACCTTACTTTCCTTTTAATACTTTCTCCAACTTATACTTCTTTACTACTATCTGTAATTTTAATTTTAATTTTGATTTTACTGTTAATCTTTTATGTAAACTATTCTTAAGGTCAATCATTGTAAAAATAAACTATGGTTGTATGTTTTTGACTTTAATAATAAATAAATAAATATTTTGAATACAAGTACGACCCAATCAATTATTTAAAAACTATAAGCCTCCGGAGGCTGCGGTTTTTAGTTTTAAGACGGGGATGCACACTTCTATGCCTTCGTTTACATCCTTTTTTTCAAAACGTGCTGCATTATACTATAGGGTGATTTTTCAAGAGCTATAGGAAAGTTTTTCAGAAAAACACACGCAAAATTCAGAAAAATGTATGAAATTTTTATTTAAATCGATAGTACAGTCCATATAATTTAATGTTTAAAGATTATTTCATGCAAATGTTCACCACGACTGCGCTTCAAATGGTCCATCCGCTTAGTCCAATTTTGGCATACTCTTTCCAATGTTTCGGCCGGTATTTCACATATAAATGCTTTAATGTTGTCTTCCAATCTTGTCTGAATAGACCATGAGCTTTAACATAGCCCCACAAAATATAATTCCAAAGTGAACAACTACCTCACCGACCTTTCTCGCTTTTTCACTGCGAGGAATCTCCAACTTTCCCCCACCAAGTCCACGGCGACCCTCTTTACCACCTGGACAAAGGAGGTCAAGCTGTCCCTTAAGGGGTTATACGCAGTTATGAAGCAAATAAAAGACGGGTTGTCAAGGATTTATCCTGAAGAAACTTCAGAATATTTTAATTTGAAAATTTTTGGCGGTTATAAAAGCATCCTTCAAGAACGTAACAAAATTTTTTATTTATGAAAATGTTGATTATAGAGCGCGCTGCAGGCGATTTCTGGAACCTCCTTTAAAAAAAGACGATTTACGGTGTACATCGTAACTCAGGATTGGATTATCTGAAATCAAAAAACCAAACAAATTTTGTTAATATATTAGATTATCTAGTAATTAATCGTTCGGCTAATCAAAATAGTGAATTTTCACAAAATGGCAGCTTTTAAAAGAAATGATATCGATTTTTACGTTAAAATTTGGCCGTAAATTGATTATAAAATGGAAAATAAGTATCAGATTTACAAAAGGAACGATTAATTACTAGAAAATGTATCTTTAAAGATTGAGTTAAAACGGTTGACCGATCAAACAAGTGGAAAATAAGTATCAGATTTACAAAAGGAACGATTAATTACTAGAAAATGTATCTTTAAAGATTGAGTTAAAACGGTTGACCGATCAAACAAGCCGTTTTCGAGATATCGTGTACACCGACTTGAAAAATGCCGTTTTGAAAAAAACACGTTTAAAGTTTCAATACCTACCTTAACCCTTTCGCGATATTGTTGCCATATGGCAACAGTAAACTTTAAAAGGCCGTCAACACTCTCTTGTAAAAAATATCAACTTTTTTGTTACATATTTTCAAAAATTGAAGTTTAATGGTTAAACAGAAATAAAATAAATAATAACCGCCCATTATATATCGGTAATACAACATTTTTAAAGAAAGCCTTCTGGCATATAGCACTTCACTCTGAAATTTGTATTTTGCATTTTTAGAGTTTTGAGGCATTTTGGGCAAATGTTTTCAACAATTTTTGAATAAAGTATATAGAAAAATGTTCAATCTGTCATTTGGCATATAAATATTTTTTTGCTAGCAGCTTTAAAAGCTGTGCTAATTTTTAAAACTAAGCTTGTTGCCATATGGCAACAAATTTCTCGTAAGGTGTTAACTTGCATTATATTGCAGAAGTTTATTTGCGATTGAAACGAATACACAACATTTGTTGCCATATGACAACATTAAAAAAAAATCACTTAACAAAAAAAAAAAAAATTATTTGTATTGTTATTGGTCCTAAAATAAATACTCAGACAAAAATTTGGATTTTTTGGATGGCGCAATAAAAAGATGTACCGAAAGGGTTAAAACGGGCCGAGGCATCTCTACATATTTAGGTATAACTCCGAAAATATTGCTTAGATCTACTTCAAATTTCGTGCGTATACTTTTGAATATATGTACATTACAAAAATGCAATAAAAGAAAATCGATTTTTTTGAAAGTCATAAATGCGTATAACCCCTTAAGGTAAAAGTCGACGACACACCAATTCCGACGATAAATAACCCCACAATTTTTAGTGTAACCTTTGACATCTTGCTCTCCTTCTCTGCGCACACAACCGCAATTGCGACTAAAATCCAAAATCGCAACAAGGTCCTCACATCGCTGGCCGGCAGCACTTGGGGCAAAGTCAAAGAACTGTTGCTTTCGACATTTAAGGCAATTGGTCGGCCGATTCTAAACTATGCTGCGCCTGTCTGGTCGCCTGGAACTAGTGATACGCAGTGGACAAAGCTACAGTCATGTCAAAATACCGCCATTCGCACAGCGACCGGGTGCCTCCTGATGTCTCCCATTCAACACCTACATAACGAGGAAGAAATGCTCCCAGTAGTGGAGCACAACAAACTGCTCAGCAAGCAGTTCCTGCTTGGATGTTACCGCAGGTTTCACCCCTGCAGACACCCGCTTGAGCCCAGGAGAAATCCAGGACAAAACTGACCGCAACTTACTGGACCGGACAGTATTTAGACAGTCAATAAACGACATCCACCGGGAGACCGTCACCACCTTCATGAACTCCCGCTCTGCGAATGCCGTAATCGGAGTCCAACCACCACCTATTGCGGACGAAGAGCTCCAGCTTCCCCGTGAGACTCGTGTAAAACTCGCACAACTACGTTCTGGATACTGTAGCAGGTTAAACTCCTACATATCCAAAATCGACCCCGACATACCAAACACATGTCCGGCATGTGAAAGTAGGCTAGGACTCCCTGCACTGCCCCCTCACTTGTTTTGAGAGAAATATTACGAATTTTCCAATGAAATTCACAGGAGATGTTGATTTCGTGCTTATTTTCCGAAAACTAGCCCCAACAGTTAATAATAGTTTTTAAGTTATTTGTTAATAAAATTTGTCTATTAGCTTCACCAAATTTTAATACAATAAGTGCCCTTATCACATTTATTTTAATAATTATTCAAACTATATTACATTAACATATATTGCTTTAACCGTGCGCGTGTACGGACGTTGGTTCGTGTTTAAGTGCTCGTAAATAAATAAAACTTAAATAAAGCACAAATAAGCACAAAAAAAAAAAAAAAAAAAAAAAAAAAGTGTGGAGAATTGAATTTTGTAAATATTGAAGTGCAACAGACGCTGTCGTAAAAAATAAATAAATTAAAAGTATTTAAAATGAATTTTGATTGCAAAAAGCGCAATAAATCTGTTAGAGTTGGTGGTACAGTTGCTTGCAGTGGATCTTGCGGGAGTTTGTATCATCCAAAATGTATTGGTGCGGATTATCTACTCAAATCTATTGAGACTAACGAGCTTGTGTGTGTGTTATGTGGAGAATGTAAAAATGCACTCAAGTCGTTAAATGAAAATATAAAGACAGTTAGAGAAAGTGTGAAAGGAATGGATATGGAATTAAAAGTCCAAAGTGCAACAATTAATGAAATTAAAGAAGTGTTAGAGCAGATAGGCACAAAAAAAGAACAAAATAGATGTGTGCATAATTTGATAAAAGAGCGTATGCCAACTTTTGCAGAAAAATTAAAGGAAATTAAAAAGGCAGAACCGAAGATAATCTTAAAACCAAAAAAAGGGCAGGATGCTTTAATAACTAAGAATGAAATGATAGAAAAGATCAACCCGGAAGGGATACAAGTTTCGAAAATTAAAATGCAGAGAAACGGTTGTGTTGTGGTAGCTTGTGAAGATAATGCATCGGTGTCGAAATTAAAAGCCAATATAGAAAGAGAAATTAGTGAAAAATATGAAGTTCAACTTCACAAAGAGAGAAATTTTAGACTCAAAATTTTTGGTCTACCAAAAAAACTCAGTGGCGAAAGCTTAATGCAAAAAATAAAAGATAAGAATAGCTTTTTAGAAAATGAGGTAATTTCTTTTAAGGTGATATACGAAACTAAAGATAAAAATAAGATAGTGAAATACAATGCAATTTTTGAAGTGCAAGTAAACGCATATAAAAAAATATTGGAATTGGGTACATTAAGAGTTGATTGGGGAAAATATAAAGTACTAGAATCATTCTTTGTAAGAAGATGCTACAATTGCTTGGGCTTCAACTTCAAGCATAAATCCAGCGGGTGTTCGAAATTGAATGATATACCGAAATGCATCAACTGTTCCTCGGCCAACCAAAAATACGGCTTAAATTTAAGTGAAAATCATAGCGCTTTTGACCATAGTTGTGAACTCTTTAAAAGAAAGATCAATATTGAAAAAGAGAAATTATATTAGCAACCAGCCCCCTTCATCCGGTGCAAATACTTGAATATACAAGGACTACTAAATAATTTTGTGGAAGTAGATAAAGATAATAAGACATCTGATCACGAAACTATTAGTATTCTAGTCAACAATTACAAAGAAATGCAAAATGAAACAAAGATTATTAAATGCTGTCATTATAAAAAAGATACTTTTGAATGTTTATGGAATATAAGTGATTATATTGATTACGGCACTAGTATTGATACTTATACAGAATTTTTTGAAATAAAAATAATATAAATATAAATAAAAATTCATGGATGATCAGGAAAAAAGACGATTGTTTCTTAGTTATTCATTTGCGTTGAATTGAAATTTAAAAACAACCTTTTTTTTCCTGATCATCCATGAATTTTTCGTTTCATTTTCAATGTTTTATTAAGCATTGGAGCTTTTATAACCTTTATCCATTTATATTTTTCAAAAAAGAAAGAAAAAAGAAATTTTTCCCGAACACTTAGTGAATACATGTTTGGTTATTTTTTCAATTGACAATCGCCCACGTGCTTTTGGTTATGTTCAATATGTTCAAGTGTTATCAATATATTTTTCTTATACATTTAGGCACTTTCACGTAGTAAATTGGAATTAATTAATGTAAGTTTTCATCAAATTTAGTGGATTTATTTTTTCGGTTCATATGCAATAAGCTGCGATACACCATGAGTGAAAAAAAATGGAAAAAAAATGAAAAAGCAAAAGAAATTGTTAAAAGATGCAAAAGAAGAGCACGAAAAATGCCTAACTTTGATGAAAAAATTAATAGTATTATCATGCAAATTGCCAACAATTTTCAAAAGAAAAGAGATGATTTAAGAAAATCACAACAAAATAAAATAATCCTGACCATGTGGACTTGGGCTTTTAAACACATATGCATCGAAAATATAATCCACAAAATTTAAAAGAAACATGTTTTAAAATCTCAGAATATCATAATTACAGTCATGTTTAGTACAGTACAAATGCCAAGACAATCACGTAATCATATTGGTCGTTCGACAAATAATAATAGGCGCATGAGAAATGCTCTGAATAACGCGACATCAGAAGAACGTCAAGACCAAAATGAAGCAAATCGGCAACGAATGGCACGGTCCAGATCAAATCGACCAAGATACATCAATTTGAACAGAGCTGCTTTTGCATACGATCACACAGTTAACTACATTGACCATAACTTTGTTCAAATTGGTCCAATGAATCAAATGTGTCAACATTGCCATGCTAAGAAATTTAAAAACGAAACTGTTGGAATGTATTGTTTGAGCGGCAAAGTAAAATTGCGAGCGTTAAATGTACCACCTGAGCCATTGTTTACATTATTATCGGGAAAAACAGCACAATCTCAACATTTCCTGAAAAAACTTAGGAAATACATGTTTCCATATGACTTCATTTGGGGCAACGAAGATTATTAGAGATAATTTTATGCCAACTTTTAAGGTAAATTCATCATTTGATATCAATGACTTTTTGATCAATGACAATCATTTTGATGACTTTTTACCAAACAGATACAAGGCCAAGTTTACCATAAAATTGGCTCTCTAATACCATTCAATGATGATAAATGTCAATTTTTGCAAATATATTTTATGGGTGGTGATACTGCTGAGCACCGAATATCTGTAGCTGGCGAAAGAAGTTTGAATCGGAATTTGGTTTGGGAGTTAGAACTGATGTTGCACCAAAATAATGCATTAATTCAATTATTTACGACTGCAATCGAACGTATGTCTAGCGACAATCATATAATAAAAATTCAAGCGGACAAAACACCTACAGGTCAACATCAAAGAAGATATAATGCACCTACCATCGATGAAGTAGCTGTAATCATTGTTGGCGATCGGACTCAACCGCGTGATATCATTCTTCATCGAAGAAACAATCAATTGCAATCAGTTTCTGAAACCCATAGATCGTATGATGCTTTACAATACCCATTAATGTTCCCATATGGTGATGACGGTTATCATTTCAACTACAGAATGTTAAATCCATCAACTGGCGAGCGATTTTAATATTTTTTTCATTGACTTTAGCTAATATTACATATTTCGTTCGTTTAACAGGTCAAGAAACAACTAAAAAAGTCATCGCAATGAGTTTTTATTCGTATCGTTTAATGGTCCGTGACGACGATGAGAATACGATTTTGAAATGTCGACAACTATTACATCAGTACTTGGTAGACATGTATGCCAAAATCGAGACAGAACGATTAAATTATTTCAGATTCAATCAAAGTAAATTGCGTTCTGAAGAATACATTCATCTGCGTGATGCCATTCAAAATGATGGTAGCGCTAATAACGTTGGACAAGCGGTTATATTACCTTCGTCTTATATAGGTAGCCCGAGACACACGCATGAATATGCACAAGATGGAATGACATATATGCGCCGTTATGGTCGTCCCGATTTCTTCATTACATTTACATGTAATCCGCAGTGGAATGATCATCACACGATCGTCATGATATAACAGCACGTGTGTTTCGGCAAAAACTGAAATAATTTTGGATTTTATTGCGAAACATAAAATTTTCGGTGCAGTACGTTGTTGGATGTATTCGATTGAGTGGCAGAAGCGAGGGCTGCCACATGCGCACATATTAATATGGTTAGAAGAAAAGATAAGAAGTAACCAAATCGATGATATAATTTCGGCAGAATTACCTGACCCAAGAGTTGATCCGAAATTATCACAAATTGTAATAAAGAATATGATACATGGGCCATGTGGCAATTTGAATACTGCCGCACCATGCATGATTGATGGTAAATGCTCCAAAAGTTATCCAAGGAATTTGACTGCTGAAACGATAACAGGCAATGACGGAAATCCATTGTACCGACGACGTTCAAAAGATGATAACGGATTTACAACAAAGCTCAGACTTAGAGGTGAAGAAATCGAAATTGACAACGGATGGATCGTGCCTTATTCGCCTATATTACCGAAAACTTATAAAGCCCACATAAACGTTGAATATTGTAATTCCGTTAAATCGATCAAATATATTTGCAAGTACATTCATAAATATGTACTTCATAGTATATTCATAAATACCAAATGGGCAGGTATGTATATAGGGTTATTCAATAGGTGCGCTTCAACTTTTTCCCGATAGGAAGGGCGAACGACGCAATATTTTTTTATTTTTCGCTTGTCATTTGTAAACTTCATTAGTATACATTTCCTCATGGAACGCTACACACTTGAGCAACGATTGCAAATCGTGCGAATTTTTTATGAAAATAATCGTTATGCTGCTGCTACTTTAAGAACATTACGGCCATTTTACGGTCCATTTAACAAGCCGTCCCGTTTTGGGGTTATGTGAAGTCATTGGTCTACAGTAACAAGCCGGCGACGATTTGTGAGCTCAGAGCCAATATTGAACGCGAAATTGCTGGAATTTCGGCCGATTTATGCAAAAGAGTGGTCGAAAATTGGGTTCAACGATTGGACTTCGTAAAACGTGCACGCGGTGGTCATGCAAAAGAAATCGAATTTCATACTTAAATGTATACATATGTTCAAACTCGATAATAAAAAAAAAATTAGTTAAAAAAGTCAAACCGTTTGTGTTTTAATCAAAAAAGTTGAAGCGCTCTTACTGAAAAACCCTATATAAGTAGCAATGAAGCAGCGTAGCGAATTTTTTCATTTCCTATTCACGACAGATACCAAACGGTTTTACATTTGTCCGTTCATCTTGAAAATGGCCTTTATTTCACGGAAAATAATGCAGCGCAAAGATCGACTCAACCACCTGCAACAACGTTAACTGCTTTTTTCAATTTATGTCGGTCAGATGATTTTGCGAGAACTTTGTTATATTCTGAAGCTCCAGGATACTACACTTGGAATCACGCATCGAAAAGTTTTCAAAGACGGAAGCAAGGAACACCGGTTGAAACTCATCACAATGTTTTTGCCAGCGATGCAATAGGCCGTATTTATACAATTCATCCAACTAATGAAGAATGCTTTTATTTGCGATTACTATTGATTAATGTCCGTGGCCCAACATCATTTCAAAACATACGTACAGTAAATTGTCAAATCTGCACTACATTTCGCGAAGCATGTATGAAATTGCATTTGCTTGAGGATGGCGCACATTGGAACGATACTTTAACAGATGCAGCTGCATCATCCACACCATTCCAAAAACCGTACGTTATTTGCAATAATCATATCAACATGTTTTCCAGCAAGTCCTGGTGAGTTGTGGAATAACCATAAGAACAGCATGACGGAAGATATATTATACCGAATGCGTATTGCAACTGGAAATCACAATTTGGATTGTATATCAAATATGTACAATGAAGTGCTACTCTTGGTAGAGGATCTGTGTTTGTCAATTGCTAATAAAGCGTTGACACAACTTGGTATGATTGCAATTTTTGGATTATATTTTCGATGCATATGTGTTTAAAAGCCCAAGTCCACATGGTCAGGATTATTTTATTTTGTTGTGGTTTTCTTAAATCATCTCTTTTCTTCTGAAAATTGTTGACAATTTGCATGATAAGACTATTAATTTTTTCATCAAAGTTAGGTATTTTTCGTGATCTTTTTTTGAATCCTTTAACAATTTCTTTTGTTTTTTCATTTTTTTTACCATTTTTTTCATTCATGGTGTATCTTATCTTATCGCATATGAACCGAAAAAATAAATCCACTAAATTTGATGAAAACTTACATTAATTAATTCCAATTTACCACGTGAAAATTCCTAAATGTATAAGAAAAATATATTGATAACACTTGAACATATTGAACATAACCAAAAGCACGTGGGCGATTGTCAATTGAAAAAATAACCAAACATGTACTCACTAAGTGTTCGGGAAAAATTTATTTTTTCTTTTGTTAGTTATTCATTTGCTTTGATTTGAAATTTAAAAACAATCTTCTTTTTTCCTGATCATCCATGAATTTTTCGTTTCAATTTCAATGTTTTTTTAAGCATTGGAGCTTTAATAACCATTATCCATTTATATTTTTGAAAAAAAAAAAAAAAAACGAAAACAAAAATGTTTTTTTCTACGAACACATAATTTCATTTGAACATTCTCAAATTTCGTAAGAAATTATTGACTGACAATATAACAAATAATCCAGACACCCACAGACGACACAGAGCTGATGGCCTCTGCAGCCAATGCTCAAACATAATTTTAGTACTGGTATTCATACCAGTCACTAAATAATAATAATAATACATAATAATAATAAATATTCACTGTTTCAAAATCCACTCCAAAAAAATTCACAAACAATTTTTACACTTTGCAATTACGTCTTCTCCTTATGGCGTCCAAATCAGAAAGAAATATTGACACATTGTAGCTCACACTGTCAATTTGACAGTTCAGTTCCGCCCCAAGCGTTAAAAAAGGAAACGACATTATGGCTGTGTCCGAATTACAACCAAACTTTACGAAACCCATTTTCAATACTTACTTAACAATGTGTGTAAGTTTGGTTTAATTCGGTGCAAAGACACGGCGGGTCCACGTTTTGGCATATATTTCGAGACCCTAGTCATAAATAGGTATGAAAGTTACCCCGTATTAAAGCACTTATGAACAGCTTTCATTTGATACCCATATTGTTCATACACAACCAAAGGTTACCCGGGTCCACGTTTTGACCTATAACTCGAGACCCCAGTCACGGAGCGGCATAAAAAAGGGAAAACTTTAGTATAATGTATATCGCTTTAAAAAAACGGTTAAAAGGGGGTGATAGAGGGGTGTATCCCCATCTTAAAACTGAAAACAGAACATGCCGGAGGCTTATAGTTTTTAAGTAATTTAATGTTAAAGTTCTCTAATTTAGCGAAAAGTTGGTATTGCCATACACCTGAAATGAAAACGAAGTTCGCACGCAGGGATGTTCAGTAGAAGGTTCATTGTAAAACTGCAGTATTTTTTGCTGTAATTTAAAGTTGAGAAATAATTTTGAAAATAAAAACATACAACTCATTTAAACTTAAAAACAATGATATTAAGCGTATCACAAAAAATAGTAAAGTAATTACAATTAAATTAAATTAATTAACACAGTATTTTTGCGTAGAACTCCTTATCGCGTGGGCGGCCTTTGGCCGCGCTTCAAAACAATAACCCTCATCAGTCCAACTCCGTCTACGCAATCCACCTTATTTTTGCGTAGTATTGTACTTTTTTTCTCGTGGGCGGCCTTCGGCGGCGCTTCAAAAAAATAACCCTCATCAGTCCAACTCCGGCTACGCAATCCACAGTATTTTTACATAGAACTCCTTTAATAGTTTGCCAAAAATTCATTAAAAACAACAATATAGTTTGTTCTAAATTCCAGCCATAAAAAATACTCTGTACTAAAGCATTCACCAACAGCTTCCATTTGACATCCATATTGTACAAACACATTCTAGGGTTACCCGGGTCCACGTTTTGGTCTCTATCTCGAAACCCTTGTCATGGAGCGGCATGAAAAATACTCTGAACTAAAGCATTCACCAACAGCTTCCATTTGATACCCATATTGTACATACACATCCAAAGGTTACCCGGGTCCACGTTTTGACCTATATCTCGAGACCCTATCCACCAATAGGTATCCAAACTATACGCAAACCATCTTCAATACCTACTTAACAGTGTGTGTAAGTTTGGTTTAATTCGGTGAAAAGACACGGCCGGTTAGCGGACACACACAACAAGTTGACTTTATTTTATATATAAAACTCATGGGGCAGGTCATGGGTATTTTCCCCAATAAGTGCACTTATCACATTTATTTTAATAAATATTCAAACTACATTAACATACACACACGTTTTTAACTCTTTTTATTGATATATACCATAAATTAACAATTTAAATTGCATTTATAACTTGCAAACACTTGACGCGCCAGCTAAATTTACAATAACTGAAAAGCATGGCTGAATGGAGTGCTGCCAGAAGCAAAAAATAATAAAAAAAATAGAATGCGATTGAAAACGAAGCAACATAGAAACATAATTTCCACACACTCTTTTTTGTTAGAATAATGAGGGAATGAGGGAATGGGGGTTTACAACCTCTAAGGTGTATATATTGAGTTCATAAATATATATAAATACAATATCGATATGATTTTCGAAATACAGTTCAGCTTCACGTAAAATTCCTACGCGAAAAGGAGTACTACGCAAAAATACTGTGGATTGCGTAGCCGGAGTTCGACTGATGAGGGTTATTTTTTTGAAGTGCGGCCGAAGGCCGCCTACGCAGAAGAAAGTTTTACGCAAAAATACTGTGGACAGCATAGACGATTTTTTATTCCAAATTTTCGGCTGCGGCGCTTTTTTTTTCTTTTTTTTTTTAAATATATATATGTATATATATATACCATATATTCATACAATAATATAGTGAAAATTTGGAATAAAAAATCGCGCGATTTTTTGTTCCAAATTTTCGCCAGCGGCGCTTTTTTTTTTTCTTTTTTTTTAAATATATATATGTATATATATATATCATATATTCATAATATAGGGAAAATTTGGAATTTTCGCCTGCGGCGCTTATTTTTGTCTTTTTTTTTAAATATATATATGTATATATATATATCATATATTCATAATATAGTGAAAATTTGGAATTAAAAATATATAATATATATCATATATATATATCATATATTCAAAATGCATACAATCAAACATACGTTACTGAAAATCAAGCATTAATATATATATGTATATAAATATATATATACATATATCCATAAATATACCTATATATATATATATATATATGAATAGACGTATATAATATAGAAATAATTTGTAAAATTTTGTATTTCTATTCATTTATTATCTTCTAAAATTGTTTATTTATACGATGTCTGGCAGCTCTTCGGCTGGTTGTAGTAACCAAAATAGGAGGATTCTTGGTCAATTTTACAATTTTTAAACTCAAATAACTGAAAAACTACAAGCCGCCTGGGGGTGAGGTTTTCACTTTTAGAAAGTAGAATGCCCCCTCTACCCCCCCTTATACCCCTTTTTTTAAAAGAGGCGGGGGACCAAATGGGTATTTTCCCCAGATCTGGACACTCCTTCTTCATTTCAATAATCACCAAATTATTAGTTTCCAATTGTAGTTTACTTTGTTGGTATGTTCAAATAGAGTAGCAAAAGCTATTGTCCTCCACCTTTGTAATGCCAAGTTGCATCGAAAACATAACTGAGCACGTTAATCTTCCCACATATAGTTATAGATTACTGTTTTAATAACAAGTCAACCATTTATGGGATTCATTTCGTAAAAATTTATGTAAAAAATGGTATTTTACAAATAACTTTTACGTTTAGAATTAGAACTACGTGACTTTTAAGAAGTTTTAGACAAGTTTCCCCGAACTCATAAATACCAAATTATTAGTACCACGAATAGATTTTTATCGGTGGATATTTACCTTAAATAAAAGCATTTACATATGTATCTAAGCTGTCAAATTTTCACTGCACCTTCTTTACACTTATATATTGTTTATTTGTTTAATATTACTCCTTAGATTTCAATAAAAAAAATTATAATTATTTGACAGACTTTCAAGTTGTAACGCTAATACAAATTTACATATGTAGTTAAAACTGTAACAATTTCTTTCAAAAAATTTATTATTGCAAAAGAACTTTTTGTTGATGATTCTGTATAACTCTTCTAGTGATATCGAACTTATAAATGGCGAGTACTCATTAAGTTAATTTGGTACACTCTTATATTATGTGATTACTATTATTGGTATTGTTTTAGTCTTGACAGACGGAGGAGTTAATCGGAATCAACGACTTAATTCGGAATAATCTCAGGAATTAAATGCAATTAATGTGGATTGACAACTAGACTTAATTCTCATAATTTATGCTGGTTACGGGAATTTCCGAAGGCAACATTGCCGAAAACTAACAGTTAATACTGTTACGAATATTCTTATGTTAAAATCTATATATGTATCTCACAATAATTCTTCTGAATTCGATCATTGACTTGCGAAATAAAAATCATAAGTTAAAAGCAACACCACTTGCTACAACAAAACTTTTGAACACTGAACAGTTTTACTTTACATCTATACTTTCACGTCACGTCTGAATTACTTATCGTTTACTCGCTTACACGCTTTACTTACGATTGACTACCCTGTGTCCATGCACCTTTGCTTATATATCTGTGCTTAATAACTATTGTAATTTCAAGATCTGACAGCTTTAGCGAGGTCTGTCCCGCCATCTGCTGTCGCCATCAAGCCGAATTCATGTTTTTGTGTTGTTGTTGTTGTAGCAGCGTAAACATTCCCCGTGCTTATACGAGGATTACTTCTGAAGTGACAGTCCTTGGTCGGATATAAATCCGGGTCGTCCCGGTTACGTAGAACCGACTGTCGTGGGAACCACATGTTTTTGTTTTGGCATTTCATTCGCTCGCTATTGTTATCAGTCGGTTCGCGGAGTTTCCCATTCGCTACAATATCTATTGTGAATGAAAAATAACGATTTAACGAACAGAACGAGAAAAACTGGATGCAATGCTAGTGTGCATGTCGTATGAAAGTCTGACAATAAAATCATGTTTAGAGCTATCCTCAGACCATTCACCATTAATTATAACCTTACTTGGACCTATTGAAATAAAACTATCTCGGGGTCTATATAGTTCTAGAACGAATTGGACTAATGCTTGTCAAATATTAGAACAAAAACTCAAAATAAATATATCACTGAACTCAAGATGAAATTGTCTCCGCTATTGTATATTTCAATGATAGCGTAATACAAGCAGTTGCTTCCTCTACACCAACACCGAAAATGACAAATATAGAAAATGTCCCAACTTACATTAAAGAGAAAATCGGCGAAAAAAGAAAGCTCCGCAAAACATGGCAAACCACCAGACATCCAGCAGATAAAACCAACACATCAATGGCGCTGTAATACATAAACCTCCCATCAAAACAGAAGCCGGCTCATGGGCAACAACAAGCAAAAAAAAGCCGACACCCTAGCCAAACACTTCTTAGACACATTAACAAGTGAAATGGATAATCAAAACATTAACATTAAATCTGATAACATAATAAACGTTCCGCAAATCAAAACAAGAAAGACCACCATAAGCGAAATTAAAAATCAAATAAGACAGCTAAACGATAAAAAAGCTCCTGAAATAGCATTTCAATTCATAAGAAATACATTTAATTGCGTGTTAGAAACTAAATACTTCTCACGACTATGGAAAATTACTCAAATTACCGCCATACCCAAACCAGGAAAAGATGCCACCAAAACTGCCTCATATCGACCCATCAGCTAATACTTTCAAAGGTGTTTGAAAAAATATTGTTCGACCGACTAGAACCAATTTTGACATCAAAAAAAGTGATACCAAGCCATCAATTCGGATTTAGACGGCAACACTCAACAGTCCAACAAATCCACAGGGTTGCTAACAAAATACTTAACGATATGAATGACAAAAAATATTGTGTAGCTGTATACTTAGACATTGCAAAATCCTTTGATAAAGTTTGGCATAAAGACTTTTGCATAAGCTCAAACGAATCTTTCCCCAAAACTACTTCGAAATTTTGAAGAGCTACATAACTGATTGAAAATTTTATATAAGATGTGAAGACGAGTATTCCGATATTCTACCAATGGCAGCTGGAGTACCGCAAGGCAGTGTATTAGGTCCTCTTTTATATCTAATATACACCGCAGATGTGCCAACTCCGACAACAGATAATGCAATGATAGCAATCTTCGCGGATGATACTGTATTAATGGCATCAAACAATGACGAAAAACTGGCGACCTTTACACTTCAAAAATTAATAAACAATACAGTAAATCGGTTTGATGAACGGGGTATAGAAGTTAATAAAGACGAAACTATACCTTACAAAAACCACAAAATAAAAGTCTGCCCAGCAGAAAAATATCTTGGAATAACTATTGACGAAAAACTAACATGTAAACAGCTTATCATTAACAAAAGAAATCAAATTAAGAATAAGTACCGGCAATTAACCCTACAGTAGTCGCGCCCCTGAAACTGACGTAATTGGTCGCGCGGTCTACATATGTAATCCATTTTAAAATTAAAAATACAAAAGATAAATATTTAATCCTTCCATTGCTTTTGTTTTAAATATTCTTCTTATTGTTTAATTTATTAATATTAATCAAAAATAACATAAATAAACTTTCAGTTCTTGCATAAAATAAATAAAAACCAAAACATCATTTTTTAACAAAAAATTAAGATACTTCACAAAAGTATAAAATATATATGAAATAACCAGAAGATAATTGAGATATTTTAATTGTTTTTGAAACATGACAAACATACAGTCTTGGAATGATCAGGGCAAATGCGTTTATTGCAAGCGTTACACACTTTACGGGTGCTTTTATTACGGGCCCTTCCACAATCGTGGCAACGGCCGACGTAGTCATTGTGCGTTGGACCTTGATGAGTTACAACTTGTGGAAGATCCAGGAAGTCTTTTATTTTAAATTTTTAGTGTTCTAGGTAGCGTGGTAAGTGTTAATCTTTGGTGAGCCAGTGGTTTCATCCAAGACAAGGCTAAGTCTATGAGAAAATCACGCCTTTTGACAGATTCATAGTTACTGTTTGCAGTGTAAATGCATAATGCGTTGAGAGCACTGAGGTTTACAAGATTATAGAACTTAGTCAGCGGCCACCTTCTCGAATTCCTAGATACGTCATAAAGAGAACACACATTGTCAACCAGATCAACGCCATTTTTAGTGCGATTATAGTATGCTATTATTTCCGGCTTTCGTTGATCTCCGTTGTCAGAATCAATCGCTGTATCGTTGAGCATTGTAGACATGGCTATTACCACTTTCTTGGCTTTTAGTACATAAGAAACCAGAGTATATGGAGAGTGGAATCCAAATTTTGAGGAGCATATTGGATTGCCTCTAGCTATGAATTCTCGGTGAACTTCGCTTTTATCTTTTCGAACGGTAGCAACCATTGTAATTCCATTATCAAATCATTGCTTTGCTATTTTCAGAGAGGAAAACCAATTGTCCATAGTAATATTGATATGTCTATTCGAAATAGGTTGCACCATTCTCATCACGATATCAAATCTCTCGTTGCTTAACCGAAATGGACCTTCGGGTTGTTGGCCGGCGTAAATTTCTAAGTTATAGGTGTAGGGGTAATGAACATCTACAAGTGCAAAAACTTTCAGTCCATACTTAGCAGGTTTATTTGGAATATACTGCCGAAAAGAACAACACCCTCTGAAGGACAAGAGTTGTTCGTCCAAAGTCATTTCAGCAGAGTAGCATACATATGCAAATATTATCAGAAAAGTTCCACAAAATTGTAAAATGAAAAAGTATGCCAAAAGTCCACTTTTCTTTACAAAGTATAACTAGCTATTAGCATAAAACCTAATTTAAAATACTTACGTAATCGGTCGCGCGGCATACATACGTAGACCATGAATTTCACGAACCTCTAGCGATAAAACTGCATTCGACAATTAACAGCGGAACACTGAGAGTGACTCTCTATTTGTTAGTTACAAGTAGCAAAAATCTCCGATGAAATCGATGCAAGATTTTCAAGAAATTTAAAATTTAACAATGGTGGATTACATATGTAGACCGCGCGACTACTGCAGGGTTAAATTGGCTAATCGGACGAGCATCAAAACTATCACTTTATAATAAGTTGACTATATACAAAACAATTATTACTCCTATCTGAAAATACGGAATAGAAATATGGGGAGTGCCTAAAAACACAAATCTTCAGCTCATACAGCGAACACGATCCAAAATATTACGAAGTATAACAAAAGCTGGTTGGTTTATTTCCAATGAAGCCATACATCGTGACTTAAACATAGACACTATCCAAGAAACAATCACAAAATGTAGCACTAGGCATATCCAGCGACTGTTAGTCCACCAAAACGAAGAAATGCGTAAAATAGTACCGGCAGAAAAAAAAAAATTATTGGAGCGAAAGAGGGTTTTAATAGAATTTGTGGTAGTCGTGTATGGTGGGTGCACCTCTCTCGGCAGTGCATCCGCTTCTTCGTTCTCAGTTATATCCCTGTATCTTGGGACCCAATTTAGTTGAATGCGATTTTGCGTTCCTAGTAGATTCAGTTTCTCGATGTACCCAAACACCAGTAAGGACTAAATCTCGCAGGACGATAGGGCCAGACTGTCACTCAGAATGGCAATTCGTTCATTTCGGACATTCCTGTCTAAGTTCATCTCTGCACATAGACAAATGGCATACATTTCCGCTTGAAAAACTGCCCATCGGCACAGAGCCCTGGGTTCTGGGGCCGTAACTTTCAGCGCCTATGCCTTCTGGGGTCTTCTAGCCATCTTCGTACCAGCGCAGAGTACACTCCTAGAGTTTCCTTTCAAATGCAGGTTTACTCCAGTTTAACTAATCGTCCAGTTTAATTCTGAACCTCTTTTCGAATGTATTCTGTGTAGCTGGGTGAGTGCTTTGTTAGCGCTGCCCGAACTATCGAGAGAGGGACTTTCGATGCCCAAGCGACCGCTCCATATGTTATCACTGATTTTATTATCATGATGTATATCCGTCTCAGGGTTCTTGGGCTACAGCCCCAAGCTTTTCCTGCTAGACGTTTGCAGATAATGAGAGTCTTCGTTGCTTTGGACAAGGTTGCGACAAAGACAAGTGAAGCTGGGCATCCAGGACAAGGCCAAGATACTTCATTCCTGGTAAAACTCTTTTCCTGGTGGAAGGAATGATAGCTGTTTTGGACGGGTTTATATCCAGACACACCCCGGCATACAATCTTTTAGTCAGACTTAAAGCTCTTTTGAGGATGGTTCCATGTGTAGAAGTCCACGAAAGTGGAGAAATTTGATGATCGCCATTCACTTGGGATTGGCCAGGACGATTCTTCTATATATGGTTCAAGCAGCACACAACTTCAGGGATTCGCCCAAGTATCCTCTGGGTAGCTTCTGAACACCCGTTCGGGAGTGAGCCAACGTGAGAAGGCGAAGCATCTTAGGATAGCTGGTTGTGCGCTAGGTTTGGGCCCCGCCCCGTATAAGTCCCCCTAATGAAAACACGAACACAACCTCTGATGAGAACCTCCTATACTGATGACGACCCCAGCAAACGAGCTAAGGGCTATGATTTGAAGGCATTTACCTGGAGTGTCCGATCTCTTAATGGGGAAGGTGCCTCTGCCCGGCTGGGTGATGTCCTCGTGGGGTAAAGGCTGACATCACTGCAATTCAAGAGATGCGATGGACGAGGCAAGGCAAGAAAAACATAGGACTTTGCGACGTCTACAACAGCTGTCATGTAAAGTAGTGCATATTCGGTAAACCAGCACCACGAAACATTTGTTAACGGACAGAGGCTGATCGACTTCGCCGGGGCTCGAAACATGGTACTCTGCAGCACCAGATTCCAGCATAAGAAGATACGCCAAGCTACCTGACTGTCTCCTGATCGAAAAACGCTAAACCAAATCGATCATGTTGCGATAGGTGGAAGACACGTTTCTAGTGTATTAGATGTAAGTACGATCTGAGGACCCAACATCGACTTGGATCACTACCTTGTTGAAGCCAAACTGCGCACATGCCTCGGTGCAGCAAAAAACGTACAGCTACCTACGCAAAGAATGTTCGACATCGAAACTTGCAATCAGAACAGACAAGCCCACCATCAACCAAATGATTGGACCTTATCAGTGTGGTTTTAGACCTGGAAAGTCTACCATCGACCAAATATTCACAAAACGCCAAATCTTTTAAAAGACCCATGAGAGGAGAATCGACACACACCATCTTTTCGTCGACTTCAAAGCTGCATTCGACAATACGAAAAGGAGTTACCTATGCCGCGATGTCTGAATTTGCAAGATGACATTGCTCAATACCAGCAGCGCCGCCAGAATTGGGAACGACCTCTCCGAGCCATTTGATACACCGCGAGGTTCCAGACAAGGTTACTCGCTGTCGTGTGATTTCTTTAACCTGATGTTGGAAAAGATCGTGTGATCCACAGAACTTAATCGCTCAGGCACAGTTTTTTATAAGAGCGTACAATTGTTGGCGTACGCCGATGACATTTATATCATCGGCCTTAACAACCGTGAGTTCTGTCTTTTCCAAACTGGATAAATAGGCAAATCGAATGAGTCTGGTGGTGAACGAGAACAATCAAACAGTCCTGTCACCAATCAAACAGTCGTCGCACTCGCGTTTCGGCATCCACGTCAGTGTTGACAGTTATGATTTCGAGGTTGTAAAAGACTTCATATATTTAGGAACCAGCATTAACACCGATTACAGTGCGAGTCTTGAAATCCAACGTAGAGTCTCTCTTGCCAACAAGTACTACTTTATATTAAGTAGGCAACTGAGAAGTAAACTCCTTTCTCGACGAATAAAACTAACACCCTACAAGGCTCTCATCATGCCCGTCCTAGCATATGGCGCGGAAGCGGATACGATGTAACAATGAGCAGTATGTGCTTTACGACGACATGGACATAGCGCAGCGAATGAAGATCCTGCGGCTACGTTGGCTGGGTCATGTCGTCCGAATGGATACAAACGCTACAAGCTGGTGGTAGCAGAGGAAGAAGAAGGGCTCCTCCGCGTTGGAAAGATCAGGTGGAGAAGGACTTTACTTCACTTGCTGAGTCCAATTGGTGCCGGTTAGCAGGAGAAAGAAAGATTGGCTTTGTTAAACTCGGCACAAATCGCGTAAGGGGTTTTCGCGCCAATTAAGAATAAGGTCTTTGCAGTATGTCGCAAAGAGTGTTCTCGAACTTGTCTAGCGCTATAATCACAATGTCATTTGAGTATTCCTGACATCGGATTCAGGTGTTTGTCAGCAAGTGAATCAGGTCGTCAGCGACTAGGTGATAAGACCCCTCCTGCGCACACCACTTGCTTGTTTGTAGCTGGATAGTACTGTCCGCTCTTGGGGCGTAGGCAGATCGCCTCCGCGCGGTGCACTCCGGCTAGCACTAAATGATCTGCAGCCTCAACGGCCTTCTCTATAGAAACCTGAACGGTACCCTTGTTATCGAATTTGGATTAACTCTTTCACCTAATGATTGGATTTCTGATCCCTGAGCTGGTGGTTGCAGTATTCTGCCATCTGGGTGTGTTGAGGTGAAACTTAGCAGAAATGGTAGGTGGGCTAATGCCGTGGCTACTTCCATCCCGTTAAAACCCTGGCAGGTCTCGGTGTACGTTCCAAGCCGGTCGTCAATGGGTTGGAGATGTAGGTGCGGTTGAGATACCTCCCGTGTTTGTGTCCGGTCGGGCTCTGAATGCATGTCTCATAAGTAGGCATGTTTCAACCTTCGCATGGCCTCCCTGCCACGGCATAGACAACCATGGGACCTTCGAGGAACGACTACACTTTACCGGTCTTTGATAACGGCTCCGAGTGGGGACCCTATTCTACATAACTAAACTGAATAACAACAACAACAAAATAGAAAAAATACACACAACACAAAAAATTTCAGGTGGCAGCGGGAATTCGGAACCGAGCCCCAAGACCACCACTCTTAAGGCAGGAAGAGCGAAATCGTCTTCTCACAAAATTCTGCCCCGGGGGAGACAGCAACAAGGGTCGAAGTCTTAAGGGGCGGTCTTAAGGGGCGGAATCGACGATAAAGGCAGTGACCGAGGGGGAACCGACTTCCAACATGAATTGGGAGGATGCAATCGTCTGCGATTGCAAGCTTAGCGGTTCTGGATGGGACGGGCTGAATTCTATGGTGATGAAAAAAAACGACGACAAATATAATGTTTTGGAAATGATGATTCCGGGCTGACAACTGTGATATT
Organism: Anastrepha ludens; assembly: GCF_028408465.1. Lineage (NCBI taxonomy): Eukaryota > Metazoa > Arthropoda > Insecta > Diptera > Tephritidae > Anastrepha > Anastrepha ludens. The sequence continues at coordinate 2,928,908 of NC_071503.1, read as the reverse complement.
TTGCTACCTTAGTAAGCGAGAGTGACATCTCGTTGGCATCTTAGTTGCCTCTGTCCTGATAAAACTCTGGCAGAGCCTCAAGATACTTTCGACACTCATCGCTACTAATCGGACCGTGCAGGTTCAGTTGACTTTGTCCCGATTAACACCGGTCTGGCTCTGAATGCGTGTACTCATAAGGTACTGCATCAACCCTAGCGTGGCCTCCTTGCTTTGCATAGATAACCACGTGGCTAATAGGTAACTGCACAAAATTGATGAAGATAGCGGTCCTGAGGGGGGACCTAACAGCAAAAATGAATACAACGAAAACAACAACACCTACAGCAGCAACAATAAAAATAACAAGAGATGGAGCAGAAAGGGTTATCAGCAACCTATTGGTAGGGAACACGCTCACTCGATCACCCGAAAATACATCGAGGGCTAATGACGCCACGAAGCAGCGCAGCATCTCAGCGTCGAGCGAATAAAGCAGCAGCGCTAGCAAGCTCAATGGGCATTTTTGACATAGCCAAACCTTCGACGTACCACCTTTCTGGAATGATAAGCTGAACGTGCACCACGCCATCAAAAATATAGGCTTAGACATAAAGCACATACACACGGAGGCGATGATTCTGCTTCAGGAAAAGGGCAGTGAAAAGCGTAGCGGCGATCACAAGGCTACGCATACCATCAGCACAGGTGAACTAATCTTCGAGCTGAAAAAGCAAACGGATAACAGCACTAGCGAATTCCCAGCAGCAGTGGCAGAAGTGCTGAAAGAAAAGGCGAGCGTAGCAGCTAAAACCCATATGGTGACTCTTTAATGTAAAGATTTGGATGAGGTAACCACCAAAGGAGAAATGTGCAATGCGCTCCATGTACAGTGTGGAATCAGCATACCGAACGAATTAGCGATTCGCAGCATGAAGGCGACCTACAATGGCACACAAACAACTTTCATCAGTCTTCTTGCAGGGGGTATCATGTCGCCTACGCGAAATCGTCGCGTTGTTTCCGGTGTTGGGGATACGGCCACTTGGCCACACGGTGTACAGAAACATACTGAACCAAGCTGTGCAGAAAGTGCGGGAGATGGTTATATGACTGCGTCTTGCGCTAATAAAACGAAGTGCGCCCTATGTGAAAGAAATCACGCCGCAGGAAGTGCAAGGTGTCCACGTTTTCTGGAGGCGGTTAGAACAAGAGTATAGGGATCGGGCAATTAAATCTCAATCACTACAAGGAAGCTGAAGATGTGGTTTGGCAAACGACTGTAGATCTTAGACTAGATGCGGCTATTCTATCTGGCAACATGAAAACACAGATTCCCATAACTGGACTGCAGATGAAATCAAAAAAGCGACAACACTGTCGTTTGGTTGAAATATGCCCCAAACAAAGATGGAGTGAATATACTTGTTTAGCTGCTATGCTTCCCAGTCTGAGCGACGATCATCGTATGGAACGAGGTGGTAATACCGCAAACGTCAGCCAAACATATGATTACCCAGGTGACGGCAGCGATAGCGAATTGTTGTAACGCGTCTATGTCAAGCCTGCTTATTGGTGGAGCAACAACACTGCGACAGTCAGAGAAGAGTGTATTAAAGCGCGCAGAAAAGTAAAGAAAGCCCGCCATCAACCAACGGTAGCGTCACTGATGGCAAAACTCAGGAAGTGCAAACCAGCGTAAAAGCTAGTAAACGGGATTGCTTTAATGTCGTTACCACACTTTTTCCTGTCTAGGAGGCAATCACGTATGATATAGCCGACGATTCTCAACCCACTCCACAAGTCAGCGTAGAAGAGGTACTCGCCTCATTAGATCCCATCAAGGGCAATAAAGTCCCGGGACTGGATGGAGTACCCAATATTGTCCTCAAAACGGCTGTCAAAGCGAGGCCAAGCGTGTTCGCCACCTTATTACACAATTGCCTTTTGGAAGGAGTATTCCCCGACGATTAGAGAAGGAGCGGTTAGTGCTTTTGCTAAAGCCGGGAAAGCTACCAGAGCAACCATCATCGTATCTCCCGCTTTGTATGTTAGATACAATCGGCAAAAAGCCAACCATATTGGCTTTCGAAAAGCACGTTCGACAGTATATGCCATAAACATGGTAATGAGCATTGCACAAGAAGCCACAAGATGCAGGAGCTGGACATCTGGTAACTACTGTGCGATGTTAACACTAGACATAAAAAATGCATTCAACTCTGTGAGCTGGAGCCAAATAATGGGCGCGCTATCAGCATTCTGGCCTACTTACAGCGCATTATTGGCAACTATTTTAACAATAGACTGTTGCTCTACGACACGGAGGCTGGCGTTAGACAATTAAAGGTCCGTGCCACAAGGTACGGTACTTAATCCAACGCTATGGAACGCAATGTACGACGGAATACGTAAGTTGATGGTGGTAGACAAACGTCTCGAGCCACTGACGGTCATATGCAATGACGCAATTTCACGTATACGAAAAGGATCATTGTGAGGCAGTCAGCAAAAAAGCTCATCTAGTATACAGTGCGCTTCCAAGCCTTATGATAAATATAGGAGGTCCTCGGGAAAGCAAACGACCGTTGCGACAAATGAGAAAAAATCACGTATGAAAGAATTAAGAACCCCACATAGACTAAGCGCGGTTAGAGTGACGAGCGCTTATCGCACTGTTTCAGATGATGCCATAGCAGTCATAACGATGGAAATCCCCGTAGATCTCTCGGTCAAAGAGCTGCAGAGGCTGCATGATCTATCGCGAGAAATACCGCTCCGTGTTTATAAAGGAGAAGAGAGACAGCGAACCATCATAGAGTGGCAGCAACGATGGGACCTTTTTTTAAAAAAATGGTCGTTAGATGCACAAACTGATACCAGACTTATCGAAATGGTATCGAAGGAAGCACCGGGGAGTTGACTTCTACGTGACGCAATTGCTGGTTTGTGACGATATTAATTTTTTTCAAAACTTTATTTAGGGAAGCGCGAAGTTAAACGAATATTGCCTGTTTGCGAAATTAGATAAAAACACCGCACACGTCCGATAATAATTCTAAAAGTGATACTCTTTATTCAGTTCTACCCTTACACATATTACTGCTTAAAACTAAGATTAAAGGAATAGCGGAAACGAAAGAACAGTAAGTGGAGAGTTAGAGAAAGTATACAGTTAGTAACAGAAGTAAGTATACATCGGACACGTTTTCAATTTTCCCCCAATCGATTCCTTCAAACAACCTAAGTTATAACAAAATTGTGTTTTATTTACATGAATGAATTACAAAAATCATATTTACTCCAAATAATGACATAATTTTTAAAATGAACGAAATTATAGCTTTTTATATTAAACCTTATAAAAATTCAGGTCTCAAAAGTGAGTATACAGTTCATCACATTATTAATATGTGAAATCAATAACATAATTAAAATCAAATCCTAGTTTTTGGTAGGATAACCATTAGACTTTACAATCGCTTTAAGTCGTGATGGCATTGATTTCACCAAGTTTTCAGTTACTGCTGGTGGTATTTTATTCCATTCCTCTTGAAGGACGTTTTTCAGTTGTTCCTGATTTCTAATCGGATGTTTACGTATTTGTCGCTTTAAATGTTCCTATAAATGTTCGATTGGGTTGGTATCCGGGGACTGTGGCGGTGTTCTCGGCTGTTTTCGCACATTGTATAACAGCCACTCTCGTACAATGTTGGATGTGTGCTTGGTGTCAATATCCTGCTGCTTTCTTTTAAATTATTTTTCAAAATATTTAAATACCCATATCGGTCCATAATATTTTCGATAAATACCAAGTTCCCAACCCTGTTCGCAGCCATACATCCCCAAACCATCACAGAGCCCCCTCCATGCTTCGCAGTGCCGGCCATATTGTTTGGATCCAATTCTACGTTAATTTTTCTCCAAACTTTTTCACGGCCATCGGATCCACAGATACTGAACATACACTCATCAGAAAATATGACTTGGTTCCAAAACGTTTGGTCATATTTTTCATGATCTTTTGCGAATGAAATCCGTTTACTCCGATTGACACTACTCACGAAGGGCTTTTTCCTAACATTGCACCCATGATAACTAGCACTATGCAAAACCCGGCGAATAGTTTGAGTGGTAAATTGTTTTCCAGGCTCATTTTTAACTTCAGATTTCAATTTGGGGGCACTTACTTTGGGGGTTGCCCTGATTTTTCGTACGACTAAGCTTTTTTCTCTGGGGCCTAAGAGCGGCGGACGCCCACAATGCGCATTATTAGTGGTGCTTTCCGCACTTTTATATTTATTCACAATATTTTGAACTGTAGCAAAACTCCTATCTATCAAACGAGCGATTTCTCGCAATGATTTATGTTCCTTGTGTAATTTTATAATCAGTTTTTTTAAATCATCAGAAAGCTCTTTTCCTCTTGGTGCCATTACTAAAAATGTCGCAAAAATTAATACAAAACGTACTTCCATAAATTTTTATGCTCACTTTGATTATACCCCTTTAATAGTTTTAACTTTTTTAATCAATGCGTAAAAATAAATGTTATGCTAACATTTCCATAAATCAGGCTCCTGTACACTTATTTATGTTACTAACTGTAGGTGAGCAAATAGGTACGTGAATAGAATAAGAAGAACAGAAAGTATAGCTGTAGAAATAAAGTAAATGACCGAAAGTAAATAGCGAAAAGTAAGGAAAGTGAGAAACAGTAATAGATATATATCTGTGGCGTTTTAACATAACATCTTAAGTGCAAAAATTGCATTTCGAGATATTGACGATTTTGTGTAAAATAAGTACTGCGTGGCTTTTGGAAAATGTTTTTAATCCAACGAGAGTGCTCACTAGCCTTGAAACAAAATTTACCAAAACTTTAAAAATTTGTGGTTTGTACGCATGTTTTTTTCACTGTTTCATACTTAAGATGTTTTAAAAAACTCGCGACAAGAAAAGAAGCATCTTATATAGACTTAAGATATTATTATCGATATAAATATAAATTAATCAATTCTTACGAGAACATAAGATCTTCTGTTGTAATTAAAACGAGTAAGTTAATTTAGATAAGATAATTTTATTTATTCAGTTCCTTACCTTAAAGTAGTAAAATTAATACATTTTTCAGTTCAACGTGAATATTAATTTAAATAATCCGTTAGGACAGTTTGTTGCCTTAGCGATTAGTTAAAAAGAAAAATATGTATGTATTTACATATATATCTACGTATAAAAGTAAAAATATTCAATTCATTTTTCAGTGTTTCAATGTTTATAACAGTCAGACTTTCGTCTAGTAATATATACGTATTATTATTATTCACTTTTCGTCATAAATCTGGATAAAAATCTAACATATCTTCGGTTCTTAAGACTATATAAAAGTCTTTATAAATTTCATCTACAAGAGGTAACATTTCTAAAAGATAATTTTTCTTTTTTGTGCTAATTTTTATTGGAGAGTCCTAGCACTTTTTCAAGTCTTTTATTTTAACACAATGGATTCCTCGCTTTGATATATTTATAAATTTGAACGGATCATCCTCTCTTAGAGATGTTTTAAAATATATTTTACCAAATGCTTTTGTATATCTGAGCCACTTAATGTCTTGCCAATTGAATTTATTGTCACTGTCATTAACACTTTTCGCCAAGTAAACAAGTTTTTCGATGCATATGCAAAATCCAGGATTTTCGATTGCTCCATTTTATTCACTATAAATTTGTTCTTTACGCCTACCGTGCGTATAAATTAGTACCAATCGCGAGGATGATGGATTTTTATTGAATACTTTTTTTTCTTTTTTTCTATTGCAGCATGGTCACTATCGCACTCCATGTGTGTGTGACCGGGTACCATAAATTTGTGATCTATAATACTTATGTACATCGTTATCTAATTGCAAAAAAATTGCAAACATCGTTGCAATGAACGAATTGTTATTTTGTCCTGGACAGCAGTCGCTATAGAAAATCACATTTTTTATATTTGTATGTATTTAGTTCTAATAAATGAGCGAATATGCACGAAGAAATTTCGTTTCCACCTCTTTTAGCTATTGCTTCATGACACATATGTATAGCATATTGGTTGATTTGTTGTGCAGTCATGCACGGTAAGATTATAAGTCCATAATGGTATTTTGTAAAATGACAACGAAGTCCTCAGTAGGGGTGTGGGCAGGCACTGCTGCAGATCGAAGCAAAACACTTTAAAATTATTATTATTTATAGCGATATCCTTATCGGTTTTTTTTGAGTCATATGCTTGTTGTGCTAGGTTGAGATGCTCAGTCTTTTCTAATTTTAGCGAATCAATCTCTTCATTATTAGCAGCTTGTATTTTCGACTGAAGCAAATCGCACTTGTGGCAAGTATCAACCTTTGGTTTTTTAAATTTTAAGTCAAGTGTACGGAAAAGTTCTGCGAATTAGGAAAGCGATATAGACTGTTCATATTTTTCTCCATAGAGACGATGCATTTCAGCTACCGATAAATCACTGGGTAGATAATGTTTGGAAGTATCACGTCGAGTATATTGCGATTCATATGACGGAAAACTTTTAATGAAATCCAAAACTTCTTTTTCCTTTTCTACAGAAAGTTGTTTAGGACCCTTATGTTTACCCCGCATGTCTACCTTAACACCAATTCCCTCAAGTTTTTCCTTCGCAATAGTTTTAATAAATTGTTCGGTTTCAGATAATGCAAATCTAAAGCATTTTTGACACACTGCAACTCTATTACCACTAATCTCCATGGTTTCTTCAATTTCAATCAAGCCATTAACATAAGCTTTAAGTAAGTTGTAAGAGCCTAGTCCGCAATACTGTTTGTGTATGAGGTGCTCGTATGTTATTCTCTGAGCGCATTTTTTTCTGCATGATTCCAACGGACGAACTGTACGGGCTAGAACATGTTTTCCAGCTGTTGAAGTATAACTCTCTCCACGATTTCTTAATACTTTTCGCGTTGATGATCGCACTTTATTTGCCACAATTTCTTTCGTAACATTCTCGGAATTCACCTAGTTTAAAATTTTTGTATCACAAATTATAAAATATTTATTTTAATACTTACAGTATCGTTTTCAGAATCTGAGCTAGAAACAGCACACCCACTTATATCAAAATTAGGATCAACACTCGAATCATCGCTAGAAAAGTCAACTTTACTCAAATTGTTGACATCTAGCGAACCAAATATATTTTCACTATCCATTTAACGAGCAAGCAATCCTCACAGTTCAACAAACTCTTATCAACTGAACAGCTTATGTAGAGAAAAAAATATGAAATGCATACACAAAAACAAACTTATGTTGATTTAGTATACCGTTATTTTCAAACGAAGATTCAACAGAATGCCTTACGTAAAATTAAGATGTTCTGTAAAACGAAAAATGTACAATTTATGATTGTTTAAGTTTTATAATAAGGTCTCATGTCTACTTAAGTGAACGATATTTCAAATGATATTTTTAACATAATAGCTTAGCTAAACTTAGGAGATCAATTAAAATGCATTTTGCGGAAACTGTGTTGGGTGTATAACTTTTAAGTTAAAATAAGGCCCCTATTATGAGTTGCATTCGATCTTCGATATTCGTTGGTTGTCGAAGATCGAAAATCGAATGTCAATTTGGTATTATGAGCAGTGCAACGCTGTCGAAATTTTCGTTGTATACCGAATTTAGAGTCGAATGCAATTTTGCTTTCGATTGTGCAGCGTATTGTGGGAAAACTTGTTAAAATGTAAGTTGTTTGCGATTATTTATTGTTTTATAGTAACCAAATAATAAATATATACTAATTTTGTTAATATTATGCAGGAATATGTTAATGGCCCCTATTATGAGCAACATTCGATCTTCGACTGTAGTCGAAAGTGCTGATCGAACGAATTTTCATTTGGTATTATGGTGCTCATTCGTTGAAGAATAGGACTATTGTGAATTTCGATCGCTCGACGCATTTACAATAGATAATTTTTTCTCAGCTGATACAGCAAATCAAAATAAAAGAAAAACCGATTGTGTTGAAATTCTTTGCTAACATTATTTTTAAAAGGTAAAAAAAGTATTTTTTGTGAAAATGAGTACAACGGAGTTGTGGTTCGACGATTCATCGGACGATGAAAGATTAGTGGAACTAGCTAGAAGTAGAAAACAGTTGAGGGGCGCATCCAACCACCTAGAAATGGCTTCCACTGAGTAAATTTAGAATTTTCAAAATGTGTTGACGTACTTAATATTACAGAAATTTCCTTACAGATTTTTAAAGAACTTTAGATTATCTAAAGAGGCGTTTATGTATCTACTGTCCAATACAGAAAACCAGTTGCAGCAGTGCACCCGAGCCAAATTGATTCCAAATATTTTAAAGCTAGCCACAGTTCTGCGAGTTCGTACCAATTGAGTATTGGTAATGAAGGTATGCTAGGACTTGCTCAACCCACTGTGTACGATGATGTTGAAGATATTGAAGTGGAGTCAAATAACGGAGAATTAGAAAACATAAGAAATGAAATTTTGAGAATATTATAGAAAAATCTAAAAAGTATTAAATAGAAACCTTTACGCCACAGTTTCTGTTTTATTTTTGTTATAAATTTTCTTTATTCAATTATTCGTCATTCGAAAAAAATATGAAAATGTATTTCTATAAACATCACAAAAAAAACTATTATTAAGCTTAATCCATTTTGCTGCCGTTCTCACTGGTGGTCCCATGCAATTCAGCTCCGTTGTAAATTCCTCCCATTTTTTTGCTGCTTGAAGTTTGGTGCAAATCCCTTTTGCGAATTGTGGATTCGCCTTTCTAATTGTTGTTTGGTACTCACGACTTTCGCCCTGCATAAAATTAACAAAATTAGTATATATTTATTATTTGGTTACTATAAAACCATAAATAATCGCAAACAACTTACACTTTAACAAGTTTTCCCACTATACGCTACACGATCGAAAGCAAAATTGCATTCGACTCTAAATTCGGTAAACAACGAAAATTTCGATAGGGTTGCACCGCTCATAATACCAAATTGACATTCGATTTTCGATCTTCGACAACCAGCGAATATCGAAGATCGAATACAACTCATAACAGGGGCCAATATTTTGCGAGGAATTTACAACGGAGCTGAATTGCTTGGGACCACCAGTTAGAACGGCAGCAAAATGGATTAAGATTAATAATGTTTTTTTTGTGATGTTTATAGAAATACATTTTTATTTTTTTATTATTTTCCCTTGGCAGGTATGGGCTGAAATACGTAGAGGAACTAAAAAACATTTTTTTTTCGAATGACGAATAATTGAATAAAGAAAATTTATAACAAAAATAAAACAGAAACTGTGGCGTAAAGGTTTCTATTTAATACTTTTTAGATTTTTCTATAATATTCTAAGAATTTCATTTCTTATGTTTTCTGCTTCTCCGTTATTTGGCTCCACTTCAATATCTTCAGCATCATCGTTGAGGGTCTCATCGGATAACTCTTCATCCGGAAGTTGAACATTATAAAACAAGCAAATGTTGTGCAAAGCTGCACACACATTAATAATTTGTGTTGCTTTTTTTGGAGAATAGTGAAGAGCTCTTGGCTCGGGTGCACTGCTGCAACTGGTTTTTTGTACTGGACAGTAGGTTCATAAACGGCTCTTTAGATAATCTAAAGTTCTTTAAAAAACTGTAAGGAAATTTCTGTAATATTATGTACGTCAACACATTTTGAAAATACTAAACTTACTCAGTGGAAGCCATTTCAAGGGGGTTGGATGCGCCCCTCAGCTGTTTTCTACATCTAGCTAGTTCCACTAATCTTTCATCGAGCGTTGAATCGTCGAACCACAACTACGTTGCACTCATTTTCACAAAAAATACTTTTTTTTAACTTTTAAAATTGTTGTTAGCAAAGAATTTCAACACAATCGGTTTTTCTTTTATTTTGATTTGCTGTATCAGCTGAGAAAAATTGTCTATTGTAAATGCGTCGAGCGATCGAAATTCACAATAGTCCTATTCTTCAACGAATGAGCACCATAATACCAAATGAAAATTCGTTCGATCAGCACTTTCGACTATAGTCGAAGATCGAATGTTGCTCATAATAAGGGCCTAAGTTTTTATGAATAAGTCATAAATAACAAACTGAAATTTTTAGAAGAGCTTAATTTTACTTAAGATAATTTGACTTGGACAAAATATTCAAAAAATATATACGTTGAAAACTAAACCCCTATAACTAAGGAAAAAAATAGAGTTTATGAGAATCGACTGGACAGAAATATGGAGGGCAATAAGAAGAGCTAGAATATGGCCTAAACACGATTTCGTCATAACTTGAATTAAGATGTTATGATATACTGACATAGATATATACAGTGACAGTTCGATATAACGAATCTGAAGGGAACCAGAAAATTTTTCCTTATATCTATTTGTTCGCTATAGGCACTTATTGGTAAAACCTTAGTAAAACGAAATTTAAAGAAATCTGAAAGAAAACTCGAAAGAAAAGAAAAACATTTTTTCAATTAGATTTTATTAAAATAATTGGTTATTTTTGTTTGTTTGCGCAAGTTTCGAATGCAGCTAACAATACTTCGCTCAACAGATGCTGAGCTATCGAATGCACTTTTTGGAATAGCTTCCTGTGCTTCAAGAAATGTTTGGAGCTTTTCAACCATTTGTTTAGCTTCTTTGTCAGTGATAACTTTCTCGACCTCTTCATCCTCTTCAACAATGTCGACTGCATTTCCGTTCAAAACACTAACAACAATGTCATCATCAGTAATAAGACCCGTAGTGCCATGAAAAAGCTCCTCATAAATAATCTGCCATTCGGATTCTGCTTGAAACTGTAGGTCCCTCTATTTGTGGAACAACATCAAGACGCACACCACAATTAGGAGGAGGAGCTCGGCAAAACATCCAACAGAAGTGAACGCGCCAATTATTTAATTTTTTTTTAGTAATGAGGTTATCATGGAAAGTAACATAACAGTTTTTAACGACAAGCCATTCTTCGCTGTCTTGAACGCAATCGTTTGTAGTCAAAATATAATATTTGGACTGTCGACAAAACCACATGTCGCAAAACAGTTGAGACTCGTTGGTTGTTCAACGTTTTCCCATGCTTGGTAGAACGTTGATATTACTCTTGCACCCCTCTTCCATATCATTGATTACAATTTTGACACCTCTTTGCGATAGAATTGCTTGAAATTTTTAATTATTCCCAGATCTAGAGGGTGTAGTTTCGATGTTGCGTTTGGCGGCAGAAATTGTAATTTAATAGATTTCAGTGATGTAGGGTTTTTGTGTGCCATGCAGTTATCAACGAGCAATAGCACTTTGCGATTAACCTTAGCCATTTCGTTGTCAAATTTTTCTAGCCTTTTTTTTCAAGCATATTTCAGTAGTCATCCAAGCTTTTTTTCGCAAAGTAGTCCACTGGAAAGCTTTTAATATTTTTAAAGCATCTTGGATTAGGCGATTTTCCGATTACCGGCAATTTTCTCTAACTATTTACCGTACCAGAACTACATATTTACCGAAAATAAAATTGAGAGTCTTTCCTTGCTATGTTTAGCAAGTCTTTTGCTGAAAACAGTGAACACCGCACGGAATGCCTTACTGCAGTCCCTTACCGTGCACAAAAACTCACCCCCGAGAACAACTGCGTTCTTTTAATTACATATTTACACAATACATCGGTTTGTGTGTGTATGTGTTTGGTTGTATCAACACATTGTTGCCATTTACTGCTTACACACTTTTTCTCACATCCGCGTTATTAGTTACAATTTTTCATTGTTTAATAAACCAATGCCTAAAACCAACAAATGCAAATTGCGTTGGGTTTGGGACCCGCCACTTAAAAATCTCACCCAATGAAAGCATATACAAAGCCTCGGATGAGAACTTCCAACACGGATGACGACCCCTGCAAACGAAATAAGGAATATGATTTGAGGGCATGCACCTGGAATGTCCGGTCCCTTAATGGGGAAGGTGCCTCTGCCCGGCTGGTTGATGTCCTCGTGAAAGTAAAGGCTGACATCACTGCCATCCAAGAGATGCGATGGACGGGGCAAGGTAAGAAAACCACAGGACCTTGGGACGTCTACTACAGCTGCCATGTAAAGGAGCGCAAATTCGGTGTCGGATTTGTTGTGGGAGAGGGACTTCGTCGTCAAGTACTGTCGTTCACTCCGGTGGACGAGCGTCTCGCAATAATCCGCATCAAAGCGCGATTTTTTAACATCTCGCTAATTTGCGCCCACGCCCCGACGGAAGAGAAGGACGATGCGACCAAAGATTCCTTTTATGAGCACTTGGAACGCTCCTATGAGCGCTGCCCCCGCCACGACATAAAAATCGTGCTTGGCGACTTCAACGCCAGGGTGGGCAAGGAGGGAATTTTAGGTCCCACAGTCGGAAAGTTCAGCCTGCACAACGAAACATCCGGTAACGGACAGAGGCTGATCGACTTCGCCGGGGCCCGAAACATGGTAGTCTGCAGCACCAGATTCCAGCATAAAAAGATACACCAAGCTACCTGGCTGTCTCCTGATCGAAAAACGCGAAACCAAATCGATCATGTTGTGATAGATGGAAGACACGCTTCTAGTGTATTAGATGTACGTACGATCCGAGGACCCAATATCGACTCGGATCATTACCTTGTTGCAGCCAAACTGCGCACCCGCCTCTGTGCAGCAAAAAACGTACATCTACCTACGCAAAGAATGTTCGACATCGAAAAGCTGCAATCACAACAGACAGCCAGAAGATTCGCCACTCGACTCTCACTCCTGCTCTCGGAGAGCACTGCCCAACAAACCGGCATGCGCGAGCAATGGAGCAACATTTCTCGTTCCCTACGTACCGCCGCCGAAGAAGAAATCGGATTCCGGCGAGCCCGAAAAAACAATTGGTACGACGAGGAATGTCATGCTGCCGCAGAAAGAAAGGATGCCGCCTATAGAGCCACGCTGCGATCGGACGCAACGCGAGCCATGTGGGATCGCTACAGAGAGCTGAAAAAGGAAGAGAGACGTATTATCTGACAGAAGAAACGAGAGGCCGAAATACGTGAGTGCGAGGAGCTTGAGATGCTGGCCAATAGGAACAACGCCCGAAAATTCTACCAGAAAGTTCGGCGGCTTACAGAAGGTTTTAAGACTGGGGCGTTTTCCTGTAAGAACAAAGACGGCGTTCTGGTGACTGACGTACAGAGCAATCTTAAATTATGGAGGGAACACTTCTCGAGCCTGTTAAACGGTGACAGCTGCGCATGTCATAGAGAATGTGAAGATCCCGATACCCCAATCGTTGACGACGGAATTGTCGTTCCGTTACCCGACCATGACGAGGTGAGAATAGCGATAACGCGGCTAAAGAACAACAAAGCCGCGGGCGCCGATGGACTGACGGCTGAGCTATTCAAACATGGCGGCAAGGAGCTGGTAAGGTGCATGCATCAGCTCATATGCAAAATATGGTCGGATGAACGCATGCCTGCCGATTGGAATTTAAGTGTGCTCTGCCCAATCCATAAGAAGGGCGATCCTGCAATTTGTGCCAATTAGTCTTCTAAATATCGCCTACAAGGTTCTAGCGAGCGTATTGTGTGAAAGGCTGAAGCCCACCGTCAACCAACTGATTGGACCTTATCAGTGTGGCTTCAGACCTGGAAAGTCTACCATCGACCAAATATTCTCAATACGCCAAATCTTGGAAAAGACCCATGAAAGGAGAATCGACACACACCATCTTTTCCTCGACTTCAAAGCTGCATTCGACAGTACGGAAAGGAGTTACCTGTATGCCGCGATGTCTGAATTTGGTATCCCCGCAAAACTAATACGGCTATGTAAGATGACGTTGCTCAACACCAGCAGCGCCGTCAGAATTGGGAAGGACCTCTCCGAGCCGTTTGATACCAAACGAGGTTTCAGACAGGGTGACTCGCTGTCGTGTGACTTCTTTAACCTGATGTTGGAGAGCATTGTACGAGCCGCAGAACTTAATCGCTCAGGCACAATATTTTATAAGAGCGTACAATTGTTGGCGTATGCCGATGATATCGATATCATCGGCCTTAACAACCGCGCTGTTAGTTCTGCCTTCTCCAAACTGGATAAAGAGGCAAAGCGAATGGGTCTGTTGGTGAACGAGGACAAAACGAAGTACCTCCTGTCTTCAAACAAACAGTCGGCGCACTCGCGTATCGGCACTCACGTCACAGTAGACAGTTATACTTTCGAGGTTGTAAAAGACTTCGTGTATTTGGGAACCAGCATTAACAACGATAACAATGTCAGCCTTGAAATCCAACGTAGAATCTCTCTTGCCAACAAGTGTTACTTTGGACTAAGTAGGCAATTGAGCAGTAAAGTCCTCTCTCGACGAACAAAACTAACACTCTACAAGACTCTCATCATGCCCGTCCTAACGTATGGCGCAGAAGCTTGGACGATGACAACATCCGATGAAGCGACGCTTGGAGTGTTTGAGAGAAAGATTCTGCGTAAGATTTTTGGACCTTTGCACGTTGGCAACGGCGAATATCGCAGACGATGGAACTATGAGCTGTATGAGCTTTACGACGACATAGACATAGCACAGCGAATAAAGATCCAGCGGCTTCGTTGGCTGGGTCATGTCGTCCGAATGGATGCAAACGCTCCGGCTTTGAAAGTATTCGATGCGGTACCAGCTGGTGGTAGCAGAGGAAGAGGGCGGCCTCCCCTGCGTTGGAAAGATCAGGTGGAGAAGGACTTGGCTTCACTTGGTGTGTCCAATTGGCGCCGGATAGCACGAGAAAGAAACGACTGGCGCGCTTTCTTAATCTCGGCCAAAATCGCGTAAGCGGTTATCGCGCCAATTAAGAAGAAGAGAGAAGTTGTTCACGGCTGTGAGTTTTTGTGCGGCCGCCGTAGCCGAATGGGTTGGTGTGTGATTACCATTCGGAATTCACAGAAAGACGTCGGTTCGAATCTCGGTGAAAGCAAAATTAATAAGAAAACGTTTTTCTAATAGCGGTCGCCCCTCGGCAGGCAATGGCAAACCTCCGAGTGTATTTCTGTCATGAAAAAGCTCCTCATAAAAATATCTGCCATTCGGAGTCGGCCTGAAACTGTAGGTCCCTCCATTTGTGGAACAACATCAACACGCATACCACAAATAGGAGGAGGAGCTCGGCCAAGCACCTAACAGAAGTGTATGCGCGAATTATTTTTTTTTTTTTTAAGGGACTGCGGTATGGGACTGCGTACGGTGTTCACGGTTTTCAGCATTAATTCCTTGTGCCAAATACGTACAGCCAATTCTTCAGCTTTGGCTTTAATTAACGAACCTCCTAAAGGAATGTTTTGAGTCCGACATTGTGAAAACCATTTAAACAAACAGTTCTCAATGTCTCCATATTCAGCAGCCCGCATTCTTTTCATCTTTAATGCCTTGGTGTTGCAAATAATCTTCCTATTTTTTTAAATTGTTGAAAGAGTACTCGGCGGAACATAAAATTGTTTAGCAATTTCTTGCTTCGATATATCAGCTTGATCAATGGCATCAAGTATTAGTTTTTTCTCGCGAATAGAAATTGAATTACGTTTTAATGAACTAATTTTGGCAAAAGTCAAGGCACGAGTGACTACAATTTCACTCATTTTTGTGTACATGTAACATAATTACGGGACTTTTGCTTATTTTGCTTTGTTCTCACTTTGTTATGCTGAGGTTTGGGATAACGGAACTTAAACGGCTTGTCACAAATTTGATTTTGCCTTATTTTATTTTCGTTGTATAGAGGTGTTTGAAAAATTGCTTCGCTATATAGAGGCTTTCAGACTCAGAAATTCTTCGTTATAACTATAGGGCATTTTTCACTGTATATATATATAACTTCATATTAATAAAATAATAATACAATAATATATTACTATTCACCTACTTATATATACATATATATATATATATAAATAAATACATATATACATATACATATATATATATATATCAATGTATATAACTAAATATTAAGCCTAAGTATAGTTTACATGGCGGCCGCCGTAGCCGAATGAGTTGGTGCGTGATTACCATTCGGATTTGAGAGAGAGAACGTTGGTTCGAATCTCAGTGAAACACCAAAATTAAGAAAAGATTTTTCTAATAGCGGTCGCCCCTCGGCAGGCAATGGCAAACCTCCGAGTGTATTTCTGCCATGAAAAAGCTCCTCATAAAAATATCTGCCGTTTGGAATCGGCTTGAAACTGTAGGTCCCTCCATTTGTGGAACAACATCAAGACGCACACCACAAATAGGAGGAGGAGCTTCGGCCAAGCACACAAAAAGGGTGTACGTGCCAATTATATATATGTAAGACGGAGTATTCCAGGCAGGCGAGAGAGAGAGAAACGGGTTTGGCGTTAGGGCAGTCGTCGGCGGACAGCAGAAGCAAGCAGTCAGGGAGCGTGCTAGCGGAACAATTATTTTTCATTTTTCATTCTAAGCATCTAATTGAATACTAGTTTTACTTATATACACATTTGAATTAATAAATGTTTACATTTGGGGGCTCAACCGTTTTTAACCCAATAAAAAGTGTCGCGTATGTGTCTGAACTTTGCAAAAGTGTGTAATTGTGAACGATACATGCAACGAAGCGTTATATCAGTACAGTCGACGTAGTTGGACATAGTAAGAACAGTTGTTTGTAGTGACGCGAGTTGACGCTGGCAAAATTAAATGGAAAAATTCGTAGAAAGAACTCGAACAATTGCTGTTGTGTGCGCGAATTGACGACAAACATCTAGGCATATTTCGACTATGCGTTGCTAAGCGCAGGGAAAAGTTGTAGCTGCGCAGTTGTTGTTAAAGTTGTCGTTCGTAAGTTTTTTTTTTGTTTTTGTTTTTTGTTTTTGTGCTGGTCGTCCTATTCAATTGAACAGTTGTTGCGTGCTCAAATGAACGAAGTTGAAACGCCGATAAGTTGTAATGGGCAAAGTGAAGCATACACCAGCAAAAAGAAATAATCAAGAGGAAGTTGAGGAAAAAGTTGAAACAAAAGCAACAATGGCAACGGGAGGTGAATTAACGAATACGAGAGAAGATAACAGTGGCGGCGAAATGGAAGAGAAAATTCAGCAATTGTTACAACTTCTTACTCTTAAAATACAAGTTGACGAACAAAGAGACAGTAAAGTAAAAATATCAACAGAGAATTTTGACAAAGTGATCAGCGAGTGTGGTGGCCGTTCTATTCCAATTATTAAGTGGTTTGAAGTCTTCGAAGCAAATGCCGACGCATACGGTTTGACAGATAAGCAAAAGTATGTACAGGCGAGAGGGAAAATGTGTGGCACTGCGAAGTTGTTTTTAGAAGCAGAAGCAGTATCCGATTACATCGGTTTGTTGACGGTCTGGACATAAAAAATGAGTATAAATTTGCCATGTATCGTAGTAAATCATTTAAAGAACTGAAAGACGAATTTTGTGTGTACGAGCAGTTGCATATTGACGAAAAAAAAAAACAGTAGTGTTCAAAAACAAAGTGTGGTAAATAAAGAACAAGTGGCCCAGAATAAGGGAAAAGTGCACTGCTTTAACTGTGGCTCAGCAGAGCATAAGCGAAAAGATTGTACTGCAGAAACAAAATGTTTTAAATGCAACGAAAACGGCCACATTTCGAAAAATTTTTCCAATAAAACAGAAAAAGTTAATTTAGTGGTTAATCAGGGCCGTTTAAAACACATTGCAATAAATGATGTACCAATTGAGGGGTTAGTTGACACGGGTTCAGATGTCACAATAATCAAAGAAAGTGTCGCAAAGCGAATCAAGAATAAAAGAATAAATTGTAGTAAGACAGAATTACGTGGACTGGGTAATACAACAACGAAACCTGTTGGAGGGTTTTCAGCAGAAGTGATAATTGACAGGCTACATACGGAACAGCAGTTTGTGGTTGTTCCAGATAGCAAAATAGGGTGTAATGTGCTTTTAGGGCATGATGCTATTAAAAAGTTCCGCATGGTTGCTGACTCAGAGGGTTATAAGTTTGAAAAATTAAAGGTAGAACCAGCTGTTTTAGCGGATTACGCCGCTGATGCTTTTAATGTTTTTGAAGCGCCAACTGTAACGGCACCGCCAAAATTTCGCGCAAAAATAGAAAAGATGATAGAAGAAAATTGTCAGTCGGCTACAGCACCTACAGAACATAACTTTAAAAATTTAACTTGATGGCTCAATCAAACCATTTCGTCAGTCGCCAAGTCGGCTTTCGGCAGATGAAGCAGCAGCAGTTAAGAACCAAGTAGATGAGTGGATTATCAAAGGTGTTGTACGCAAATCCACTTCAAACATAGCAAGTCGAGTAGTAGTTGTTCGCAAAAAAGATAACACGTATAGAGTTTGTATCGACTATAGGAAACTTAATAGCATGGTACTTGATGATTGTTTTCCGGTTCCCCTGATGGAAGAGGTGTTAGAGAAACTTCATGGTGCCAAAGTTTTTACAGTATTGGACCTTGAAAACGGATTTTTTCACGTACCAGTGGAGGAGACAAGTAAAGCATTTACGGCGTTTATCACCAGAGAGGGTTTGTTCGAGTTCAACAGAGCACCATTCGGTTTTAAAAATTCGCCTGCCGCGTTTATTAAATTTGTTAATCACATATATCAAGATTTTATTAACAATAATATCATGCAGTTATATATGGACGATATTATTGTTTACGCCGCTACGCCTGAGGAGTGCATGCAGGATACGGAGAAAGTTCTTGAAAGGGTCGCGCAGTATGGCCTAAGGGATAAATGGAGTAAATGTAGTTTTCTTCAGTCACGTATAAATTTTCTCGGCCATGTCGTCGAAGACAGTAAGATTTGGCCTGGCAAAGAAAAAACAGCGGCTGTTAGTCGGTTTGTGTTGCCAACAAACATTAGGGCGCTGCAAGCATTTCTTGGGCTAACAGGATTTTTTAGAAAATTTATTCCAGGCTATGCACAAATAGCGCGTCCGTTGACAAATCTTTTAAGAAAAGGAGTAAATTTTAATATGGGCCCAGAAGAAGTAAAAGCAGTACAAAAATTGAAACAGAAGTTGACAAGTGAGCCTGTGCTTCAAATATTCGAAAGGGGGGCAATCACGGAGCTGCACACGGATGGGTTTCGGTGCTGTGTTGCTTCAGAGGTTTGACGGCGAGTTTCATCCCGTATATTTTTGGAGCAAAAAAACTTCTGAGGGGGAAGCCAAAAAGCAGAGCTACATTCTAGAAGTCAAAGCAGCGTATTTGGGAATTAAGAAATTTCGCCATTACCTGTTGGGCTCCCGGTTTAAGTTGGTTACAGATTGCATTGCGTTCAAACAAACCACTTCGAAACAAGAAGTACCAAGAGAAGTTGGTTGACAATGGGTGCTCTACCTACAAGATTTTAGCTTCGAAACAGAACATCGCGCAGGTTGCAAGATGTAGCACGTTGACTATTTAAGCCGCTATCCGCAATCGGTCATGGTTGTTACTACAGAAATATCAGCCAGAGTTAAGAAGGCACAACAAAATGATGACCACATAAAGGCAATAGTCGAAATAATGAAAGATCGTCCATATAAAGATTACACGTTGAAAGGTGGTATGCTGTTTAAGTCGGTTGAGGGTAATGATTTGTTGGTGGTACCAAGACTGATGGAGCGTGACATTATTCGAGAAGCGCACGATATGGGTCATTTTTCGGTGGTAAAAACTATGCACTCAATACAACAGCAGTACTGGATTCCGCACTTGGAAAACAAGGTGGGTAAATTTATCGCGAACTGTATTAAATGCATTGTCCACAACAAAAAGTTAGGTAAGCAAGAAGGCTACCTGAATTACATCGATAAGGGTGACACACCGCTGCACACTTTACATATCGATCACTTGGGGCCGATGGATGCTACATCTAAGCGGTACAAATATATATTGTCGCTAGTCGATGGGTTTTCCAAGTTCGTGTGGCTGTTTCCCACAAAGTCTACGGGCCACGAAGAAGTAATTCAAAAGTTGAGTGAGTGGTCTAATACGTTTGGTTTTCCGAGGCGAATAATAAGTGATCAAGGTACAGCGTTTACTGCAGAAGGGTTGGTTGAGTTTTTCGACACACACAAAGTTGAACAGATTTGGACAACAACGGGAGTGGCCAGAGGCAATGGTCAGATTGAGCGCGTAAACCGCTCGGTTTTATCAATTATTGCTAAGCTGTCAGCGGATCAGCCGGCGTTATGGTACAAGTAGGTGCCTCAAGTTCAGAGAGCTATTAACGCACACGTGCATGTATCTACGAAGACATCGCCTTTTGAAGTATTCCAGACAGGCAAGAGAGAGAGATACGGGTTTGGCGTTAGGGCAGTCGTCGGCGGACAGCAGAAGCAAGCAGTCAGGGAGCGTGCTAGCGGAACAATTATTTTTATTTTTCATTTTTCATTCTAAGCATCTAATTGAATACTAGTTTTACTTATATACACATTTGAATTAATAAATGTTTACATATATATATATATATAGTATACATATTAACATATTTATTTATTATTTTTCAATTGTTTGAAGGTGCAAACAATATTTTTATTAGTTGCTTAATATTAAACTGAATTTATTAAATTCCGTTTTATTTTATTTTCTTAGAATATTTGCCAGACACCGGCCATCTTGAAGGAGTCTAACAGCCTTCAATTTTTGTTTTCCACCGGTAGTACGGCGAGTTTGTGGATAGGGCGTCTCACTTCACCCGACCTAGTTGCTATGCCTGCGACGCGAATTTTGCCCTCCGCTCCGAAAATGGTTGCGGTGGCAAAATTGTTGCTTGAGAAAGCAAACAAGCTGCCATCTCTCTAAGCAGCGGCTGGGGTTGTCGGGTACCTTCTCCGGTGGCAAGGCTCGCAAGGGAAAAACGATTGGCAGATGCGCCGGCGTTAGCGCCTCACCGTCGTTGGGTGGGGTTGTTGCTGAGCGGTCGGGAGTTCTATTTCGATGAGAAGCGTTGCGTTTCTTTGGCGGGTGAGCGCGTTTTCTACGGCGTGCATCAGCAGATATTTGGCCGACTTCACTGCTGCTTCCCACAAGCCGCCGAATTGGGGTGCCCTCGGAGGTATGAAGGCGAAGGTGAATCCTTCGTCGGCGGCGTATTGGGGAATCTCTTGCTTCGGTTCCAGAAAGGCTTCCCAGAGCTTCCTCAGTTTTCTCTCTGCTCCCACAAAGTTCGCTCAATGAACGCTTTGAGAGCAAAAAAAATTTAGCAGCAGTGAAATCAGGCACAAGTTCTAGGTGAACTGCCTTTGAAGCGAAACACACGAAAATGGCAATATACATTTTCACGTGAGGGGACTCCGAATTTGAGGTTATGTGAATTAGCCCGCAATAATCTACTCCCCATATTGTGAAGGCCCGTTGGGCGCTTAATCGATTGGCGGGTAGATTGCCCATGATCTGATCTTGCAATTTTGAATCGCCGGATTTTCTTTTATGAGCACATGACGCCACGACCCATTCTGGGTCCACTCTTGGATTTCGGACACTCTATTTGGAACGAAGGTGTGCATCGACGATGGACTCGTTTTAATCCAATACTGAACTATTTCGGAGTCTGTCCAGAAAATGGTTGTTCTGTTGGTCGACTCAACTCAAATTCTTGACCATAATTTGGCAAGAAGATGGGCTGCCGAGAGTTCTAAACGCGGAAAAGATTTGGTCTTCAGCGGAGCCACTCTAGACTTTGAAGTTAGCAGCGTGCATTTCGTACCACTAGCGGATTAGCTACGTATATATACACAAAAGCCATACCCTATTATTTAAGCGTCGCAAAAGCCACGAATTTGGCAGCTGGCACTCGACTCTGTATTTACATAAGTAGGAATGATAATTGATGGAAGCTGCAAAAAATTCATTTTCAAGTTTTGCCGACTCATCCCAGTCTAGCTTTTGAATTCAAAGTTCTTGTAATAGGATTTAGCTTTAGTAACTAGCGGGGCTAATAAACCAAGAGGGTCAGAGAGGCGAGCGGAAGCCGATAAAATATTACGTTTAGTTGCTTGCAGCTCGCTAAAATTATCTTCCAGAATGAAGCGAAAAATGTCATCTTTCGGCTGCCAGGGGATTCCCAGCTTTTGGTAGAGTCGGTATCGCTGAGCTGCAATAATTTTTGGAGACTCTCACTATTCGATGAGCTTGTATGATTGGAAAACCACTTTGCTAATTTCAGGCCTGCCGATTTTAAAATTGTATTTACTTCCTGTTGTATCTTGGTGAGGCTTTCTATACTGTCGGATCCTGTTAAAAGGTCGTCGACGTAAAAGTCATACCGAATGACCTTTTAACCGAGCTGATATTTGACTTTATTTTTGTCGCTTAGCATTTGCAGACACCGTGTGGCGGGAAATGGTGCAGGCGCATGGTTGTATGTCACGGTATTTAGTCGAAACATTTTCCGATGGATCCTTCTTCACACTATGAGCTGAAAGTTCCTGTCATCTTTGTGCACCAAGATTTGGCGATACATCTTCATGATGTGAACTTGGTAGTTATGCTCTACGGTCTTAGAACACACTGTTGCGAAATAAAATGGAGCGGCTCACTTGGTCTCATATGCCCCCATTCGAGATACTCTTACATGAAGTCCAGGTACATTTCCCGAAGTACTGGATCTTTCAGCGTCCCTCTCTCCAACGCCTGAAACCGCCGAGTTGCGCTTTCATACGAATGACCGAATAATTTACGGTCGATTTTGAAAGGCAGTCTGACTTGAAGTCTTCCACATGGTAAATCCTGTGTGGTTTTCGAAAAAAATTCCTCACATTTAGCCTGCTCTGAAGTCAGCCGAGTAGAATTTACTTGTGCAGGTATTTCTTCTAATTCCCAGAATTATTGGATTGTAGCATCAATGCTAGCTCCGCTTTCTTCAAATTGACCTAATGTGCTACTTGCTTGGGCACTGGAGCTATTATTTGGGGCATACTTGCCTGAAACTAGCATCGTTTTTTGCAGCGTTAGCTGCCTTGGGATTGTTCTGATCTGACCCACCGATAACAGATCAAAGAAGATTTTGGCTCCTAAAAGTATGTATATTTTCTGACATTTGTAGAAACTTGGTTAGCTGACTTCAATAGTTTGAGGGATTTTTAAGGCATTTATGTTTACAGTCTGATCTGGGTGATTGGCTGATATCGAACGCATTACCCAAAAGTTCGCCGAAAACTCAAATTCGTTGATCCTCGATTTAATATATGTTTTTAGTTTGTCCTGGACCTTTTGTTTGAATTGCCAATTCCAACTATACTTAGAGCGAATTTTTCTTTCCGTACTCGCAATTTCAGCACAAGCTCTTCGGTCATAAAGTTGACATGAGAACCGGAGTCAAGTAGAGCTCGCGCTTGCACGTAAACACCGGAGCTGGTCTTTACATCAACTACGGTTGTAGCTAACATGACTCGATAGGCAGGCTGCTAATAAGCAAGGTCTGTGACGTCGAAGGATGCGGCTCGAACTCAAAGAAGATCGGATATTGATGCAAAATGGTGTGATGTTATCGCTTACACACACCACATTGCGTAAGCAATTTATGCGAATAAAATACAATATATTTTGCGAATTGAAATCTTTTAAGTGCAGTAAGCGCTTGGAATTTCGGGCAAGCAATCAAATAATGGTCCTTAGAACCATAGTGAAGCCAAGTCGGCAGTTTTGGTATTTGTCACGATAAATGTTGTCTTTGAGTGTTACAGTTATTGATTTTTTATTTTCTGCGGCGTATCTTCATTGTTTGACTTTGGTTGGGATGAGGAAGCTTCTTAAGCTGATAGGTCAGGTAAGGTTGACCTGGCTGGATACGCTTCCATATCCCTTTTTATAGCTTCTTTTGAGGAGTAGTTCTTTTTCCTCATATGGGATTGAAGTCCACTGAAGGAAAAGGTGATACTCACAAGTTGCAATATCCGGAGAGTATGGGGGATGCGGCATTAGCTCCCATCCGAGCTTGTTCAGCTTGCCTAATGTTTGCCTTGCGGTATGAGGTCTGGCGTTGTCGTGGTGAAACACAACTTTGCGACTATTCACTTAAGGCGGTCGATTTTTGTTAAGTGCCTCATTCAGGTTTGATAGCTGATGGGAATAATAATCCGCAGTTATCGGCTGGTTTGGTTCCAGAAGTTCATAATAAACAATACTGGCAAACATATGCCACCAAGAAGAATCTTCTTGGGGTGAAGGCCATCTCTAGGGGTCGGTTGTGGTGTTTCATCTTTATCTAACCATTGACTTTTGCGAACAGGATTATTGTAAAGGACCGATTTGTCATCACCAGTAACGATACGGTTAAAAAAACTTTCATTTTCAAGTCGTTGCAGCAGCTGAGAACACACATTCACTCTCTGCTGAAGGTTGGCGATGGAAAGTCTATGCGGAACCCATTTTCCCCACTTTGAAATCTTTCCCAACTGAACCAGGTGCCTGTCAACTTTTCCATGCGATCAATTTAACCTCTGAGCTATCATATCGACTGTCAAATTTGGCTCAGCTTCCACGAGTTCGAGCAAGGCGTCGGAGTTAAAGACTTCAGGACGACCAGCGCGCGGGGCATCCTCCACGTAGCAGTTACCACTTCGGAATTTTGAAAACCACTTTTGCGCAGTGCTTACACTCACGGTATCCTCTCCGTGAACAGTGTTTATTTCTGCAGCAGCAGTTGTTACATTTTTACAACTTTTATAAAAAAAATACAAAATATGCCTTTTATGCGCGTTCGAAGATTCCATTTAATTTTTTAACAACACGTGCTTCTATCCGCGATTAAAATCACTTGTTGGATGCACAATATATCAAAAAAAAAAAAATAGTTCCGCTATATTCCGCGAATAATTTTTTGTATGCAAAAGTCGTACAAAAGTAAAATTATGGGTAAAACACGCACGAACTTATGGACTGTCCTGATATCATTGTTTGTAATTCCCATCTTGTATGCGTATGCCGCTAACAAATTGGGGCCTGTCTGTATACCTACGATAATTCTGCTTTTCTTTCTACACAGGGCTAGTATGAACCTGACCTATTTGTCTGCATTCTGTTTCACAAGTGGCTAGATTATTCCACCTGTCTATCCGTGTTTTCATGTCCGCAGCGATGTCATTGTATAGCTTTTCGTAAAGAGAGTTGAGTTTAGAACATTTTTGGCGGTGGGTCTAATAAATGTTGGTTCCTCACCCCGATTTGCTCTTGTTGGGCTAGTTTGTAATATAAAGTAAAGTAGGTATTCACCTCTACGGTTTATATCGGAGGTCCCACAGAGAGTGTAATGAGATTTAGCATCGGACCCTATAACCAGATCTAGCTTCCTTCGCTCGGCTTTCTTAACCAGCCTATCAAGCTCATCCCTCTCGTGTGACATTTAGCAGGACCCAAGAAGTAGTATTTCATTCCTGCAGCCCTGAATAGTCACCACTGTTAGGTCATCTGTGTAGAAATTGGTATTAAAGTAAGAACATACACTTTTATTAACAAGTATTACTGCTCTTACCCTGTTCGTAAATCTCGGGAAGTATGTGTTGTAGTTTGGTGCGTCCAGTCCAGATACCACGTTTCCCGAACCGATCCATGGTTCCTGGATTAGAGTCACATCATAGTTGACCTCCTCTAAATCCTCCGAGATTCTTCTCCACCTCCCCAGTTTTGAGCGTGTTTTCATTTTCATCCGTTGGGTTGCGTTTTTTTGAGGCGAAGGAGCACGCTTCCAATTCCCCACGCCATTTTCCCAAATCGTTTATACAAGATATCTTCCGCCGCTTTATTTATCTGAAGGATGTAGTTCGCTTATTTAGCCACTTTTAACACTTCTCAGTCGTCGGTAGGCGCATCTTTGTTCTGCATTTGTAGCGGACGCAACGCATTCTCCGGGCTTACTGTGCGCGGTATTAACACCTTCGTCTTTGGTATCGACGGTATACAGCTGCGAACACCTTGAAGCTTCTTGACAGCTTCCTTAACCCATGTGAGAGAGGGGTCGTCTTTGCATTTTATGATTTTGACGCCGCTGAACTATCCTGCTCCATCGAATGCGCATAGATGCGTTCGGATCCGCGTTCATTCTTGCAAAGAGAGCTTCCAACAGCTTCATTTCTACTGTTTTCCACTGTTCCTGCCACATTTGCCCCAGCGGGCTACCACGATCACTAAGTGCCACGAGAAGTCGGCCCGGTGTTAGGTTAGGTTAGGTTGGTATGGTTGCCCAGGGAGTGAGCACACTTGGACGAAGAAGGATTCGTCCTTTGTGATACCATTGTGAAGGAAGTGAGGTGAAAAGGAAGGGCCGATGGGATGCAGGGAAAGGGTGGGGAGAGGTGGTGATGTAATGGTTAGGAGCGTGCGGATTGTGAACGATGACTATGTTTGCGTCAACCGCTTTGTGCTGCTGATGAAATTCATCAGATTTTTAATGTCAGCGCCAGCTATATAAGCAGGAGTGGAAAAGAAGTAAGAGCCAAGATGCCTGGAACTTAGCCCCACCAAAGCAGGGCAGCTAAGGAGAAGGTGCTGAGATGATTCCACCTCATCCTCCATAGATCCAGCGCAAAAAGGACTCGAGGTGATTCCAAGTCTCACAGCATGCAGAGAACCCACTAGATTGGAGAGCTGATATTTTGTCAGCCTCAGAAGCTCGCCCGAGCGCCTTCGGTCCACACGTGGCCAGAAGGATTTCGCGACTTTACACGTTTGTGTATTTGCCCAGCGCTCACTGAGTTGGCGCGATGCCCATCTTTCCAGGAGCAGACCGCAGGTAGTCAGGGGGATCCCAATTTTCTCTCTCCGCGGGGAAATCACCTCACATGTCCGATGTTAGGGAGGCGCCGTTAAGATACAGCCGGTCTGGTAAAGACCCTGGCTGCAAACCATCCAATGGGCACGATGTCGCTTAGCACTCTGAATTAGGAGGTGGGCAAGGAGAGGAATAACAAGGGGGGTTTTGGAATAAGAAGGGATCTTCTTTGGTACGGTGATCTTCACGTGGTGATTGGATGGCCACCAAATTTACGGTAAAGCAGATGGATGGCTAGCCAATCCCCATATGGAGCTTTCCTCTTAGTTCTTGTTGGGTTGGTTTCCATCATATGGGGTCAAACCACCAATTAAGACTCATCCTCGCGGCAAGGAGACCAACATGACAAGGTTCTTCAGCTGATAAGTGCTGGTATCTCTTATTGAGCTGCCCAAAGTGGCAGCTTATCATAGTCAAGTTTCTCCTCACTCTTTGACCGAGTCGTGGGATCAACCTTCGACATGACTATGTGACTATATATATATACAAATCTGTATATATCTTATTTTAAATGCGATGTTGATTCACATATATATATAGATATGTATATATATATATATATATATGTATTAATATATACGCGGCTTAATTGCATATAATAAGAAGTGGATCCGCGAGTTGCCAATAATTGAAATCCTTGTATCATGTGAGGCGATTATTAGCAACTGTAACGGTCAATCACAAAACCAATTTCTTGCTTCAATTTTTCGCACTCTATACCTGTTTAACATGGATTGATTTGTTTCCAACTTCCAGTTCCCTTTGGCAGGTCACGCAGTGGCAGGTCATTCCTAATTCCCACGGTGTCCTATGTAACGGTGAATAATGGCGGTGAACAATTGATGAATCGGTGAGTTTGAAATACAGCTCGAAAGTTTTACTCCCCTTCGTAACGATTGTCTATATTTATTAATTTTTATTTTTATTTTTTTTTTGTGTATAGAAATATTTTATTTTATTTATTTATTTTTGCAATAATTAATTTTTTAATTGATAGAATATTTTTTTGTTGTTTGGGCTCAATGTCATAGTTTATTTTATTGCCCCCTTGTTTTGGTTTATATATGCATATGCATGTACTTGTATTAATTTGTTATTGTATTTGTTTGTCTGTTTTTATCGTTTAATTTCGCGAGACGACTTTTTTTTGTCAACCGACCGGGCAGGCAGTATTCTTGTTGCACTATATTAGCACTTATATTTTGTTATATGTTTGATGTGTTTTGGAAATAATTTCCGTATTTATTTACACATTTAGGTTCACAAATTATATTCCCAAAATTATTGTTTATTTCACGAACTATTATTTATTTTTATTTTATATTGTAATTATTTTTTCACTTTCACGCTACTGTCCCTGCTCGGGCGCTATGAAAAATCTTCACTGGTTTGTGACGAAATTAGGGAAGCGCGAAATTAAACGAAAATTGCCTGTTTGCGAAATTAGATAAAAACACCGCACACGTCCGATAACAATTCCAAAAGTGATACTCTTTATTTAATTCTACCCTTATATTACTGATTAAAACTAAGATTAAAGGAATAGCGGAAACGAAAGAACAGTAAGTGGAGAGTTAGAGAAAGTATAAGTGAGAGAATAGGTAGGTGAATAGAAATAGGAAGAACGGAAAGTATAGCTGTAGCAATAAAGTCAATGACCGAAAGTTAATAGCAAAAAGTAAGGAAAGTGAGAAACAGTAATGTAGATGTTAGGTGCGCAACTAAGTTCTCGCTGTTTTTTGATGAATATGCCACTTTATTCTGAAAAAATGGTTACAAGTGAATCATTGAAAGTATTGCACATCGCTGGCTACTAATTGTTTGAATCTTTTTGCTAAATCTCGTATACCGTCGCGGTAAAACTGTTCATCTTTTGAGGCTATCCACGGACTAAGCCATTTTTTGATGTCTTCATATGAATGGAACTGCTGGTCAGCTAGACCATGTGACATCGATCGGAACTGGTGATAATCGGACGGCGCAATATCTGGAGAAAATGGCGGGTGGGGTAGGATTCTCATTTCAGTGTTTCCACGTAAGTTTTAACGGGTTTGGCAACGTAAGACTGAGTGTTGTCATGCCGTAGAATCACTTTTTCATGCCCCTCTGCGTATTGCGGCCGCTTCTCGCGCAGTGCTCCGCTCAATCGCATCAATTGAAGTCGATACCGATGCCCAGTGATGGTTTTGCTTGGTTTTAACAGTTTATAAATAATAACAGTTTATAATAAGTAACACCAACCAATAACACGGCCGAGGCGACGACGTAGAAGCATAATTGGGCAGTCCCCATGACTTTCTTTTCTTTGGATTGCTGTAATGAGTTCATTTTTCATCACCCGTCACACTTCGATGAAGAAAACCCTTCCTTTTCTTTTTTTGCCGCTGGAGCAGTTGTTCACAAGTAAAGAAACGACGGTTAACATCCCTTGGTTTTAACTGATAAGGAACCCAAGTCCCCTGTTTCTGAATCATTCCCAAAGCATGCAATCGCGTGGGAATGGATTGGCGGGTAACTCCTAATACTGAAGCAAGTTCTTCTTGCGTTTGACACGGATCCTCATTAAGCAATACCTCCAGTTCAGCGTCATCGAAAGTTTTTGGCCTTCCTTTACGCGGAGTATTTTTGCATACGTCAACATTAAAATCACGGTCTTTGAAGCGACGGAACCAATCTCGTCACAATATTAAGTAATATATATGTAAATATATATATATAGATATAATATATATATTATAGATATATATATTAAACCTAATATTAAACCTTATTTATTAAATTAAATTTTATTTTATTTTCTTAGAATGTTTGCCAGAATCTGGCTTCACAGGGAGTTTTAGTTCGGATTTAAGTCCCACAATGGCCATAGGTTTTCCTCCTCCACAAAAAAAGGGTCTTCGGGGTCGTCTCTTCTGGGACTCTTTGTAAGGTCTAAACGGCAGTCATGACTAAGTAGGTGGTTCTTTTCTGACCAATGAGTAGCTGCCATAAGCCTGGAGTGCTACGGCAGCCAAGATGCTATCTGAGAAGCACTTTCGGGCACTCAATCGAACTCAAAAGGCAACGCTCCCAGAAGGTGGACGTGGTGGTGGTCTGCCTAAATCGTTCAGCGAAGTCGCTAAACACGCTGGTTCTATAATCTTTGGGGTAATAGGCAATTTTTTTTTTTATTTTGTTATTCCTACATTAATCATACATCTGTCATACTGACATTTAGTACATTTTTTAACAATTAGTTAGGAAAATTATTAAATATATTTCATCATGGCCAGTGCCAAGACGAATAAAGCGATTACATTTTAGGAAAACAATTACATTTTATATAGAACAAGTATTTTAGCATACGAGAATTAATTAATTAGAAAATGGCAGGGAAGATGGCGCTATTAAAAGGGAGGAATGGAAAAGAGCATCTCTGCAGTTTTTATGAGGATGATAAGGGAAAATCCGCGATGCTGTTAAAGGGTCGGATGGCACTATGGAACATACAAACGAATAGTTTGTACCGACGAACGGTCGGCTTCTATGTACAGGGCGGCAGTGGCTTTGGTTGGAGAGGGGTGGAAGCGCGCCAAGCTAAAAAGTGGTTATATATATATAATTGGCGCGTACACCCTTTTTGGGTGTGTGGCCGAGCTCCTCCTCCTATGCGTCTTAATGATGTTCCACAAATGGAGGGGCCTACAGTTTCAAGCCGACTCCGAACGGCAGATATTTTTATGAGGAGCTTTTTCATGGCAGAAATACATTCGGAGGTTTGCCATTGCCTGCGGAGAGGCGACCGCTATTAGAAAAATGTTTTTCTTAATTTCGGTGAAAGTGGTTGAGGGGAGAAAATTGAGTTACAATATCGGCAACCCCTGGTTTTGCTGAATGCAGAGTCTCTCACCGAAACAAGGGGAGTCGTCACCTATGGTTTCGAGGAGGTTGACCTTAAGGTCTAGCAAACCGATGGCAGAGGTGATGCCCCCGAACATCCGGAGGTAGTGGGAGAAGATAAGACCACAGTAGAGGAGGCTGCTTTGGATATGGATATCGAATCTGTCGTGTCGGACGCTGGCAATGTTGGCGACGTTCCCTCAGATCAGGTATCCGGTCTTGTGTTAGGCAGCAACGGTATTCGATGGTGAGATTCGCTAGCAAAAGTTGCTTCTCTTTGAAGATCACATCGCTTTACTGTCTTTGATGCTGGGTCCGTGGTGACTGATCCACTCGATCTCCCAGCATACGAGTATAGGGCTAGTACACCTCACGCCTGGTCAATGGTTCATCATCCTCGCGGGAGAACTGCCGCCTCTGTTCTCAAATTTCTTGGCGATCTCAATAAGTCCACAGCGCCAGCACTCTTTGTAGCAGTAAGGCCACAGTTACTCCTTAATTCCGCTCGGTGTTGAGGAGGTGCCGTTATAATACAGCCGAATTAGCTTCTGGCTGCAAATCGTCCAATGAGCACGGTGACACATAACATCCTGGATTAGGAGGTGGCAACTCTTGGGCATCTTTCTCAAGCGGTACCAGACATAAGGGTGTGTTATCATTTAAACGAAAATTCTTTCCGGTGACTGTACCCGTTTTAAGATTCGATTAAGGCCCTGCACCGCGTCAAGATGCCTGCCGGCATTTTCTATACTCTTTTAAGCTCTTATCGAAAAAATAAGAGTGAATTTGAATCGACTGATTTAATTTAAATTCCATTTATTTGTTATATTTAATTTGATATAATAAAAAACATCACTGATAAAAATTAGAGCGACGCAAAACTGTTCTTGGTTTAACAGTTGTCATTTGCGCCGGACTTGCCGTACGCCAAAAGTTGCAAGGTTTTGTGCATTTCGGCATGTTGAACTGTACGTATGTGGTGCCTTCGACAACACACGTGATCTCTTTGGCTGTGTTTTACTTGTTGTTAATATTGGTGTAACAGTTTACAGTTTGGGGTGTAGTCACCGATTGTCATCGTCTAACACATCTAACAGTAGGCCAGGAAGCATTCTGTTTCGACAGTTTGGGCACAGAGGGAGAGAAGTGTTAGGTGAGTATGTTTGAGGCGGATGTGAAAAGATGGTTAGTATCGCGCGGAGTGCCTCCACATTCCGGACATATATTGAGTAGATAAGACAAGATAAATATCTAGATAAGTCGGAGTTTAGCCTACTGCAATATCAAGAGCATAATTGAGGTTGGGAACATAAATTGTGGTTTAATCCGTATGTCATGGGGACTTACTCTCCACGAACTAAAAAGGAAGCTCCATAAGGGAATTGGCTAGACATCCATCTGCGAAAAGTCGGTGGCTATTCATCACCCTTACCTTGGTATCACATCATGTCCTCTCCTTGCCCCCCTAATCCAGGGTGTTATCCGTCACCGCGCCCCTTGGATGGTTTGCAGCTAAAGGTCATAGTATAATTGAGCCAAAGTTACTCGGGTATCGCGAGGTAGCTGAAGCTCTTCGTCTACAATAGGCGGTGGGTGGTCTCCGATAACGGTATTCGGTGGTCGGGAGCTTGGAGTCTCCCGATGAATGTTGTTTATCGTCTGTTTAATACACTGTCAGGTCCAGTAGTTAGAGCTGTGTTTTCTCCTGGGTCTGGCTAGAGTAGTTGAACAGAAAAAAAGGAGCAAAATTATTTGTGTAATGTAGGCATCCAGACAATTACAAAGATAATTGATACCTGTTAAAAGCGAGAAAAATTATTTGTGTAATATTGGCATATAGACAAAGGCAACCGCCATTAGTGTCCTTTCGTAAAAATTACTTGTTTTAATTTCAATTTACTTTAGTTTAAATCAGAAATGACAGAAGCAAAATTGAGCCTTCCAAATTCGTTATGCTCGGAGAATATACAAAAAACACAGAAAGGAAACTACTACCAAACATAAGAAATTATACTTAGTACTGTCATAAGTTCTGTAAGTCTGTAAATACTAAAAACAAAAATTTTAAATTTCCATTCGGAATGGTCACCATTTGCTTTTACACAAGCCATCAAACGATTAGGCCATTCAGCTATTGCAGCACGCACGGTTTCCATGGATACTGACGTCGCTGCTCGAACTAACTCGCCCGAACTGCTCGTTTGAGACTCTCCAAATTTCTGTGAGACAGACCATGTTCTTTAAATCTGATCACAAAAATTGTAGTCCAATGAATTCAGATCTGGACCAATCTTCTGCGGCAATGAGCACAGAAATATTGTTTTTTTAGCCACTGCTGGGTGATTTTTTTCTTATGGGCTGGAGCGAAATCTTGCTGGAAAATCCAACGCTCTCGTTGAAGAGAGTACTGCTGAATTGCTTCACCACGCCTTCTTATAGATTCGCCTGGTACACTTTTGCCCCGGTATCAACCCCTTTTCGCAGAAATAAAAATATGTAACGCCTTTACAAGACACTCACACCAACTCATTACGGAGGGTGAATGGTGGGCATGATGAACCCTTGGAACACAATTTTTTTCGACTTTAAAAGTTTAGCATAAATTTTGTTGTTTTGTTTATCAAAAACTTTTTCCTTAGGGAAAATTTTCTCTTCTGTAAAAAGAATATTTTCATGGCTGTTAACCGCGTGCCACCAAAGAAGTTGCTTACATCTGTCAAGACCAATTTTCTTCAAGCGCGTTGTCAAAAGATGACTAGTGGAGCGACGGAAGGCTTTCATGTAGAAATCATCTCTAATTAGTCTTGACATGGATCTGACCGATACATTCATTTCCCTGGCCCCCATTTTTTTGCTTTCTAAGGGGATTTCTGTAAATTCTTTCTCGAACAGTTTTTATTGCTGCACTGGTTCAAACCACTCGAGGACGACCACTTCTCTTTCTGTGTGTCATTTCAGACGTTTGGGAAAAACAATTGATCGTGCGGTAAACAAACATTCTCGAAGTTTCAAGTTTTATCAGTAATTCGTAAGTCCCATTGAACTTTTACCTCAATTATGTAAATCAGTGCAATGCGATTTTTCTTAGCTTCCCACTCCATTGTTAACAAGCGAAATTTGCCATGAAACTGAAGTTAATCATTGAGTAAGTCATAAGATAGAGTCACAATCACTAAATTTTTAGCAAACCGGCATATTGATGCGGTCGGTCGGGTGAAAAGGAGAGGAAGGCCGAAACGTCCCAACAACTTCTCGATTTGTCTTTGCCTAAGCACTGAGCAAACGTACGGTAAACGTATGTACATACAGTGGTCACCAAATTTATTCGTACACCCTGCGTAGTGCGTAAAAAATTTTAGCTTTGCGCAATATATTTGCTGTGACAATATATTTATTTTGCGTCACTGTAAGAATGTTACATTCCTAATGAATTGCCGTAAACAAAACTCACGTTATTACAACTCACACTGAAGAGTTCCAAGGAAAGCAGGCAGACTAGCAAAATGCTGCAAAACATTTATTCGTACACTTCAGCTCATGATATTGTTGCTGTAAAAGTAACAGTAAAAATCGTTTGTGTTTTTACTAATATTCCTCAAAACGAAATGAGGTTGCTTTTTCGTAGTGTTTATCGCCGATTCAGTCTCACTTGCGCGTAATATCTCGATTGAAAGTGGCAAAAAGGGACGAAGTGTGGACTTACCATTAGAAACGCGTAAAATTGTTATTAAATTGCACTTGGAAATCAAGTCTCTGCGCGAAATCTGCAAAACAATTGGCAACTCGCATTCTGCGGTGCAATTACGTTAATACTGGTAAATTGGAAGCCAATCATCATCAAGCCGGAAGGCGAAAAATATTGACTCCACATGAGGAACGCAACATAGTAGCATCTGTCGCGCAAAATCCAAAAATTACTTCCACGATACTATACCGAAATATTCAAGAGTCTTTGCATAAAAAAGTAAGCCTACAAACGGTCTAATTGCCTGCATAACGCTGGTTATCATAGCAGAGTGGCACGCCGCAAGCCCTACATTTCAGATATTAACAGAAAGAAGAGATGGAGTCCGCCAAACGCTATATAAATGAGTCAGATTCTTTTTAGGAAAACGTCATTTTCAATAATGAGTCGAAATTTAAGGTTTTCGGATCAGATGGGATAAGAAAATACAGAACTGAATGAAAAAAATCTTATTCCAACCGTTAAGCATGGAGGAGGAAATGCAAGGGCTTGGGAGTGCATACTTGCATCTGGAGTAGGAAAAATTGCTTTGATCGATGATAAAGTGGGCAAACATCTGTATTTAAACGTTTTGAAGAATAATTTGCATGATAGTGCAGTAAAACTTGGACTGAATGCTAAAGGGTTCTTGTTTCAACAAGACAATAATCCAAAACATTCATCTTATCTCGTGCAAGGCTTGGTTATTTACCACTTTAAACAGCTTTGAACTCCATCTCAATAACCGAATCTGAACCAAATTGAGCATGTCTGGGACCTTTTAGAAAGGAGAATCAGAAAGCACAAAATAACATCAAAGGAGTCATTAAAGACAGCTTTAAGGGTTGAGTGGAAGAGAGTGCAGCTAATGAAACCAAGTTATTGGTAAAAAGTATGCAATAAAGTTTGGAAGCAGTTATTAAAACTAAAGGCGGCCCAACAAACTACTGTATACTCGTTTCTTCTGTTTTTAATAAAATATTCTTTATATGGCTATGTACAAATAATATTTTTGTTAGGATGGTTCCATGTGCAGAAGTCCATGCAAGTGGAGAAAGTCCCTGATCGCTATTCACTTTGGAGTGGCCAGGACGATTCTTCTATATATGGTCCAAGCAGCTCACAACTTCCGAGCTTCGCCCAAGTATCTTCTGGGTAGCTCCCGAGCGGTAAAAGACTCAGCATACCGGGTTACGCTGCGGTCGGCTGCAACACGCACTGCCACAGAGCTATACCGCGAAACAAGAGGGAAGAGAGCCGTCTTTTCAGGCGCAAGAAATGGGAAAACGTAAGTGTGAAGAATTAGAAATGTTGA
Source organism: Anastrepha ludens (assembly GCF_028408465.1). NCBI lineage: Eukaryota > Metazoa > Arthropoda > Insecta > Diptera > Tephritidae > Anastrepha > Anastrepha ludens. Next base: position 2,893,159 of record NC_071503.1, on the reverse strand, counting down.
GCGACAGGAACATGACCCGAAAATTTTTTCAATAAGTTAAGCGCCAAATTGAAGGTTTCAAGACCGAAACCAGTTCCTGCAAAGATGAAAATGGCAATCTAATGACAAATGTCCATGGAATACCTAGGTTATGGAGGAATCACTTCGCACAACTGCTAAACGGTGGCAGTAGCAGTGTGGACAATGAAGTTGAGATCGATACCCCAGTCGTGGACGATGGAATAGTCGTAACACCACCCGACCTTAAAGAGGTTTGAATAACGATATCGCCGCTAAAAAACAACAAATCCGCAAGAGCCGACAGACTACCGGTGGAGCTATTCAAAGCTGGAGGCAAAGAGCTAGTACACCGCATGCACCTGCTGCTCTGCAAAATATGGTTAGATGAATGCATGCCGAACGACTGGAACTTAAGCGTACTTTGTCCAATCATCAAGAAACGTTCGTCTACAAACTGCGCAAATTATCTTGGGATTAGACTTATTAACGTCGCAAACAAGGTCTTACCGAGCGTATTATGTGAAAGACTGAAGCCAATCGTCAAGGAACTGATTGAACCTTATCAGTGCGGCTTCAGGCCTGGTAAGTCTACTATTGACCAGATCTTCACAATTCGCCCAATTCTGGAGAATACCCACCAACGACAATTCGACAAACCCCAACCTTTCGTGGATTTCAAAGCTGCTTTCGACAGCACTAACAGAAATAACCTCTATGCCGCTGTGTCTGACTTTGGTACCCCCACAAAACTTATACGAATGTGTAAAATGACGTTGAGAGCTACGGTAAGCTCGGTCAGGATCGGGAAGGACCTCTCCGAGCCGTTCGATACCAAACGAGGCTTCAGACAAGGCGATTCCCTTTCGTGTGATTTCTTCAATCACTTACTGGAAAATATTATACGTGCTGCTGAGTTAAGCCGCTTTGGAACTATTTACTACAAAAGTGTCATGCTATGCGGATATGCTGACGATATTGATATTGCTGACCTAAACAACCGCTCCTGCGTACACCAGTATGGAGAAGGAAACGGAAAAGGTGGGTCTTACGGTGAACGAGAGTAGAATAAAGTATCTGCTGTTAACATACAAAGAGTCCTCGCGTCTTCAACAACATATCACTGTTGGCAACAGCGAAGTTGAAGTGGTGAAGGACTTTGTTTATTTAGGAACCAGTGTCAACAGCCAGAGTGACGTCAGCTTACAGATTCATCGAAGGATAATTATAATTTTTAAAAAATTATAATTTGACAATATCTTCTTTTACATTCAATATATTTTTATCGGTTTTCTTTTTCCATAATCATGGGAATCACTTTCCATACTCCATATAAACAAACAAAAAACTACGGATAAATTTTTTCCCTTGGATGCCCTCAATATGCAAAAAATTCTTGCATCAATTAAAGAAGAAAATCAAGTTTTCGGGATTTTTTCGATAACTCATCTATGACTTCATCAGCTGTGATTGGAATATTATGATGAATAGCTAGAGCAGTCAATCCGTTCAAGCGATCCTACAATAAAAAAAAGAGACAAAAATAAATATCAAATTTTGTAATAAAATTTATAGATCTTAGAGAAAAGATTAAGATCTTAAAGAAACTTACTTCTTTTGTCGTGTTTCTCAAAATCGTCTTTATCCGTTTCAAACTAGAGAAAGTGCGTTCCGCAGTAGATGTTGATACTGGTAAAGTAGCTAATATCCTTAGCAACACATTGATATTCGGAGAATTTTCTTCTGGACAATGATCAAGTGCATCCAATGAGTTTTCAGGTTTGATATCGCCCTTACGAATTAAATATCTCTTCCACACTTTTAATTCGATAAGAACAGCATGTGGCCCCGCAGTGAGAAATACCTGGTAAAACTCGTCTGTTTTGATGAATTTATCAGCTACTTTGTCGATTTCGTTCAAATCATGCTTGACTAGGGCCGAAAATCCTTCTAATATATTTTCATGTTTGGTAAATCTTTCTCCAAGATCCATGATGTAAAAATCTAGAAAAGTTTTGAACGCTGTCACACGAATTTAATCTTCCGTGCTTTGAACTTCAGGATTTGCTCGATTTTTTTGTCTGCGCGCTATTCTTTTGTGTTTGATCTCAATGTCAAGATTTTCAGCAATTTTTTTCGAAGCTTCGTAAATTGCAGAAAAAGCGTCTTCTTTTGCGCGAATCTTTTTTAGTTCCTCGCGCAAATTTTTGGCGAGATCCATGGCTTGGACCAAATCTAAATTAACCTTTTGCAATTCACGACTCAAAGGCAACGAAAGTTGAAAAATTACATTGATAATATGTAAACATATTAAAAATTCGAAGTCCATGGCGTTTTTCAGATTTTTGGCGTCTTTTTCCGAGGTTCTCATTGCATCTAGAGTTTCGTAAACAAACGGGAATAACTCAAAAAAGTCGTTGACGGCCTCATATTTCGAGACCCATCGAGTCAGATTCAATCTTTTCAAAGATTTCGTTCGCGTAGTTTCATCAGATTCTTCAATCGTGTTTTCCAAAATGGCTTTTCTTTTAGGGGTATGCAAGAAATTGTAGACATTTTCGAGGGTTGTTGTTGTTGTTGTTGTTGAGGTGGTTGAACATTTCTGAGCTTTTTTTTTTTTTGTTTCCAAGTCAGATCCATTTAGTGAGGTCCAAGTATAGCAGCAAATCCTTTATCTCTATGTCTGAGATTTCTTTAATTTGCTGTAAGAAAGGCTTACCGAAGGATCGGAGTCGTGCCCTGGCTAGTCCCGGACATTCACATAAATAGTGGAACAGACTCTCCTTCGCCCCTTCCGATTGACAGCTTCTACAGATAGGATTGAAGGGTAGATTGAGTCTAGCTGCATGATCCCCTACTTTCCAATGTCCTGTAAGGGTTGCAGTGATAGGTGAAATGTTTGGTCGAGAACATCCTAGGAGGTCATTCGTCCTTTGGATTTTGTATGACGGCCATGTGTTTTTTGTTGTAATACATGTAGGTATTTGCTTCCATCTTCTTTCAGCTAAAGCATGATAGTATGAAGCAATGGATGCTTTTAGTGTGTTCAGTGGGGTGGAGACTGCCACCGCCTCTGCTATGTCTAGTGTCGAGCCCTTTCTTGCTAGCTCATCCGCTATCTCATTGCCCCGTATGTTCCTATGACCGGGAACCCATATCAGGGTAATTTCAAGCCAATGGCTGAGCAGTTTCAGGTCCTCTCTACACTGTAAGACCAGTTTGGATGAAATGTAGTTGGAGTCTAAGGCCTCAATAGCTGCTTGACTGTCTGAGAAGATAGCTACTCTTGCACCAACTTCCTTGTAGAGTTCTAGGGACTTGCATGCTTCTCTGATCGCTAAAAGTTCTGCCTGGAACACGGTGGCATAATCAGGAAGACGAATTGATTGAGATAGGTTGAGTGGCTCCGAATGGAAGCCAGCTCCCACACCACAGCTCATATTAGAACCATCGGTATAAATTTCGATATCGTGTCTTCCAATCACCTCTCCTTTGCTCCACTCGGCTCTCGGTGGAAAGCGTACCGTAAAGCCTTTCTTGAAGTTGAGGTCGGGGACTGTGTAGTCTGATCCGTTTGTGAGCAGCGGGGGTCCCTGTAGGAGGATCTTACTGTGACCGTACGGCCTTGTTGTCCAGTTTCCTATGTCTCTGAGTCTCACCGCGCTGCAAGTAGCTATTGTTTTAATGTGTAAATCTAATGGCAATAGATGTGTTAGTACATTGAGCGCTTCAGTAGGACTGGTGCTAAGCGCTCCTGTAGTTAGGATACACGCTGTTCTTTGTATCTTGCCCAGCTTAGTTTTGTTGTATTTCCTTTCTGTTGCAGGCCACCAAACTAGTGCCGCATATGTTAGTATTGGCCTTACAATGGCTGTGTAGGACCAGTTGGATAATTTTGGTTGGAGACCCCATTTTTTTCCCAACATTCTCTTACATGTGTAAAGTGCTATGTTCGCTTTCTTTACCCTGTACTCTACGTTGGACTTCCAGCTGAGTTTGGGGTCCAGGATAACCCCTAGGTATTTTGCCTGTTTGGTTAGCGTGAGGCTGACGCCGTTTTGTTTTGGGAGATTAAAGTTTGGCACCTTGGTTTTCTTGGTGAATAGCATCAGTTCAGTTTTTCTCGGGTTTACACTTAAACCACAGTCCATGGCCCAATTGCTGAGTAATACCAGAGCTCCTTCCATAATCTCACTGATTGTGGTTGGAAACATTCCTGAAACCATAAGCACTATGTCGTCCGCGTACGCCACCACTTTAATTCCCTTTTGGTTAAATTTGGTGAGGATGTTGTTGGCGACTAGTAACCACAGTAGAAGGGATAAGACTCCTCCCTGAGGGGTTCCCCTGTTGACAGAGCGTTTTATCGTGCTGCTGCCTACCTCACCGATGATTATTCTAGTTTTGAGCATGTTTTCTATCCATTCGTTGAGACCTATGTCTATGCCTAACATGTTAAGAGCCTCAATTATGGATCTTGTGGTAACATTGTTGAAGGCCCCCTCTATGTCGAGAAAAGCGACTAGTGAATATTGCTTGTATTCTATGCTCCTCTCAATCGCACTTACAACCTCATGAAGAGCTGTCTCTGTGGATTTTCCTTTGAGATAGGCATGTTGAGATGGTGAAATCGTTGAGTCTGTAATCTTTTCCCTGAGATATACATCCAACAATCGCTCGAGAGTTTTGAGGATGAAGGAGGATAGGCTGATGGGTCTGAAATCTTTCGCTGTATCATGACCGCGTCTACCAGCTTTAGGGATAAATATCACTTTTACCCTCCTCCAGCTTTTTGGTATGTGCCCTAGCATAAGGCTTTTCCTGAAAAAGACCTCCAGCCAAGGAATCGTCGTTTCTCGAGTGTTCCACAGCATGGCTGGGAATATCCCATCTGGACCGGCTGCCTTATATGGTTCAAAGTTTTTTATCGCCCATAATATTCTATCTTGGGATACGATGTGGTTGATTATAATGGGTGATAGTTTGGATGTTTGAACACTGTCAGTATTGTTCTCAATATATTCTGTGTTGCCTGGGAAGTGTGTATTTACCAGATGTTCTAGTGTGTCGGCTGATGATTTTGTCCACTCTCCGTTGTCTTTCTTCAAGAAGGAAGGGCAGGAGTGTTCCTTGGATAGAAGCTTGCCTAGTCTGGCCGTATCTTTGGTCGAGTCTATGGAACTACAAAAATCTCTCCAAGCCTCTGTCCGAGCCTCTTTGATTGCTTTCTTGTATTCCCTGAGGCAGTCTTTGTAGGGTTTGAAGTATTTGTGTTTGTAGCAGATATTGAAGATTTCTCTTGGCATTTTCCTGAGTTTACTTAGATCTTCATTCCACCAGGTAGGATAGGTTGTTTTGCCATATGTGGCGGGACATGAGGCTTCAAGTCCTTTCGTCAGGGAAGTTTCGAAAGCTCTTACTTTCTCATCTAGGTCTTCCCTTGACGTTATGGTTCTATTTAAGTTTTGAAGTTTAGACTGGGTCACTCTACGGAATGTATGCCAGTTTGTTCTTCTGGGATTTCTATATGGGAAAGGTTTCTCAAGCTTAAGATTGATATCGAAGAGGATCCAGCTGTGGTCTGAAAAGGATCTCTTGTCGGATACCCTACAATTTGTGACTATTTGGGAATTATTATTTGTGCATAGGGTAATGTCTAAGACCTCTTCCCAGCCTGGAAAATTTGCCGAGCTCGGAAAAGTGAAGGTTGGGGTGGTCCCTACATTACATATGTCTAGGTTGGTGTTTAATAGGAATTCGAAAAGTGACTCACCTCTTTCATTCGTCTCTGAACTGCCCCAAAGCTTGTTTCTGGCGTTTGCGTCGCAGCCCATCAATAGTTTGTCCGTGCTGTTCAATGTTGACAGGAATCGAGCCACTTCGTCTGGCGGCGCCGGTTTCTCATGTGGCATATACACCGATGCCAGGTATATCGCCGATTTCTGCAGCTCCACTTTCACCACCGTAAAATCGGGAGTGCTAAAATTAGAACACAGAAAAGCTTTTAAGTGTTTTTTAGTGATTATGCATGACCGTGGCTTACCGTCTGCTTTGTTGTAGAATATGTTGATGCTCTTGTTGTTTTGGAACCCCTTAATCTCGTTGTCTCTGACCCAGGGCTCCTGTATGAAACCGATGTCGATGTCCCCTTCCCTGAGGAAGACATCCAAGTTCTCTGTAGCACATTTCGAGTGCTGCAGATTCACCTGTAAGGCTCTAGGCATCGGATTTATTGTCGTCTTCAGCTAGGTCGAGCTTTTCTAGTCTTTCTAGCTGTATGTTGTTGTCTGCCTCATCTGGGTCTTCCTCATTTTCATTGCTGTCTGCTTTGAAAATTTTCAGTTTGGCCTTTCTTAGACCAAACCGCATTTTGTTGTCGTGTTGTTTTAGTATTGGCAGGCACTCATCGTTAATCTGCAGAACGAATGACATGCTGCTCTTTTGCGGTTTTTCTGCCTTCACGATTGCCCAGTCGTCCATCGGCACCGCAGGGTTGTGTGACTTCAGGTACTTCAGCACTTCTGCACCGCTCAAGTTCATCACCGGCAGCCAAATGCGAGCGCGAGGAGGGCAGGGGATGTCCTTGGCCGGAATAAGCTTAAGTTTTAAGCCTTCCAGTGTGCTGCTGATCTCAGCAACACACCTTTCTAGGACAACCCTTGACCAGTCGTCGTCGCACTTGATAACCCTACAGCCGCGAAGTACTCCTGCAGAATCGAAGGAAGGGAGAGTTCCGCCCTGTGCTCCAACCACATGCTTGTCTAACACGAGCTTGGATAGTTTGGCCTCCACTTGCCCCCACATCTGCAGGACCACTTTGCCGCTGTTTGTGGTCTCGTCGATCAGTGCATATAGGAGGTTATCCTTAACCGCCTCACTGAACGGTCGTTGCTTTGTTTCTTCGATGCTGCTGGACACCTTAGGTCTCTTCGGTGCCTGATCGATCACGTCCTGTGACCTGTTCCTTTTCATCGCATCGCCTTTTTTCTTGTTGTCCTCTTTAGGTTTGTTGGATAAGAAGTCTTCGTACTCCTTAACCACCTGCTGGTATTTTAGTTTGTCGGCCGCGTCGCGCTCGTCAGTCGCTCCAGCGAGCTCATTTTTGGCAATCTTGCTTAGAATGAACCTCGCCTTCGTTTAGCGAGACTTCATGAGCGCACCCTCGGATTTGTGTTTTCTAGCGGCCTGACTCTCTCTCTGAGTGCCGTCCGCCGCCTTTTTCGAGGTTTGTGGTAGAACTTTTTGTTGTTGTTGTTGCTTGCTTAGTAAGGGTATGCTATGGCTGGTACTTCCCTTACTCTTTGCTGACTCAGCCGTATCTTGGCTGGAGGCCAGCAGGGTATCCTCCTCGGAGGATGGTATTGTGTCGCAGCGCGGCACAAATTTTTTGTTTTTTGTTCTGTTCAGCACCAAAAGCACTGAAAAACTTTTACGGACGATTAACTTCCAAATTTTAATATAGGTACTATTATATTATAACAAACAAACATCAGTCTTTGTAACGAATGTTTTTAAATTCACCGAATGAGCCCGCGCTATACGCGCATGCGCAAACAAACGTACATCAGCAAACGTTTTTATACACGTATAAACTTATTACCTACGTGAACTGAACTCATTCTACAAAAAATGCGAGTAACGAAATATATTCGTGTGTAACGTTTCGTTACTCGGTACTAGAGAGCGCACCCGTTACTCAGTACCGAATACATACAGTTTGCTTCAGCTCTACTAATTTCGTAAGCAAGCGTATATTTCCTTAAACTAAAGTTAAAATATAACTCAAAATTTTCTAGAAATATGTATAGTATTGCGCTTAGGTTATTATTGTGAGGAAAATTTGAACGCGATTAAGGGATAATTCCAACCCTTTTGGAGCTAAGTGATTCAATGTGAGATAACAAAAAATGCTAATGGGAATTTGCAATACTAACTTAATTTCTTATTTTTTAGGTTTCGGCAATATTACAGGCTAAACAAGCCGGCATTTAAGTACTTGCTAGATGTCCTTACTAACTCCTTGCCACCATTGAAGCAGAAATGCGGAATTCTACCTATTGTAAAATTGAGCGCATGTTTGCGATTTTTTGCAGAAGGAGGACATCAAAAAGGCGTTGGGAAGGACCATGAAGTGGGCCTTGCTCAATCTTCTTTCAGTGTAGTACTGACAGAAGTGCTGAGTATTTTCGAGCTACTACTTTGTCCACAATGGATAAGTTGGCCCAATTTAGTTGAACATCGCCAAATAGCACACGATTTTTTTACAAAATTCGTAATGCCAGGAGTTATAGGATGTGTTGACGGAACACACATTAACATAATATCCTCTTCAAAAAACATTCATCAATTTTACAACAGAAAAGGCAAATGCAGTTTGAACGTTATGCTCGTAAGTACTATATTCGTAATTAAAGTTAAAGTAAGAAATAAATATGTATACATAAATGGCTTTTCAGGTATGCGATAGTAATCTGAAGATTCGTTTTATAGATGCGACACATCCTGGTGCTTACCACGATGCCTTTATATGGAACTTAAGCAGCTTATGACATAAAAAGATGGGAAAATATTTGCAAACCCACAACAGAGTTTGGTTACTAGGTGACAGATTGAAACCAACGAAGAGCATATATAATTTCAAACTTTTCAGGAGACGCTGGGTACCCGCTAGAGCCGTGGCTACTTACTCCATATAGAACACCAGAAAGTAATTCAGCTCAGGCCAAATTTAATGAAGTACACACACGTTGTCGAAATACCTATAATCGAAAGAACAAATGGTGTTCTAAAAAACCGATGGAGGTGTGTGTTAAGCTCTAGAGAGTTTTACTATGCTCCTGAAAAGGCAGTAAAAATAACTAACGTTTGCGCTGCGTTGCATAATATAATATTTGCATTCATTACAAAAGTGATCTACATTTTTCTAACCCATCTGTTAATAGAGAATTCAATGAGATTTCCATGGCAGATAATCTACAAATTGTCGAAGTCAACAGTAACTATCTGGCAGAAGGTCAGCGCATTCCTACAGATATTGCAAACACTTTTATTACATTAAATATTTTGGCAGACATGAAAAATTAGCTTTGCCAATATTTCAGTTCGCCACTGTATTTAAAATAATAAAAATCAGTCTTACTTAAATTATTTTTGGTCTTTGGATTGGCGATTTCGCAAAATTTCTATTTTTAGTTCCTTTAATTCTAACGTCCTTCGATTAGTTGCAATTTGGTTTTCAATTTTTATTTTACTCAACTTTTCCAATTCTAAATTATGTCTTTCCATTTCATTTAGTTTTTTTTCATTTTGATCGGATAAACGTTCTAATGATATATACATTTTTTTTGTACCGTATTGCATTTCTTTATTGTGCGTCTTCATCTCTTCCAAAGCTTCGCCTACTTTAGTGCATAGTTCTTGTTGTGTTTCCAGCTCTTTTATGACCAATTCACTACTTGTTTGCTTTTTGGGCTTCGTTGCACTGTTCGGCTGCTTGCTGCTCTTTGGTGAATACTCGCTTTCATGATGAGGAACAGGAGGTTCACTAACCCACGCGCTACTACCAGGAACTTCTTCATCCAAAACAACAATTTCTGACTAGTCTTCCGTATTATTATTGACCCTTGCTTTTTTTGCAGGCAAACCATAGCATTGGGAAGCTTCAATGCCATCAACAGATTCTTTAACATCTAGCAGTTGGTATATTGCCTCTTCTGCACTCGAAAAAGTCTGTGTTCTATTGGATCCGCCTCCTGTTCCTCTTTCATGCATTTTTTATTTTTTACCTTTTTCCACTCAAACTCAGTCTTAACAGGCGGGCCTATGCTATTTAACCCCAAAGTAAGCTGCTTCCAGAATTCGGCCACCTTTTGGCGATTTTCTTTCACAAACGCTCTTGCAATATCTGGGTTTTGCAGCTGTTCTCGATCGGAATGCGACGCGATGGGCGGTTTGAAAAATGTGGGGCCTCCACGGTCGCTCCGATGATATATTTTATAAAAAATGAAAAGCACAGTGTGTCAGTATATATTCATTTAATATTTATTTTGCAATATATACATAGATATATGCATAGAAAGAGGTATGTTAAGTATAAGTATAAGTGTAATTTATAATTTATTACCTGGTTGGCTGACACGTCCTGTTGCTTCTGATTGTACAATCGCAGTGAAAGTTATAGTTAAAATTAAAGTGAAAGTAACCTCGCCGAACAACGTTTAACACGGTAAACGTTTTAACTGTTCGGCGGGGAAATGCCAGGGTTAACGGCCTTCACGTTGCAGCGACTGGAAACGGTGGTTAGCAACAGTCGGAACGGTAGGCGCAGTTACCATTAGGGTGGCTAAAAATTTATATTTAATATTAGGGTGTGGCCTAAACATGCCGGCCCCCTTGCGATAAGCAATGATTATTTTAGGACGGAGGTGTCAGCCAACGTTCGGTATATTGGTGAGACATCGGAGGCTGCTGGTGCCGTCTGAAATGCTGCAAAGATGAAATTTTATGTACGTGGATTTATTATTGCACACGAAAAGAAGTAAAATTTATCATATTAAAATTTATTGATTCGTTATGTACAAATCATTTAGGGCCGTGATACCTGGCGAGGCCTAGTCGCCAGTGTATTGTCGCCCGTCCTTTTATTTTGGCGCATTATCGTTGGTTGCGCACGTGGTCGAAAAGGCCTGGTTTCCGATCCACGCGCACGCCACCGTTCATGCTACAGCTGGGGTTGAAGAGGCCTCGTCTCCAATCCCCTATCTTCATTGAGGCGAAAAGACCTTGTTTCCGCTCTGCTTGTTCAGGCGGAAAGGCCTAGTTTCCGCTCTGCTTGTTTAGGCGGAAAGGCCTAGTTTCCGCTCTGCTTGTCTAGGCGAAAAGGCCTAGTTTCCGCTCTAGACTCAGTCCTTTGTTTGGTTTTTTACAAACAAAAGGATTTTGAATTTAATTTTGAATTTAATTTTTTAACCGAAAATGTGTAGTGGTGCATTTGGCTGGTCAGTGCAGTGCTGATCACAGCGAAGGAGAAGACAAAGGAAAATAATATATAATATATATTTTTGTTATGCACTATGCATATATGCACTAGGCATTTTAGTAGTTTTTTTTGTTATTTGGCGATGAGGAATTTTCATAGCCCTATGAGACACCCTGCCACCCAAAACAAAAAATGTACCTAATTAGGTACAATCACATATTAATGTCATTTTAATATGTATGTTCACCGCCAGGGGATGGGTACATACTAATGGACATTGCAATATTCGCCGCATAGGAGGATCGTGTCTTGGCTATGTGTGGATCGTAACCAAGTACAAGGTGTCCTGCCGTGGTGTGCATGATATATATTTTTTTTCTTTTGTTCTATATTTTGGCTATAATAAGAACAAAATGATAAGCAAAAGAAGAGAAGATATATATAGATATAATTTTTCGTAGCATTTGCATACATAAGTGCATGATGTTAGAAAAACTAATAGTTTGCGATACTTTACGCAAACTATCCCTGGAATGTGGAACCCATTTATATCATTCCTGTAGGGTATTTTTGTTTTTGTTTCTTAATCCCTAATTTCCTTAATGGCCGTCACCATTTCCTTTTCACATGTGTAGACGGCGTGTGACGCTGACGTGAGTGAAAATTGTGACTTTAAATAAATAAAAGTGCTGACAAACCAAAGCATCCTCTTTCCGCATATATGTTGTGGTTCAACAATGCACGCGAGCAGATTAAGCGCGAAAATCCGGGCATTAAAGTAACCGAAGTGGCGAAAAGAGGTGGAGAGAATTTGAGGCCCATGGAGGCAGCTGCCGAATTTATATTCATACAATCAGCTGGATTGAAACCACGTTTGCACAAAGTTTCAAGTCACACATCAAAGGTAAAACGAAAATAATATGCGTCATTTTCGATCGCTTACACATGCATTTATCGTATGAAAAGAATTTAGTGGTAGTGAAAGTAACAAAATAGAAACTTTGCATTTAATTTAATATAATAAAATTAAATAAATATTGATCAAAATGAAAAGTCGTGAAAAGAAAGAATAAAGGTTAATATTATATATGTGAAAAAAAAATAAGTGACAAATGTGCGAGTGAGTAGTGTTAGAACTTGACGTTCTTCTGCCCAGTGAGAAATCGTCGCGCTAAAAAAAATTTCAGATCGGGCTTTAGATTAATTACACAAGTGTTAAGTGGTAATTGTTGGCATTTCGGTGTTGCGTGTAAAAAAAAGTCCACATGTACGCGTTACCAGTGACGGCAATTTAGTGGATGGGCCACCCACAAGTAAGCCTTGGACCACGGCAAAGAAAGAGCGCCATCAGAATTTGCGTATGGTTCTCGCATTTGGATCATCATGGAACAACATATTATATTTTAATTAAATTTTTATTTATATTAAAGGTGAGTTTATTATAAAGTGGAAATTTTAATTTTGTACTAGTAGTGTAGATATTAATATTGAACATTTGTGATTGAAAAGTCTAAAAAGAATTAAATCTTTTAAAAAATATATATATACGTATATGTTCAGTTTAGCAAAAATTATCAATATCAATTTGGAACCAATCATCTGCCGTAAAATCATGGAATTACACCATCAGAAGCATCATCAACATATGTGCACAACTTGAATGCTGCCAAGGCGCAGTTTACTGAAGCACAGAAAAGCTGATGTGACTACGACCATCCCATGTTGAAGCTATCTGGGATGCCGCCAGCTGGATGGATATCTTTAATCACCTCGTTGCCGCTGCTAAGAGGTAAATATGTTAATACGTGAATGTGACTGTAAAAGTAAAAATGTGCCTTTTTAGACGTTTGACCTAGAGAAGCCTGTTCGAATTTGTGGGACGAATGTTGGGCAAAGCGGTGCTTACTCTAAAGGATAAATTGAAGGAGCTAAAAGTGCATTCGGTGCTAGAAATCAACATCAAGTTAGGGCGGCACAAAAGGCGGTCGCCCATGCATGCGCGATTCGTAGGGTATGACCAAATGCTATGTTTTTATTTTTATTTTATTTATTCTAATTTTTCCTTTCATTGAATAGAGAAATTCGCGTGTGCTATCTAACTTAGAGTATTGAGAGTATGACACGTCGCATCATCAAACTAAACTACTACAACTAAAACGCGCCGAAAAACGAAAAAAAAAACAAACTAAAATTAATCTGGTGTGTTTACGTGTGTTGCAAGATAATAAAAATTGAGCTTATTCTATTAGCCTAAAAGGGTATTTGAACAATGTAGTCATGTATTTTATTAATTCAATTGTAAATGAAACATATGTATTTTTTACAAAGATTTGGTGTTAATAAATTTTTGAAGATTCCTTAAATGAACTGAAAACTTTGACATTGTTCAAATAGTTGACGATTTTGAAGTAGTTTAAAATTTATCGCCCGAAAAATATGTAAAAAAAATATTTTGCTTTCACCTGTATTTTTTTTAAATGTAATAAATTATATTTTCTACAGTAAATCTTAATTCTCTTTGCTTCGTTACTTGGTACCTATTTTTATGTGATTAACGTTGGATAGTATAGATACATATATGTACAGGGTTGGCCATATTAAACTGACCCATGTGATTATTAAAAAAATATGGAAAAAGAAACATTTTTTTGTGTTTCATTGTGAAAAACATTTAATTTAGTTCAAGGAGATTCGTTTACATCACTTTTTGAATATGATATCGCGCAAGTGGTCGCCCTTAGCTCGTATAGCGTAATGTGCCCGTTTTTCGGCGTTTTCCATAGTTTTGGCCAGCGTCTCGGCCGATATGGCGGCTATTTCCCGTCGGATATTGGCCTTAAGTGCGCCTAGTGTCTTTGGCTTGTTGACGTAAACCTTAGATTTCAAATAGCCCCAAAGAAAAAAGTCCGGTGGCGTCAAATCCGGTGATCGTGGCGGCCAGTCAAAATCGCCGCTTTTTGATATCAAACGGCCAGGGAACAAAGTCTTCAATAAGTTGACGGTGGCTCGTGCTGTGTGTGGTGGTGCGCCATCTTGCTGAAACCAGAAGTGCTCCATACCATTTTCACGAACAATCGGCATCACAAAATCGGTTATCATGGCCCGATAACGCTCTTGATTGACGGCCAATGGTTGGTGTTGACCATTTTCAAAGAAGAACGGCCCAATGACCATATCAGCGCAAATGCCACACCAGACTGTAACTTTTTGGTCGTGGAGAGGTACCTCTTCAATAACTTGAGGGTTTTCAGTGGCGTAGAAACGGCAATTTTGCTTATTTACGGTTCTTTGACGGCGCACTTTTCACTTTATTTTTTTTTCTCCACGCACGTTGCGTTTTTACAATCGAGAAGGAATTTTGAATGTACAGCTGAACAATTTCAGCGCGTTCTATTGGGGTGTACTGTTTCATGGTATAAATCTCCTTCGACTGACGCTTCCAACGCGGTATGTCATTAGCTGATCTGAAATTACAGTAAAAAGTTATAGGGTTACTCAATGGGTCAGTTTAATATGGCCAACCCTGTATATATATATATATATATATATATATCATATATGTATATATAATATATATATGTATGCATGTAAGTACATTTGATGCAAAGTACACATAGGTATGCATATGTATAATTATGCAAGTCACCTCAAGTGTACACCTGCCCTTTATAGGTATAATTTATGGAACTTACTTGCATCGTTCGTAGGTTGTAGGGTTTGTTGTAGCTTCTTAGATTTGCTAGGGTATAACAGTGTGGTGATGTCAATCACCTTCTAGTAGAGGGTGAATCGCGAAGTGAGATTTGTTTCTACTAGGTAGGTATTGGAAGATATTAAGATATTACGTTGAGGGTGTAGGTGTGGATTTTTCCGTTTCTTCTGAGTAAGGTGGAAGGAGGACCAGTTTGACCAGTGGTCTAGTCACCTGTCCCCTTTGGGTCGTGATGTCCACGACGCGTACCTGATTGTCGGGTCCAGGATGTAGTTTTACCACTCGTCCCATTCTCCATTCGTTTGGTGGTAGGTTGTCCTCTTTAATTACGACAAGGTCCCCTACCTTGATGTTAGGTTTTTGATGTTTCCATTTCGTACGTTTTTGTAATTCGATGAGGAATTCCCTTTTCCATCGTTTGCAAAATGTTTGATGGAGGGCTTTCAATTTCTGCCACCGATTCACAATTGAGGCAGGATTCTCGCTGGTTTCTATTTCTGGCGGAGCTAAGAGATGTTCGCCAACCAGAAAGTGACCAGGTGTGAGAGGCTCTAGATCGGATGGCTCATTTGAAGAGGGACTTAAGGGTCGCGAATTGAGACAGGACTCAATTCGGCATAAGAGGGTATTAAACTCCTCAAAAGTGTATTTAAGGCCAGAGGCTGTCTTTTTGAAGTGGGCTTTGAAGCTTTTCACACCTGCTTCCCACAGTCCGCCCATATGAGGGGCTGCTGCAGGTATGAAGTGCCATGTTAATGCCTGGTGGGCATATTTTGAAAGCGTGTTATTGCGTGCATCCGCAATAAACGCTTTAAATTCTGATCGTAAAGATCGAGAAGCTCCTACAAAGTTGGTACCATTGTCGGAGTAAACATTTTTTGGACATCCTCGTCTAGCAACGAATCTCGTGAAGGCTGCTAGAAAGGATGGGGTACTTAGGTCATTGGTGGCCTCTAAATGGATAGCTTTGGTGGCGAAACAGATAAATAGACAGACGTAGCCTTTGGAAATGCGACATCCTCTGCCGCGGAAGCTTTTGATGTCAAATGGACCTGCGAAGTCTACACCTGTATTAGTGAAGGTACGCGAAAAGGTGGTGCGTACCTGAGGAAGGATTCCCATGAGTTGGGTTTGCGATCGTTTTTTATAGATCGTGCAGATCTTGCAATTATGGATTATGGATCGGATCATATTTTTAACTCGCGGAATCCAGTACTGCGTTCGAATTAAACGCAACATCAGCTGATTTTCGCCATGCAGTGATATTTCGTGAATGAATTTTGTTATAAGGCGAGATAACCTGCTATTGTATGGAAGGATAATAGGATGACGTTCGTTATATGTTAAGTTGAGGGATGCGCCCAGACGACCGCCTGCCCTCATGATGTCATCTTTGTCGAGAAATGGATTGAGAGCCAATATCTCACTTTTTGTGTCAACTGTTTTCTTTTGTTTCAATTTCGCGTATTCTCCACCGTAATATTGCTTTTGATTGTTTATGATTAAGCGTTGTGTCGTTGCTTTAATTTCATCAGGTGAAATTAAGCAAGACTTTGCTTGAAATGCAATCTTTGTATTAGGGTGGGTTCTTTGAGAGAATCTCATAATATATGATAAAACTCTCAAAGCCCTTGGTAGATTGGAAAAACGGTCAAGAATATCGCTGAAATTGATTGTTGTTGTTGAATACACCTTTACCTTTTTCTCTTCCATCGTTGTTTCATAGTTACATTCTGATGTCGGCTATCGTGATTTGTCTTCTTGTAGGTAAGAAGGACCCTGCCACCACAAAGAATTGTGAACCAGTTCCTTGGCCGGAAGTCCTCTGCTTGCTAAGTCTGCTGGATTTGATGCCGAGTCCACATGACGCCAGTTATTGTTTTCGACCTTTTCCACTATTTTGGTTACTCGATGTGCCACAAAGGTTGACCACGAGCAGGGCGGTTTGCGAATCCATGCGAGGACGATTGTCGAATCTGTCCACAGATGAACATCCAGGTGTGCTAGGCTGAGATTTTCCGTAACCGTTTCTATAATATCCGCTAATAGGACGGCACCACATAATTCCAAACGTGGAAGGGATATCGTCTTAACAGGTGCCACTCTGGTTTTCGCGAGGAGTAGGTTGAGGTATACTTGATCCTGTTTCTTCACACGCAAGTAGACAACAGCCGCGTATGCCTTTTCCGAAGCGTCGCAGAACCCATGGATTTCGGCGTTGTCTGCTGGTGAATAGTGCACCCAACGAGGTATGCGGATATTATCAATTTCCCCATAATTCTGCATAAATGTCTGCCAGCGGTCTAATGTGACCGCAGATACGGTGTCGTCCCAATCAGTGCCTTCTAACCAAATGTTTTGCATAATAATCTTGGCAGTAATTATTATTGGGGCGAGCCACCCTAGTGGATCAAAAAGTTTGGCGATTGCCGAGAGGATTTCTCTTTTCGTAAGAACATCGTGGTTTTTTATTGGCTTTGTCATAAAATAAAAATGGTCGCAATGAGCATTCCATCTTATGCCAAGTGCCTTTACCGAACTAGTATCTTCGAAATCTAAAAAATCTTCATTGAGTAAATGGGCTTTTGGGATGCCCTTTAGAATTTTGTTGCAGTTGGAAGTCCATTTTCGCAATGGAAATCCAGCGGACTGCAAAACTTGCATAATTTCGTCTCTGGCTGTTATTGCAGAGTCGATGCTATGACCCCCGGCAAGAACGTCGTCAACATACATGCATTTCCGAAGTATGTCTGATGCTGTTGGAAAGGAGTTTTCAACATCATCAGCTAATTGAAGTAATGCCCTTATCGCAAGATAAGGAGCACAATTTATGCCGAAAGTAACAGTCTTTAATTCGTATAGACTGATTGGGTCTTTCGGGCAAGTGCGAAAAACTATTCGCTGATACTTAGTATGTGTATTGCTTACCAATATCTGACGGTACATCTTCTCGATATCGCTGTTGAAGACATACTTGTATAATCGCCAGCGGAGGATCAGGACAGTCATATCTGCTTGCAATACCGGACCTGGATGAAGGACGTCGTTGAGGCTCATTCCATTGGCAGTCGGGCATGAGGCGTTAAATACCACGCGCACTTTGGTGGAGGTGCTCTCTTCCTTCATGACGGCATGATGAGGTAGAAAATAATGGTCGGTTGCATTTGCAGGTATGTTGGTTGTGATTTTGTCCATATGACCTAGCGTTTCATATTCTGCCACCACTCTAGTATATTCCTTTTGCAGGGACGGATTTTTCGCGAGACGCGTCTCATTCCGGAAGAATTGAGAGCAGGCGCTCTTGAGTGATGGTCCCAGCTTGATGGTTGATGTAAAATCCTGTTTGAAGGGTAAGGTAACGACGTACTTTCCATCTTGGTTGCGCTTCGTAGTGGTCCGATATAACTCCTCGCAATACACGTCATCTTCAGTCTGTCTTTCTTCTTTTGGGATGTCTTCTAATTCCCAAAAGGCAGCTAGTTGCTTGTCCAGGGTGACTTCGCTGAAAAGAGAAACTATCTTGTTTGGTGGGCCGATTGTTTCGGATCGACCAGTTAGTATCCACCCGAATACAGTCTCTTGGGCAAGAAGTGTACTTAGTACATTTTTCTTCAAGCCGCTTAAAATAATTTGGGGATAAATGTCTCCGCCAAGGACAAGGTCCACTGGTTCATTGACGAAGAACCTCTTATCTGCCAAAGTAAGATCTGGAAATGCTTGCCTTGTCATTGCGCTTACTAGGCAAGTTGGCAGATTTCCAGTTAATTGCGGCAAAACTAGCGCAATTGTGTTTATTTTTACAAAAGGATCGATAGGCGACCGCAGTTGTAATGAGCACGCTTGTCTTACCTGCGCAGATATTGAATTATTGATGCCCGAGACTTGGGCATGCAAGCGTTTAGATGGCAGGTTGATTCTACGTTTGAGGCGTTCAGTGATGAACGAACACTCAGAACCAGAATCGATCAGAGCTCGTGCTGTAAAATTAACATTGTTGTGGAATATATTCACCATGGCTGTTCCTAGTAGAACCCCTTTGTCCGTATTGGAATAGCACGATTTAAAATTATGTGTTCTGCTATCCTTTGGCCTATTAGAGTCGAGGCGTTTTAGGGCCTCCTTGGATGTTGAGGGCAGGTCATCAGCGGGATCTCTGCTTTCCTTAAGAGCTGCTGCTTTTAGTTGAACTGCTGTAATGTGCAGGAGCGTGTTGTGTCTTGAGTGACATGTGCTGCAGTTATATGAGCTCGTACATCTCGACACCGTATGTCCTGACGACAGGCAGTTCAAGCAACAGTTGTTGCTCTTGACGCACGCGATGCGATCGGTGACCTTTAACTTCCGGAACTTCGGGCAACTTTGCAATTTGTGGTCGTCAGTGACACATAATTTGCACATATGTTTGGCGACACTTACCTGAAAGTTACCCATCCTTTTTGGTGTAGTTTCCGTGTGGTGTTGTAAGCTTTGCGCCTTGGGCGCTTTGTAGGCTTTAATTCCTTTTAAGCCTGACACTGTTTCAAGTGTCTGAAACCTGTTGGAAAGGAATTTGTCCATGTCTGTCCACTTTGAAATTTCAGATTTATTCTCTATCGTTTGTTCCCAAAGCGCTAGAGTACTCTCTGGCAATTTCGTGGAGCATAAATATGTAATAATTGCATCCCAGTTTGAAATATCTATTTGGTGGTTCTGTAAGGAGGAAATGCAATTATTAATGTCTCGTTGGAGTTTTTTTATCGAACTGCCACATTCAGTTTCGATTGTCTGTAGGTTAAACAGGATCTTCAGCTGCGTGTTCACCAGAATCCGTTTGTTCTCGTACCTTTCGCAGAGATTTTTCCACGCTGTAGCAAACCCGTCATTAGTGAGCGGGCACTTCCTCACAATGTCTCTGGCTTCACCCTGCGTTTTTTGGTTGAGGTGGAACAGCTTTTCGACCGGTGTAAGGCGCTTATTTAAAATGTATATGGCCGTGAACATATCGCGGAATGTTGGCCAAGATACGTAGTCGCCTTTGAAAACGTTCGTATCGCACGGTGGAAGGTGAATATTAAGTTCGCGTACTGCAAGTTCTTCGCCTTCCCGGTCTGCCTTTTCCAGCCTCGCAGAGAGGTCAGCCATCGTCGACATGCCGCGCAAATATGTGTGGTAACATATTTTATTCCTTTTCTTGATGGCGGCAAGATCCTTAGGAGAAGGACTTTCTGTTGAAAGCAAGTGGTCGTACGCGGCTTTGGCTTTTTCCCACATTGCTTTCAACTCCTGCTGTTGGATCCGGAGTGAAAATTTCGAATGGTCACTCGACGGAGTGCCATTAAAATCGGCTTCGAATTCCGTCACGGCGTCGACTAAACGAATATAGGTATCCATATTGTAAGTATGGGATACAAAAACTTACACGGTATTAAAAAAAATGCTCCTTCGCGAAATGGAGACGAATTCACAGCGAGACCCAAGCCCAAAATGCACCACCGAGATTAAAATAACAATATATATTATGTATATTATGTATGTCTGTATATATTTATTGACCAAAAAGATAATATATTTATATTTATGTACGAGAATTTCGCTACCCACACAATAATCAGCGGTATGTATACACCTGTGCAAAAAGTGCGCTGGGATCGATTTTAATTTACTGCGGCGTTGTTTGTGTAGTTGTGTACTCAACTTCACAGCGGGAATGTACAAGTAAAAGGAACGGAATAAGAGAAAAATTGAAAAATTCCCAACAACGCGCTGTTAGATGGTTGATTAACTTGAAAATACCGCGCGCACTTGTATTGTCTGTTTTCGGACAGACGGAGTCGTTGACCCTTTTTAATTTTTTTTTTTTTAAATAGCTTATTTCCACCAAAACAAATGTGTGCAATAAATCCACGTACCTGATTTTGCTGGAACGGATTTTTAGCTGATGGATTGGTGCTTTTTATGCTTGCTGGTGCTCTTGATGTTTGCTGGTGCTTTTGCTTGCTTGTGCTTTTGATGCTCGCTGGTGCTCTTTAGCTTGCTGGTGCTTTTGCTTGCTGGTGCTCTGTTTAACTTGCTGGTGCTCTGTTTAAAATGGATCTTTTACGTTAAGATCCGGCTCGAAGGACCATGTTCTCGATCGGAATGCGACGCGATGGGCGGTTTGAAAAATGTGGGGCCTCCACGGTCGCTCCGATGATATATTTTATAAAAAATGAAAAGCACAGTGTGTCAGTATATATTCATTTAATATTTATTTTGCAATATATACATAGATATATGCATAGAAAGAGGTATGTTAAGTATAAGTATAAGTGTAATTTATAATTTATTACCTGGTTGGCTGACACGTCCTGTTGCTTCTGATTGTACAATCGTAGTGAAAGTTATAGTTAAAATTAAAGTGAAAGTAACCTCGCCGAACAACGTTTAACACGGTAAACGTTTTAACTGTTCGGTGGGGAAATGCCAGGGTTAACGGCCTTCACGTTGCAGCGACTGGAAACGGTGGTTAGCAACAGTCGGAACGGTAGGCGCAGTTACCATTAGGGTGGCTAAAAATTTATATTTAATATTAGGGTGCGGCCTAAACATGCCGGCCCCCTTGCGATAAGCAATGATTATTTTAGGACGGAGGTGTCAGCCAACGTTCGGTATATTGGTGAGACATCGGAGGCTGCTGGTGCCGTCTGAAATGCTGCAAAGATGAAATTTTATGTACGTGGATTTATTATTGCACACGAAAAGAAGTAAAATTTATCATATTAAAATTTATTGATTCGTTATGTACAAATCATTTAGGGCCGTGATACCTGGCGAGGCCTAGTCGCCAGTGTATTGTCGCCCGTCCTTTTATTTTGGCGCATTATCGTTGGTTGCGCACGTGGTCGAAAAGGCCTGGTTTCCGATCCACGCGCAAGCCACCGTTCATGCTATAGCTGGGGTTGAAGAGGCCTCGTCTCCAATCCCCTATCTTCGTTGAGGCGAAAAGACCTTGTTTCCGCTCTGCTTGTTCAGGCGGAAAGGCCTAGTTTCCGCTCTGCTTGTTTAGGCGGAAAGGCCTAGTTTCCGCTCTGCTTGTCTAGGCGAAAAGGCCTAGTTTCCGCTCTAGACCCAGTCCTTTGTTTGGTTTTTTACAAACAAAAGGATTTTGAATTTAATTTTGAATTTAATTTTTTAACCGAAAATGTGTAGTGGTGCATTTGGCTGGTCAGTGCAGTGCTGATCACAGCGAAGGAGAAGACCAAGGAAAATAATATATATATTTTTGTTATGCACTATGCATATATGCACTAGGCATTTTAGTAGTTTTTTTTGTTATTTGGCGATGAGGAATTTTCATAGCCCTATGAGACACCCTGCCACCCAAAACAAAAAATGTACCTAATTAGGTACAATCACATATTAATGTCATTTTAATATGTATGTTCACCGCCAGGGGATGGGTACATACTAATGGACATTGCAATATTCGCCGCATAGGAGGATCGTGTCTTGGCTATGTGTGGATCGTAACCAAGTACAAGGTGTCCTGCCGTGGTGTGCATGATATATATTTTTTTTCTTTTGTTCTATATTTTGGCTATAATAAGAACAAAATGATAAGCAAAAGAAGAGAAGATATATATAGATATAATTTTTCGTAGCATTTGCATACATAAGTGCATGATGTTAGAAAAACTAATAGTTTGCGATACTTTACGCAAACTATCCCTGGAATGTGGAACCCATTTATATCATTCCTGTAGGGTATTTTTGTTTTTGTTTCTTAATCCCTAATTTCCTTAATGGCCGTCACCATTTCCTTTTCACATGTGTAGACGGCGTGTGACGCTGACGTGAGTGAAAATTGTGACTTTAAATAAATAAAAGTGCTGACAAACCAAAGCATCCTCTTTCCGCATATATGTTGTGGTTCAACAATGCACGCGAGCAGATTAAGCGCGAAAATCCGGGCATTAAAGTAACCGAAGTGGCGAAAAGAGGTGGAGAGAATTTGAGGCCCATGGAGGCAGCTGCCGAATTTATATTCATACAATCAGCTGGATTGAAACCACGTTTGCACAAAGTTTCAAGTCACACATCAAAGGTAAAACGAAAATAATATGCGTCATTTTCGATCGCTTACACATGCATTTATCGTATGAAAAGAATTTAGTGGTAGTGAAAGTAACAAAATTGAAACTTTGCATTTAATTTAATATAATAAAATTAAATAAATATTGATCAAAATGAAAAGTCGTGAAAAGAAAGAATAAAGGTTAATATTATATATGTGAAAAAAAAATAAGTGACAAATGTGCGAGTGAGTAGTGTTAGAACTTGACGTTCTTCTGCCCAGTGAGAAATCGTCGCGCTAAAAAAAATTTCAGATCGGGCTTTAGATTAATTACACAAGTGTTAAGTGGTAATTGTTGGCATTTCGGTGTTGCGTGTAAAAAAAAGTCCACATGTACGCGTTACCAGTGACGGCAATTTAGTGGATGGCCCACCCACAAGTAAGCCTTGGACCACGGCAAAGAAAGAGCGCCATCAGAATTTGCGTATGGTTCTCGCATTTGGATCATCATGGAACAACATATTATATTTTAATTACATTTTTATTTATATTAAAGGTGAGTTTATTATAAAGTGGATGCAATGTACAAGTAAAAGGAACGGAATAAGAGAAAAATTGAAAAATTCCCAACAACGCGCTGTTAGATGGTTGATTAACTTGAAAATACCGCGCGCACTTGTATTGTCTGTTTTCGGACAGACGGAGTCGTTGACCCTTTTTAATTTTTTTTTTTTTAAATAGCTTATTTCCACCAAAACAAATGTGTGCAATAAATCCACGTACCTGATTTTGCTGGAACGGATTTTTAGCTGATGGATTGGTGCTTTTTATGCTTGCTGGTGCTCTTGATGTTTGCTGGTGCTTTTGCTTGCTTGTGCTTTTGATGCTCGCTGGTGCTCTTTAGCTTGCTGGTGCTTTTGCTTGCTGGTGCTCTGTTTAACTTGCTGGTGCTCTGTTTAAAATGGATCTTTTACGTTAAGATCCGGCTCGAAGGACCATGTTCTCGATCGGAATGCGACGCGATGGGCGGTTTGAAAAATGTGGGGCCTCCACGGTCGCTCCGATGATATATTTTATAAAAAATGAAAAGCACAGTGTGTCAGTATATATTCATTTAATATTTATTTTGCAATATATACATAGATATATGCATAGAAAGAGGTATGTTAAGTATAAGTATAAGTGTAATTTATAATTTATTACCTGGTTGGCTGACACGTCCTGTTGCTTCTGATTGTACAATCGTAGTGAAAGTTATAGTTAAAATTAAAGTGAAAGTAACCTCGCCGAACAACGTTTAACACGGTAAACGTTTTAACTGTTCGGTGGGGAAATGCCAGGGTTAACGGCCTTCACGTTGCAGCGACTGGAAACGGTGGTTAGCAACAGTCGGAACGGTAGGCGCAGTTACCATTAGGGTGGCTAAAAATTTATATTTAATATTAGGGTGCGGCCTAAACATGCCGGCCCCCTTGCGATAAGCAATGATTATTTTAGGACGGAGGTGTCAGCCAACGTTCGGTATATTGGTGAGACATCGGAGGCTGCTGGTGCCGTCTGAAATGCTGCAAAGATGAAATTTTATGTACGTGGATTTATTATTGCACACGAAAAGAAGTAAAATTTATCATATTAAAATTTATTGATTCGTTATGTACAAATCATTTAGGGCCGTGATACCTGGCGAGGCCTAGTCGCCAGTGTATTGTCGCCCGTCCTTTTATTTTGGCGCATTATCGTTGGTTGCGCACGTGGTCGAAAAGGCCTGGTTTCCGATCCACGCGCACGCCACCGTTCATGCTATAGCTGGGGTTGAAGAGGCCTCGTCTCCAATCCCCTATCTTCATTGAGGCGAAAAGACCTTGTTTCCGCTCTGCTTGTTCAGGCGGAAAGGCCTAGTTTCCGCTCTGCTTGTTTAGGCGGAAAGGCCTAGTTTCCGCTCTGCTTGTCTAGGCGAAAAGGCCTAGTTTCCGCTCTAGACCCAGTCCTTTGTTTGGTTTTTTACAAACAAAAGGATTTTGAATTTAATTTTGAATTTAATTTTTTAACCGAAAATGTGTAGTGGTGCATTTGGCTGGTCAGTGCAGTGCTGATCACAGCGAAGGAGAAGACCAAGGAAAATAATATATATATTTTTGTTATGCACTATGCATATATGCACTAGGCATTTTAGTAGTTTTTTTTGTTATTTGGCGATGAGGAATTTTCATAGCCCTATGAGACACCCTGCCACCCAAAACAAAAAATGTACCTAATTAGGTACAATCACATATTAATGTCATTTTAATATGTATGTTCACCGCCAGGGGATGGGTACATACTAATGGACATTGCAATATTCGCCGCATAGGAGGATCGTGTCTTGGCTATGTGTGGATCGTAACCAAGTACAAGGTGTCCTGCCGTGGTGTGCATGATATATATTTTTTTTCTTTTGTTCTATATTTTGGCTATAATAAGAACAAAATGATAAGCAAAAGAAGAGAAGATATATATAGATATAATTTTTCGTAGCATTTGCATACATAAGTGCATGATGTTAGAAAAACTAATAGTTTGCGATACTTTACGCAAACTATCCCTGGAATGTGGAACCCATTTATATCATTCCTGTAGGGTATTTTTGTTTTTGTTTCTTAATCCCTAATTTCCTTAATGGCCGTCACCATTTCCTTTTCACATGTGTAGACGGCGTGTGACGCTGACGTGAGTGAAAATTGTGACTTTAAATAAATAAAAGTGCTGACAAACCAAAGCATCCTCTTTCCGCATATATGTTGTGGTTCAACAATGCACGCGAGCAGATTAAGCGCGAAAATCCGGGCATTAAAGTAACCGAAGTGGCGAAAAGAGGTGGAGAGAATTTGAGGCCCATGGAGGCAGCTGCCGAATTTATATTCATACAATCAGCTGGATTGAAACCACGTTTGCACAAAGTTTCAAGTCACACATCAAAGGTAAAACGAAAATAATATGCGTCATTTTCGATCGCTTACACATGCATTTATCGTATGAAAAGAATTTAGTGGTAGTGAAAGTAACAAAATTGAAACTTTGCATTTAATTTAATATAATAAAATTAAATAAATATTGATCAAAATGAAAAGTCGTGAAAAGAAAGAATAAAGGTTAATATTATATATGTGAAAAAAAAATAAGTGACAAATGTGCGAGTGAGTAGTGTTAGAACTTGACGTTCTTCTGCCCAGTGAGAAATCGTCGCGCTAAAAAAAATTTCAGATCGGGCTTTAGATTAATTACACAAGTGTTAAGTGGTAATTGTTGGCATTTCGGTGTTGCGTGTAAAAAAAAGTCCACATGTACGCGTTACCAGTGACGGCAATTTAGTGGATGGCCCACCCACAAGTAAGCCTTGGACCACGGCAAAGAAAGAGCGCCATCAGAATTTGCGTATGGTTCTCGCATTTGGATCATCATGGAACAACATATTATATTTTAATTACATTTTTATTTATATTAAAGGTGAGTTTATTATAAAGTGGATGCAATGTACAAGTAAAAGGAACGGAATAAGAGAAAAATTGAAAAATTCCCAACAACGCGCTGTTAGATGGTTGATTAACTTGAAAATACCGCGCGCACTTGTATTGTCTGTTTTCGGACAGACGGAGTCGTTGACCCTTTTTAATTTTTTTTTTTTTAAATAGCTTATTTCCACCAAAACAAATGTGTGCAATAAATCCACGTACCTGATTTTGCTGGAACGGATTTTTAGCTGATGGATTGGTGCTTTTTATGCTTGCTGGTGCTCTTGATGTTTGCTGGTGCTTTTGCTTGCTTGTGCTTTTGATGCTCGCTGGTGCTCTTTAGCTTGCTGGTGCTTTTGCTTGCTGGTGCTCTGTTTAACTTGCTGGTGCTCTGTTTAAAATGGATCTTTTACGTTAAGATCCGGCTCGAAGGACCATGTTCTCGATCGGAATGCGACGCGATGGGCGGTTTGAAAAATGTGGGGCCTCCACGGTCGCTCCGATGATATATTTTATAAAAAATGAAAAGCACAGTGTGTCAGTATATATTCATTTAATATTTATTTTGCAATATATACATAGATATATGCATAGAAAGAGGTATGTTAAGTATAAGTATAAGTGTAATTTATAATTTATTACCTGGTTGGCTGACACGTCCTGTTGCTTCTGATTGTACAATCGTAGTGAAAGTTATAGTTAAAATTAAAGTGAAAGTAACCTCGCCGAACAACGTTTAACACGGTAAACGTTTTAACTGTTCGGTGGGGAAATGCCAGGGTTAACGGCCTTCACGTTGCAGCGACTGGAAACGGTGGTTAGCAACAGTCGGAACGGTAGGCGCAGTTACCATTAGGGTGGCTAAAAATTTATATTTAATATTAGGGTGCGGCCTAAACATGCCGGCCCCCTTGCGATAAGCAATGATTATTTTAGGACGGAGGTGTCAGCCAACGTTCGGTATATTGGTGAGACATCGGAGGCTGCTGGTGCCGTCTGAAATGCTGCAAAGATGAAATTTTATGTACGTGGATTTATTATTGCACACGAAAAGAAGTAAAATTTATCATATTAAAATTTATTGATTCGTTATGTACAAATCATTTAGGGCCGTGATACCTGGCGAGGCCTAGTCGCCAGTGTATTGTCGCCCGTCCTTTTATTTTGGCGCATTATCGTTGGTTGCGCACGTGGTCGAAAAGGCCTGGTTTCCGATCCACGCGCACGCCACCGTTCATGCTATAGCTGGGGTTGAAGAGGCCTCGTCTCCAATCCCCTATCTTCATTGAGGCGAAAAGACCTTGTTTCCGCTCTGCTTGTTCAGGCGGAAAGGCCTAGTTTCCGCTCTGCTTGTTTAGGCGGAAAGGCCTAGTTTCCGCTCTGCTTGTCTAGGCGAAAAGGCCTAGTTTCCGCTCTAGACCCAGTCCTTTGTTTGGTTTTTTACAAACAAAAGGATTTTGAATTTAATTTTGAATTTAATTTTTTAACCGAAAATGTGTAGTGGTGCATTTGGCTGGTCAGTGCAGTGCTGATCACAGCGAAGGAGAAGACCA
Organism: Anastrepha ludens; assembly: GCF_028408465.1. Lineage (NCBI taxonomy): Eukaryota > Metazoa > Arthropoda > Insecta > Diptera > Tephritidae > Anastrepha > Anastrepha ludens. The sequence continues at coordinate 2,865,399 of NC_071503.1, read as the reverse complement.
AGGAAAATAATATATATATTTTTGTTATGCACTATGCATATATGCACTAGGCATTTTAGTAGTTTTTTTTGTTATTTGGCGATGAGGAATTTTCATAGCCCTATGAGACACCCTGCCACCCAAAACAAAAAATGTACCTAATTAGGTACAATCACATATTAATGTCATTTTAATATGTATGTTCACCGCCAGGGGATGGGTACATACTAATGGACATTGCAATATTCGCCGCATAGGAGGATCGTGTCTTGGCTATGTGTGGATCGTAACCAAGTACAAGGTGTCCTGCCGTGGTGTGCATGATATATATTTTTTTTCTTTTGTTCTATATTTTGGCTATAATAAGAACAAAATGATAAGCAAAAGAAGAGAAGATATATATAGATATAATTTTTCGTAGCATTTGCATACATAAGTGCATGATGTTAGAAAAACTAATAGTTTGCGATACTTTACGCAAACTATCCCTGGAATGTGGAACCCATTTATATCATTCCTGTAGGGTATTTTTGTTTTTGTTTCTTAATCCCTAATTTCCTTAATGGCCGTCACCATTTCCTTTTCACATGTGTAGACGGCGTGTGACGCTGACGTGAGTGAAAATTGTGACTTTAAATAAATAAAAGTGCTGACAAACCAAAGCATCCTCTTTCCGCATATATGTTGTGGTTCAACAATGCACGCGAGCAGATTAAGCGCGAAAATCCGGGCATTAAAGTAACCGAAGTGGCGAAAAGAGGTGGAGAGAATTTGAGGCCCATGGAGGCAGCTGCCGAATTTATATTCATACAATCAGCTGGATTGAAACCACGTTTGCACAAAGTTTCAAGTCACACATCAAAGGTAAAACGAAAATAATATGCGTCATTTTCGATCGCTTACACATGCATTTATCGTATGAAAAGAATTTAGTGGTAGTGAAAGTAACAAAATTGAAACTTTGCATTTAATTTAATATAATAAAATTAAATAAATATTGATCAAAATGAAAAGTCGTGAAAAGAAAGAATAAAGGTTAATATTATATATGTGAAAAAAAAATAAGTGACAAATGTGCGAGTGAGTAGTGTTAGAACTTGACGTTCTTCTGCCCAGTGAGAAATCGTCGCGCTAAAAAAAATTTCAGATCGGGCTTTAGATTAATTACACAAGTGTTAAGTGGTAATTGTTGGCATTTCGGTGTTGCGTGTAAAAAAAAGTCCACATGTACGCGTTACCAGTGACGGCAATTTAGTGGATGGCCCACCCACAAGTAAGCCTTGGACCACGGCAAAGAAAGAGCGCCATCAGAATTTGCGTATGGTTCTCGCATTTGGATCATCATGGAACAACATATTATATTTTAATTACATTTTTATTTATATTAAAGGTGAGTTTATTATAAAGTGGAAATTTTAATTTTGTACTAGTAGTGTAGATATTAATATTGAACATTTGTGATTGAAAAGTCTAAAAAGAATTAAATCTTTTAAAAAATATATATATACGTATATGTTCAGTTTAGCAAAAATTATCAATATCAATTTGGAACCAATCATCTGCCGTAAAATCATGGAATTACACCATCAGAAGCATCATCAACATATGTGCACAACTTGAATGCTGCCAAGGCGCAGTTTACTGAAGCACAGAAAAGCTGATGTGACTACGACCATCCCATGTTGAAGCTATCTGGGATGCCGCCAGCTGGATGGATATCTTTAATCACCTCGTTGCCGCTGCTAAGAGGTAAATATGTTAATACGTGAATGTGACTGTAAAAGTAAAAATGTGCCTTTTTAGACGTTTGACCTAGAGAAGCCTGTTCGAATTTGTGGGACGAATGTTGGGCAAAGCGGTGCTTACTCTAAAGGATAAATTGAAGGAGCTAAAAGTGCATTCGGTGCTAGAAATCAACATCAAGTTAGGGCGGCACAAAAGGCGGTCGCCCATGCATGCGCGATTCGTAGGGTATGACCAAATGCTATGTTTTTATTTTTATTTTATTTATTCTAATTTTTCCTTTCATTGAATAGAGAAATTCGCGTGTGCTATCTAACTTAGAGTATTGAGAGTATGACACGTCGCATCATCAAACTAAACTACTACAACCAAAACGCGCCGAAAAACGAAAAAAAAACAAACTAAAATTAATCTGGTGTGTTTACGTGTGTTGCAAGATAATAAAAATTGAGCTTATTCTATTAGCCTAAAAGGGTATTTGAACAATGTAGTCATGTATTTTATTAATTCAATTGTAAATGAAACATATGTATTTTTTACAAAGATTTGGTGTTAATAAATATTTGAAGATTCCTTAAATGAACTGAAAACTTTGACATTGTTCAAATAGTTGACGATTTTGAAGTAGTTTAAAATTTATCGCCCGAAAAATATGTAAAAAAAATATTTTGCTTTCACCTGTATTTTTTTTAAATGTAATAAATTATATTTTCTACAGTAAATCTTAATTCTCTTTGCTTCGTTACTTGGTACCTATTTTTATGTGATTAACGTTGGATAGTATACAGGGTTGGCCATATTAAACTGACCCATTGAGTAACCCTATAACTTTTTACTGTAATTTCAGATCAGCTAATGACATACCGCGTTGGAAGCGTCAGTCGAAGGAGATTTATACCATGAAACAGTACACCCCAATAGAACGCGCTGAAATTGTTCAGCTGTACATTCAAAATTCCTTCTCGATTGTAAAAACGCAACGTGCGTGGAGAAAAAAAAATAAAGTGAAAAGTGCGCCGTCAAAGAACGCAATCAAGCAAATGCACAAAAGATTTTTGTCTTCCGGCACTGTGGCTAATACCCGACGTCCAAATAAAAAGCGGCCAAGACGATCTAACGAAAATATCGCGGCCGTACGAGCCAGTATCGAGTCATCGCCGCGAACGTCAGGTAATCGTCGTTCTGCTCAGTTGGACATCCCTCGGACCACTCTACGACGTATCATTCGTTTGGATTTTGGGGATATTCCCGTACAAAATACAACTAAATCAACAACTGTTGCCGGCCGATAAGCCTCGTCGCTTGGAATATGCCAATTTTGTCGTCCGAATGGCCCAAACTGATGAGGATTTTTGGCATCAAATCATTATGAGTGATGAGGCCCATTTCTCCTTGAACGGAACCGTAAATAAGCAAAATTGCCGTTTCTACGCCACTGAAAACCCTCAAATTATTGAAGAGGTACCTCTCCACGACCAAAAAGTTACAGTCTGGTGTGGCATTTGCGCTGATATGGTCATTGGGCCGTTCTTCTTTGAAAATGGTCAACACCAACCATTGACCGTCAATCAAGAGCGTTATCGGGCCATGATAACCGATTTTGTGATGCCGATTGTTCGTGAAAATGGTATGGAGCACTTCTGGTTTCAGCAAGATGGCGCACCACCACACACAGCACGAGCCATCGTCAACTTATTGAAGACTTTGTTCCCTGGCCGTTTGATATCAAAAAGCGGCGATTTTGACTGGTCGCCACGATCACCGGATTTGACGCCACCGGACTTTTTTCTTTGGGGCTATTTGAAATCTAAGGTTTACGTCAACAAGCCAAAGACACTAGGCGCACTTAAGGCCAATATCCGACGGGAAATAGCCGCCATATCGGCCGAGACGCTGGCCAAAACTATGGAAAACGCCGAAAAACGGGCACATTACGCTATACGAGCTAAGGGCGACCACTTGCGCGATATCATATTCAAAAAGTGATGTAAACGAATCTCCTTGAACTAAATTAAATGTTTTTCACAATGAAACACAAAAAAATGTTTCTTTTTCCATATTTTTTTAATAATCACATGGGTCAGTTTAATATGGCCAACCCTGTAGATACATATATGTATATATATATATATATATATATATATATATATATATATATATATATATATATATATATATATATATCATATATGTATATATAATATATATATGTATGCATGTAAGTACATTTGATGCAAAGTACACATAGGTATGCATATGTATGCAAGTGTACACCTGCCCTTTATAGGTATAATTTATGGAACTTACTTGCATCGTTCGTAGGTTGTAGGGTTTGTTGTAGCTTCTTAGATTTGCTAGGGTATAACAGTGTGGTGATGTCAATCACCTTCTAGTAGAGGGTGAATCGCGAAGTGAGATTTGTTTCTACTAGGTAGGTATTGGAAGATATTAAGATATTACGTTGAGGGTGTAGGTGTGGATTTTTCCGTTTCTTCTGAGTAAGGTGGAAGGAGGACCAGTTTGACCAGTGGTCTAGTCACCTGTCCCCTTTGGGTCGTGATGTCCACGACGCGTACCTGATTGTCGGGTCCAGGATGTAGTTTTACCACTCGTCCCATTCTCCATTCGTTTGGTGGTAGGTTGTCCTCTTTAATTACGACAAGGTCCCCTACCTTGATGTTAGGTTTTTGATGTTTCCATTTCGTACGTTTTTGTAATTCGATGAGGAATTCCCTTTTCCATCGTTTGCAAAATGTTTGATGGAGGGCTTTCAATTTCTGCCACCGATTCACAATTGAGGCAGGATTCTCGCTGGTTTCTATTTCTGGCGGAGCTAAGAGATGTTCGCCAACCAGAAAGTGACCAGGTGTGAGAGGCTCTAGATCGGATGGCTCATTTGAAGAGGGACTTAAGGGTCGCGAATTGAGACAGGACTCAATTCGGCATAAGAGGGTATTAAACTCCTCAAAAGTGTATTTAAGGCCAGAGGCTGTCTTTTTGAAGTGGGCTTTGAAGCTTTTCACACCTGCTTCCCACAGTCCGCCCATATGAGGGGCTGCTGCAGGTATGAAGTGCCATGTTAATGCCTGGTGGGCATATTTTGAAAGCGTGTTATTGCGTGCATCCGCAATAAACGCTTTAAATTCTGATCGTAAAGATCGAGAAGCTCCTACAAAGTTGGTACCATTGTCGGAGTAAACATTTTTTGGACATCCTCGTCTAGCAACGAATCTCGTGAAGGCTGCTAGAAAGGATGGGGTACTTAGGTCATTGGTGGCCTCTAAATGGATAGCTTTGGTGGCGAAACAGATAAATAGACAGACGTAGCCTTTGGAAATGCGACATCCTCTGCCGCGGAAGCTTTTGATGTCAAATGGACCTGCGAAGTCTACACCTGTATTAGTGAAGGTACGCGAAAAGGTGGTGCGTACCTGAGGAAGGATTCCCATGAGTTGGGTTTGCGATCGTTTTTTATAGATCGTGCAGATCTTGCAATTATGGATTATGGATCGGATCATATTTTTAACTCGCGGAATCCAGTACTGCGTTCGAATTAAACGCAACATCAGCTGATTTTCGCCATGCAGTGATATTTCGTGAATGAATTTTGTTATAAGGCGAGATAACCTGCTATTGTATGGAAGGATAATAGGATGACGTTCGTTATATGTTAAGTTGAGGGATGCGCCCAGACGACCGCCTGCCCTCATGATGTCATCTTTGTCGAGAAATGGATTGAGAGCCAATATCTCACTTTTTGTGTCAACTGTTTTCTTTTGTTTCAATTTCGCGTATTCTCCACCGTAATATTGCTTTTGATTGTTTATGATTAAGCGTTGTGTCGTTGCTTTAATTTCATCAGGTGAAATTAAGCAAGACTTTGCTTGAAATGCAATCTTTGTATTAGGGTGGGTTCTTTGAGAGAATCTCATAATATATGATAAAACTCTCAAAGCCCTTGGTAGATTGGAAAAACGGTCAAGAATACCGCTGAAATTGATTGTTGTTGTTGAATACACCTTTACCTTTTTCTCTTCCATCGTTGTTTCATAGTTACATTCTGATGTCGGCCATCGTGATTTGTCTTCTTGTAGGTAAGAAGGACCCTGCCACCACAAAGAATTGTGAACCAGTTCCTTGGCCGGAAGTCCTCTGCTTGCTAAGTCTGCTGGATTTGATGCCGAGTCCACATGACGCCAGTTATTGTTTCCGACCTTTTCCACTATTTTGGTTACTCGATGTGCCACAAAGGTTGACCACGAGCAGGGCGGTTTGCGAATCCATGCGAGGACGATTGTCGAATCTGTCCACAGATGAACATCTAGGTGTGCTAGGCTGAGATTTTCCGTAACCGTTTCTATAATATCCGCTAATAGGACGGCACCACATAATTCCAAACGTGGAAGGGATATCGTCTTAACAGGTGCCACTCTGGTTTTCGCGAGGAGTAGGTTGAGGTATACTTGATCCTGTTTCTTCACACGCAAGTAGACAACAGCCGCGTATGCCTTTTCCGAAGCGTCGCAGAACCCATGGATTTCGGCGTTGTCTGCTGGTGAATAGTGCACCCAACGAGGTATGCGGATATTATCAATTTCCCCATAATTCTGCATAAATGTCTGCCAGCGGTCTAATGTGACCGCAGATACAGTGTCGTCCCAATCAGTGCCTTCTAACCAAATGTTTTGCATAATAATCTTGGCAGTAATTATTATTGGGGCGAGCCACCCTAGTGGATCAAAAAGTTTGGCGATTGCCGAGAGGATTTCTCTTTTCGTAAGAACATCGTGGTTTTTTATTGGCTTTGTCATAAAATAAAAATGGTCGCAATGAGCATTCCATCTTATGCCAAGTGCCTTTACCGAACTAGTATCTTCGAAATCTAAAAAATCTTCATTGAGTAAATGGGCTTTTGGGATGCCCTTTAGAATTTTGTTGCAGTTAGAAGTCCATTTTCGCAATGGAAATCCAGCGGACTGCAAAACTTGCATAATTTCGTCTCTGGCTGTTATTGCAGAGTCGATGCTATGACCCCCGGCAAGAACGTCGTCAACATACATGCATTTCCGAAGTATGTCTGATGCTGTTGGAAAGGAGTTTTCAACATCATCAGCTAATTGAAGTAATGCCCTTATCGCAAGATAAGGAGCACAATTTATGCCGAAAGTAACAGTCTTTAATTCGTATAGACTGATTGGGTCTTTCGGGCAAGTGCGAAAAACTATTCGCTGATACTTAGTATGTGTATTGCTTACCAATATCTGACGGTACATCTTCTCGATATCGCTGTTGAAGACATACTTGTATAATCGCCAGCGGAGGATCAGGACAGTCATATCTGCTTGCAATACCGGACCTGGATGAAGGACGTCGTTGAGGCTCATTCCATTGGCAGTCGGGCATGAGGCGTTAAATACCACGCGCACTTTGGTGGAGGTGCTCTCTTCCTTCATGACGGCATGATGAGGTAGAAAATAATGGTCGGCTGCATTTGCAGGTATGTTGGTTGTGATTTTGTCCATATGACCTAGCGTTTCATATTCTGCCACCACTCTAGTATATTCCTTTTGCAGGGACGGATTTTTCGCGAGACGCGTCTCATTCCGGAAGAATTGAGAGCAGGCGCTCTTGAGTGATGGTCCCAGCTTGATGGTTGATGTAAAATCCTGTTTGAAGGGTAAGGTAACGACGTACTTTCCATCTTGGTTGCGCTTCGTAGTGGTCCGATATAACTCCTCGCAATACACGTCATCTTCAGTCTGTCTTTCTTTTTTTGGGATGTCTTCTAATTCCCAAAAGGCAGCTAGTTGCTTGTCCAGGGTGACTTCGCTGAAAAGAGAAACTATCTTGTTTGGTGGGCCGATTGTTTCGGATCGACCAGTTAGTATCCACCCGAATACAGTCTCTTGGGCAAGAAGTGTACTTAGTACATTTTTCTTCAAGCCGCTTAAAATAATTTGGGGATAAATGTCTCCGCCAAGGACAAGGTCCACTGGTTCATTGACGAAGAACCTCTTATCTGCCAAAGTAAGATCTGGAAATGCTTGCCTTGTCATTGCGCTTACTAGGCAAGTTGGCAGATTTCCAGTTAATTGCGGCAAAACTAGCGCAATTGTGTTTATTTTTACAAAAGGATCGATAGGCGACCGCAGTTGTAATGAGCACGCTTGTCTTACCTGCGCAGATATTGAATTGTTGATGCCCGAGACTTGGGCATGCAAGCGTTTAGATGGCAGGTTGATTCTACGTTTGAGGCGTTCAGTGATGAACGAACACTCAGAACCAGAATCGATCAGAGCTCGTGCTGTAAAATTAACATTGTTGTGGAATATATTCACCATGGCTGTTCCTAGTAGAACCCCTTTGTCCGTATTGGAATAGCACGATTTAAAATTATGTGTTCTGCTATCCTTTGGCCTATTAGAGTCGAGGCGTTTTAGGGCCTCCTTGGATGTTGAGGGCAGGTCATCAGCGGGATCTCTGCTTTCCTTAAGAGCTGCTGCTTTTGGTTGAACTGCTGTAATGTGCAGGAGCGTGTTGTGTCTTGAGTGACATGTGCTGCAGTTATATGAGCTCATACATCTCGACACCGTATGTCCTGACGACAGGCAGTTCAAGCAACAGTTGTTGCTCTTGACGCACGCGATGCGATCGGTGACCTTTAACTTCCGGAACTTCGGGCAACTTTGCAATTTGTGGTCGTCAGTGACACATAATTTGCACATATGTTTGGCGACACTTACCTGAAAGTTACCCATCCTTTTTGGTGTAGTTTCCGTGTGGTGTTGTAAGCTTTGCGCCTTGGGCGCTTTGTAGGCTTTAATTCCTTTTAAGCCTGACACTGTTTCAAGTGTCTGAAACCTGTTGGAAAGGAATTTGTCCATGTCTGTCCACTTTGAAATTTCAGATTTATTCTCTATCGTTTGTTCCCAAAGCGCTAGAGTACTCTCTGGCAATTTCGTGGAGCATAAATATGTAATAATTGCATCCCAGTTTGAAATATCTATTTGGTGGTTCTGTAAGGAGGAAATGCAATTATTAATGTCTCGTTGGAGTTTTTTTATCGAACTGCCACATTCAGTTTCGATTGTCTGTAGGTTAAACAGGATCTTCAGCTGCGTGTTCACCAGAATCCGTTTGTTCTCGTACCTTTCGCAGAGATTTTTCCACGCTGTAGCAAACCCGTCATTAGTGAGCGGGCACTTCCTCACAATGTCTCTGGCTTCACCCTGCGTTTTTTGGTTGAGGTGGAACAGCTTTTCGACCGGTGTAAGGCGCTTATTTAAAATGTATATGGCCGTGAACATATCGCGGAATGTTGGCCAAGATACGTAGTCGCCTTTGAAAACGTTCGTATCGCACGGTGGAAGGTGAATATTAAGTTCGCGTACTGCAAGTTCTTCGCCTTCCCGGTCTGCCTTTTCCAGCCTCGCAGAGAGGTCAGCCATCGTCGACATGCCGCGCAAATATGTGTGGTAACATATTTTATTCCTTTTCTTGATGGCGGCAAGATCCTTAGGAGAAGGACTTTCTGTTGAAAGCAAGTGGTCGTACGCGGCTTTGGCTTTTTCCCACATTGCTTTCAACTCCTCCTGTTGGATCCGGAGTGAAAATTTCGAATGGTCACTCGACGGAGTGCCATTAAAATCGGCTTCGAATTCCGTCACGGCGTCGACTAAACGAATATAGGTATCCATATTGTAAGTATGGGATACAAAAACTTACACGGTATTAAAAAAAATGCTCCTTCGCGAAATGGAGACGAATTCACAGCGAGACCCAAGCCCAAAATGCACCACCGAGATTAAAATAACAATATATATTATGTATATTATGTATGTCTGTATATATTTATTGACCAAAAAGATAATATATTTATATTTATGTACGAGAATTTCGCCACCCACACAATAATCAGCGGTATGTATACACCTGTGCAAAAAGTGCGCTGGGATCGATTTTAATTTACTGCGGCGTTGTTTGTGTAGTTGTGTACTCAACTTTACAGCGGGAATGTACAAGTAAAAGGAACGGAATAAGAGAAAAATTGAAAAATTCCCAACAACGCGCTGTTAGATGGTTGATTAACTTGAAAATACCGCGCGCACTTGTATTGTCTGTTTTCGGACAGACGGAGTCGTTGACCCTTTTTAATTTTTTTTTTTTTAAATAGCTTATTTCCACCAAAAAAAAATGTGTGCAATAAATCCACGTACCTGATTTTGCTGGAACGGATTTTTAGCTGATGGATTGGTGCTTTTTATGCTTGCTGGTGCTTTTGATGTTTGCTGGTGCTTTTGCTTGCTTGTGCTTTTGATGCTCGCTGGTGCTCTTTAGCTTGCTGGTGCTTTTGCTTGCTGGTGCTCTGTTTAACTTGCTGGTGCTCTGTTTAAAATGGATCTTTTACGTTAAGATCCGGCTCGAAGGACCATGTTCTCGATCGGAATGCGACGCGATGGGCGGTTTGAAAAATGTGGGGCCTCCACGGTCGCTCCGATGATATATTTTATAAAAAATGAAAAGCACAGTGTGTCAGTATATATTCATTTAATATTTATTTTGCAATAAATACATAGATATATGCATAGAAAGAGGTATGTTAAGTATAAGTATAAGTGTAATTTATAATTTATTACCTGGTTGGCTGACACGTCCTGTTGCTTCTGATTGTACAATCGCAGTGAAAGTTATAGTTAAAATTAAAGTGAAAGTAACCTCGCCGAACAACGTTTAACACGGTAAACGTTTTAACTGTTCGGCGGGGAAATGCCAGGGTTAACGGCCTTCACGTTGCAGCGACTGGAAACGGTGGTTAGCAACAGTCGGAACGGTAGGCGCAGTTACCATTAGGGTGGCTAAAAATTTATATTTAATATTAGGGTGCGGCCTAAACATGCCGGCCCCCTTGCGATAAGCAATGATTATTTTAGGACGGAGGTGTCAGCCAACGTTCGGTATATTGGTGAGACATCGGAGGCTGCTGGTGCCGTCTGAAATGCTGCAAAGATGAAATTTTATGTACGTGGATTTATTATTGCACACGAAAAGAAGTAAAATTTATCATATTAAAATTTATTGATTCGTTATGTACAAATCATTTAGGGCCGTGATACCTGGCGAGGCCTAGTCGCCAGTGTATTGTCGCCCGTCCTTTTATTTTGGCGCATTATCGTTGGTTGCGCACGTGGTCGAAAAGGCCTGGTTTCCGATCCACGCGCACGCCACCGTTCATGCTACAGCTGGGGTTGAAGAGGCCTCGTCTCCAATCCCCTATCTTCATTGAGGCGAAAAGACCTTGTTTCCGCTCTGCTTGTTCAGGCGGAAAGGCCTAGTTTCCGCTCTGCTTGTTTAGGCGGAAAGGCCTAGTTTCCGCTCTGCTTGTCTAGGCGAAAAGGCCTAGTTTCCGCTCTAGACTCAGTCCTTTGTTTGGTTTTTTACAAACAAAAGGATTTTGAATTTAATTTTGAATTTAATTTTTTAACCGAAAATGTGTAGTGGTGCATTTGGCTGGTCAGTGCAGTGCTGATCACAGCGAAGGAGAAGACAAAGGAAAATAATATATATATTTTTGTTATGCACTATGCATATATGCACTAGGCATTTTAGTAGTTTTTTTTGTTATTTGGCGATGAGGAATTTTCATAGCCCTATGAGACACCCTGCCACCCAAAACAAAAAATTTACCTAATTAGGTACAATCACATATTAATGTCATTTTAATATGTATGTTCACCGCCAGGGGGTGGGTACATACTAATGGACATTGCAATATTCGCCGCATAGGAGGATCGTGTCTTGGCTATGTGTGGATCGTAACCAAGTACAAGGTGTCCTGCCGTGGTGTGCATGATATATATATTTTTTCTTTTGTTCTATATTTTGGCTATAATAAGAACAAAATGATAAGCAAAAGAAGAGAAGATATATATAGATATAATTTTTCGTAGCATTTGCATACATAAGTGCATGATGTTAGAAAAACTAATAGTTTGCGTTACTTTACGCAAACTATCCCTGGAATGTGGAACCCATTTATATCATTCCTGTAGGGTATTTTTGTTTTTGTTTCTTAATCCCTAATTTCCTTAATGGCCGTCACCATTTCCTTTTCACATGTGTAGACGGCGTGTGACGCTGACGTGAGTGAAAATTGTGACTTTAAATAAATAAAAGTGCTGACAAACCAAAGCATCCTCTTTCCGCATATATGTTGTGGTTCAACAATGCACGCGAGCAGATTAAGCGCGAAAATCCGGGCATTAAAGTAACCGAAGTGGCGAAAAGAGGTGGAGAGAATTTGAGGCCCATGGAGGCAGCTGCCGAATTTATATTCATACAATCAGCTGGATTGAAACCACGTTTGCACAAAGTTTCAAGTCACACATCAAAGGTAAAACGAAAATAATATGCGTCATTTTCGATCGCTTACACATGCATTTATCGTATGAAAAGAATTTAGTGGTAGTGAAAGTAACAAAATAGAAACTTTGCATTTAATTTAATATAATAAAATTAAATAAATATTGATCAAAATGAAAAGTCGTGAAAAGAAAGAATAAAGGTTAATATTATATATGTGAAAAAAAAAGTGACAAATGTGCGAGTGAGTAGTGTTAGAACTTGACGTTCTTCTGCCCAGTGAGAAATCGTCGCGCTAAAAAAAATTTCAGATCGGGCTTTAGATTAATTACACAAGTGTTAAGTGGTAATTGTTGGCATTTCGGTGTTGCGTGTAAAAAAAAGTCCACATGTACGCGTTACCAGTGACGGCAATTTAGTGGATGGGCCACCCACAAGTAAGCCTTGGACCACGGCAAAGAAAGAGCGCCATCAGAATTTGCGTATGGTTCCCGCATTTGGATCATCATGGAACAACATATTATATTTTAATTAAATTTTTATTTATATTAAAGGTGAGTTTATTATAAAGTGGAAATTTTAATTTTGTACTAGTAGTGTAGATATTAATATTGAACATTTGTGATTGAAAAGTCTAAAAAGAATTAAATCTTTTAAAAAATATATATATACGTATATGTTCAGTTTAGCAAAAATTATCAATATCAATTTGGAACCAATCATCTGCCGTAAAATCATGGAATTACACCATCAGAAGCATCATCAACATATGTGCACAACTTGAATGCTGCCAAGGCGCAGTTTACTGAAGCACAGAAAAGCTGATGTGACTACGACCATCCCATGTTGAAGCTATCTGGGATGCCGCCAGCTGGATGGATATCTTTAATCACCTCGTTGCCGCTGCTAAGAGGTAAATATGTTAATACGTGAATGTGACTGTAAAAGTAAAAATGTGCCTTTTTAGACGTTTGACCTAGAGAAGCCTGTTCGAATTTGTGGGACGAATGTTGGGCAAAGCGGTGCTTACTCTAAAGGATAAATTGAAGGAGCTAAAAGTGCATTCGGTGCTAGAAATCAACATCAAGTTAGGGCGGCACAAAAGGCGGTCGCCCATGCATGCGCGATTCGTAGGGTATGACCAAATGCTATGTTTTTATTTTTATTTTATTTATTCTAATTTTTCCTTTCATTGAATAGAGAAATTCGCGTGTGCTATCTAACTTAGAGTATTGAGAGTATGACACGTCGCATCATCAAACTAAACTACTACAACCAAAACGCGCCGAAAAACGAAAAAAAAAACAAACTAAAATTAATCTGGTGTGTTTACGTGTGTTGCAAGATAATAAAAATTGAGCTTATTCTATTAGCCTAAAAGGGTATTTGAACAATGTAGTCATGTATTTTATTAATTCAATTGTAAATGAAACATATGTATTTTTTACAAAGATTTGGTGTTAATAAATTTTTGAAGATTCCTTAAATGAACTGAAAACTTTGACATTGTTCAAATAGTTGACGATTTTGAAGTAGTTTAAAATTTATCGCCCGAAAAATATGTAAAAAAAATATTTTGCTTTCACCTGTATTTTTTTTAAATGTAATAAATTATATTTTCTACAGTAAATCTTAATTCTCTTTGCTTCGTTACTTGGTACCTATTTTTATGTGATTAACGTTGGATAGTATAGATACATATGTGTATATATATATATATATATATCATATATGTATATATAATATATATATGTATGCATGTAAGTACATTTGATGCAAAGTACACATAGGTATGCATATGTATAATTATGCAAGTCACCTCAAGTGTACACCTGCCCTTTATAGGTACAATTTATGGAACTTACTTGCATCGTTCGTAGGTTGTAGGGTTTGTTGTAGCTTCTTAGATTTGCTAGGTTATATTATATAGTGTGGTGATGTCAATCACCTTCTAGTAGAGGGTGAATCGCGAAGTGAGATTTGTTTCTACTAGGTAGGTATTGGAAGATATTAAGATATTACGTTGAGGGTGTAGGTGTGGATTTTTCCGTTTCTTCTGAGTAAGGTGGAAGGAGGACCAGTTTGACCAGTGGTCTAGTCACCTGTCCCCTTTGGGTCGTGATGTCCACGACGCGTACCTGATTGTCGGGTCCAGGATGTAGTTTTACCACTCGTCCCATTCTCCATTCGTTTGGTGGTAGGTTGTCCTCTTTAATTACGACAAGGTCCCCTACCTTGATGTTAGGTTTTTGATGTTTCCATTTCGTACGTTTTTGTAATTCGATGAGGAATTCCCTTTTCCATCGTTTGCAAAAGGTTTGATGGAGGGCTTTCAATTTCTGCCACCGATTCACAATTGAGGCAGGATTCTCGCTGGTTTCTATTTCTGGCGGAGCTAAGAGATGTCCGCCAACCAGAAAGTGACCAGGTGTGAGAGGCTCTAGATCGGATGGCTCATTTGAAGAGGGACTTAAGGGTCGCGAATTGAGACAGGACTCAATTCGGCATAAGAGGGTATTAAACTCCTCAAAAGTGTATTTAAGGCCAGAGGCTGTCTTTTTGAAGTGGGCTTTGAAGCTTTTCACACCTGCTTCCCACAGTCCGCCCATATGAGGGGCTGCTGCAGGTATGAAGTGCCATGTTAATGCCTGGTGGGCATATTTTGAAAGCGTGTTATTGCGTGCATCCGCAATAAACGCTTTAAATTCTGATCGTAAAGATCGAGAAGCTCCTACAAAGTTGGTACCATTGTCGGAGTAAACATTTTTTGGACATCCTCGTCTAGCAACGAATCTCGAGAAGGCTGCTAGAAAGGATGGGGTACTTAGGTCATTGGTGGCCTCTAAATGGATAGCTTTGGTGGCGAAACAGATAAATAGACAGACGTAGCCTTTGGAAATGCGACATCCTCTGCCGCGGAAGCTTTTGATGTCAAATGGACCTGCGAAGTCTACACCTGTATTAGTGAAGGTACGCGAAAAGGTGGTGCGTACCTGAGGAAGGATTCCCATGAGTTGGGTTTGCGATCGTTTTTTATAGATCGTGCAGATCTTGCAATTATGGATTATGGATCGGATCATATTTTTAACTCGCGGAATCCAGTACTGCGTTCGAATTAAACGCAACATCAGCTGATTTTCGCCATGCAGTGATATTTCGTGAATGAATTTTGTTATAAGGCGAGATAACCTGCTATTGTATGGAAGGATAATAGGATGACGTTCGTTATATGTTAAGTTGAGGGATGCGCCCAGACGACCGCCTGCCCTCATGATGTCATCTTTGTCGAGAAATGGATTGAGAGCCAATATCTCACTTTTTGTGTCAACTGTTTTCTTTTGTTTCAATTTCGCGTATTCTCCACCGTAATATTGCTTTTGATTGTTTATGATTAAGCGTTGTGTCGTTGCTTTAATTTCATCAGGTGAAATTAAGCAAGACTTTGCTTGAAATGCAATCTTTGTATTAGGGTGGGTTCTTTGAGAGAATCTCATAATATATGATAAAACTCTCAAAGCCCTTGGTAGATTGGAAAAACGGTCAAGAATATCGCTGAAATTGATTGTTGTTGTTGAATACACCTTTACCTTTTTCTCTTCCATCGTTGTTTCATAGTTACATTCTGATGTCGGCTATCGTGATTTGTCTTCTTGTAGGTAAGAAGGACCCTGCCACCACAAAGAATTGTGAACCAGTTCCTTGGCCGGAAGTCCTCTGCTTGCTAAGTCTGCTGGATTTGATGCCGAGTCCACATGACGCCAGTTATTGTTTCCGACCTTTTCCACTATTTTGGTTACTCGATGTGCCACAAAGGTTGACCACGAGCAGGGCGGTTTGCGAATCCATGCGAGGACGATTGTCGAATCTGTCCACAGATGAACATCCAGGTGTGCTAGGCTGAGATTTTCCGTAACCGTTTCTATAATATCCGCTAATAGGACAGCACCACATAATTCCAAACGTGGAAGGGATATCGTCTTAACAGGTGCCACTCTGGTTTTCGCGAGGAGTAGGTTGAGGTATACTTGATCCTGTTTCTTCACACGCAAGTAGATAGCAGCCGCGTATGCCTTTTCCGAAGCGTCGCAGAACCCATGGATTTCGGCGTTGTCTGCTGGTGAATAGTGCACCCAACGAGGTATGCGGATATTATCAATTTCCCCATAATTCTGCATAAATGTCTGCCAGCGGTCTAATGTGACCGCAGATACGGTGTCGTCCCAATCAGTGCCTTCTAACCAAATGTTTTGCATAATAATCTTGGCAGTAATTATTATTGGGGCGAGCCACCCTAGTGGATCAAAAAGTTTGGCGATTGCCGAGAGGATTTCTCTTTTCGTAAGAACATCGTGGTTTTTTATTGGCTTTGTCATAAAATAAAAATGGTCGCAATGAGCATTCCATATTATGCCAAGTGCCTTTACCGAACTAGTATCTTCGAAATCTAAAAAATCTTCATTGAGTAAATGGGCTTTTGGGATGCCCTTTAGAATTTTGTTGCAGTTGGAAGTCCATTTTCGCAATGGAAATCCAGCGGACTGCAAAACTTGCATAATTTCGTCTCTGGCTGTTATTGCAGAGTCGATGCTATGACCCCCGGCAAGAACGTCGTCAACATACATGCATTTCCGAAGTATGTCTGATGCTGTTGGAAAGGAGTTTTCAACATCATCAGCTAATTGAAGTAATGCCCTTATCGCAAGATAAGGAGCACAATTTATGCCGAAAGTAACAGTCTTTAATTCGTATAGACTGATTGGGTCTTTCGGGCAAGTGCGAAAAACTATTCGCTGATACTTAGTATGTGTATTGCTTACCAATATCTGACGGTACATCTTCTCGATATCGCTGTTGAAGACATACTTGTATAATCGCCAGCGGAGGATCAGGACAGTCATATCTGCTTGCAATACCGGACCTGGATGAAGGACGTCGTTGAGGCTCATTCCATTGGCAGTCGGGCATGAGGCGTTAAATACCACGCGCACTTTGGTGGAGGTGCTCTCTTCCTTCATGACGGCATGATGAGGTAGAAAATAATGGTCGGTTGCATTTGCAGGTATGTTGGTTGTGATTTTGTCCATATGACCTAGCGTTTCATATTCTGCCACCACTCTAGAATATTCCTTTTGCAGGGACGGATTTTTCGCGAGACGCGTCTCATTCCGGAAGAATTGAGAGCAGGCGCTCTTGAGTGATGGTCCCAGCTTGATGGTTGATGTAAAATCCTGTTTGAAGGGTAAGGTAACGACGTACTTTCCATCTTGGTTGCGCTTCGTAGTGGTCCGATATAACTCCTCGCAATACACGTCATCTTCAGTCTGTCTTTCTTTTTTTGGGATGTCTTCTAATTCCCAAAAGGCAGCTAGTTGCTTGTCCAGGGCTTTAATTCCTTTTAAGCCTGACACTGTTTCAAGTGTCTGAAACCTGTTGGAAAGGAATTTGTCCATGTCTGTCCACTTTGAAATTTCAGATTTATTCTCTATCGTTTGTTCCCAAAGCGCTAGAGTACTCTCTGGCAATTTCGTGGAGCATAAATATGTAATAATTGCATCCCAGTTTGAAATATCTATTTGGTGGTTCTGTAAGGAGGAAATGCAATTATTAATGTCTCGTTGGAGTTTTTTTATCGAACTGCCACATTCAGTTTCGATTGTCTGTAGGTTAAACAGGATCTTCAGCTGCGTGTTCACCAGAATCCGTTTGTTCTCGTACCTTTCGCAGAGATTTTTCCACGCTGTAGCAAACCCGTCATTAGTGAGCGGGCACTTCCTCACAATGTCTCTGGCTTCACCCTGCGTTTTTTGGTTGAGGTGGAACAGCTTTTCGACCGGTGTAAGGCGCTTATTTAAAATGTATATGGCCGTGAACATATCGCGGAATGTTGGCCAAGATACGTAGTCGCCTTTGAAAACGTTCGTATCGCACGGTGGAAGGTGAATATTAAGTTCGCGTACTGCAAGTTCTTCGCCTTCCCGGTCTGCCTTTTCCAGCCTCGCAGAGAGGTCAGCCATCGTCGACATGCCGCGCAAATATGTGTGGTAACATATTTTATTCCTTTTCTTGATGGCGGCAAGATCCTTAGGAGAAGGACTTTCTGTTGAAAGCAAGTGGTCGTACGCGGCTTTGGCTTTTTCCCACATTGCTTTCAACTCCTGCTGTTGGATCCGGAGTGAAAATTTCGAATGGTCACTCGACGGAGTGCCATTAAAATCGGCTTCGAATTCCGTCACGGCGTCGACTAAACGAATATAGGTATCCATATTGTAAGTATGGGATACAAAAACTTACACGGTATTAAAAAAAATGCTCCTTCGCGAAATGGAGACGAATTCACAGCGAGACCCAAGCCCAAAATGCACCACCGAGATTAAAATAACAATATATATTATGTATATTATGTATGTCTGTATATATTTATTGACCAAAAAGATAATATATTTATATTTATGTACGAGAATTTCGCCACCCACACAATAATCAGCGGTATGTATACACCTGTGCAAAAAGTGCGCTGGGATCGATTTTAATTTACTGCGGCGTTGTTTGTGTAGTTGTGTACTCAACTTCACAGCGGGAATGTACAAGTAAAAGGAACGGAATAAGAGAAAAATTGAAAAATTCCCAACAACGCGCTGTTAGATGGTTGATTAACTTGAAAATACCGCGCGCACTTGTATTGTCTGTTTTCGGACAGACGGAGTCGTTGACCCTTTTTAATTTTTTTTTTTTTAAATAGCTTATTTCCACCAAAAAAAATGTGTGCAATAAATCCACGTACCTGATTTTGCTGGAACGGATTTTTAGCTGATGGATTGGTGCTTTTTATGCTTGCTGGCGCTTTTGCTTGCTGGTGCTTTTGATGTTTGCTGGTGCTTTTGCTTGCTTGTGCTTTTGATGCTCGCTGGTGCTCTTTAGCTTGCTGGTGCTTTTGCTTGCTAGTGCTCTGTTTAACTTGCTGGTGCTCTGTTTAAAATGGATCTTTTACGTTAAGATCCGGCTCGAAGGACCATGTTCTCGATCGGAATGCGACGCGATGGGCGGTTTGAAAAATGTGGGGCCTCCACGGTCGCTCCGATGATATATTTTATAAAAAATGAAAAGCACAGTGTGTCAGTATATATTCATTTAATATTTATTTTGCAATAAATACATAGATATATGCATAGAAAGAGGTATGTTAAGTATAAGTATAAGTGTAATTTATAATTTATTACCTGGTTGGCTGACACGTCCTGTTGCTTCTGATTGTACAATCGCAGTGAAAGTTATAGTTAAAATTAAAGTGAAAGTAACCTCGCCGAACAACGTTTAACACGGTAAACGTTTTAACTGTTCGGCGGGGAAATGCCAGGGTTAACGGCCTTCACGTTGCAGCGACTGGAAACGGTGGTTAGCAACAGTCGGAACGGTAGGCGCAGTTACCATTAGGGTGGCTAAAAATTTATATTTAATATTAGGGTGCGGCCTAAACATGCCGGCCCCCTTGCGATAAGCAATGATTATTTTAGGACGGAGGTGTCAGCCAACGTTCGGTATATTGGTGAGACATCGGAGGCTGCTGGTGCCGTCTGAAATGCTGCAAAGATGAAATTTTATGTACGTGGATTTATTATTGCACACGAAAAGAAGTAAAATTTATCATATTAAAATTTATTGATTCGTTATGTACAAATCATTTAGGGCCGTGATACCTGGCGAGGCCTAGTCGCCAGTGTATTGTCGCCCGTCCTTTTATTTTGGCGCATTATCGTTGGTTGCGCACGTGGTCGAAAAGGCCTGGTTTCCGATCCACGCGCACGCCACCGTTCATGCTACAGCTGGGGTTGAAGAGGCCTCGTCTCCAATCCCCTATCTTCATTGAGGCGAAAAGACCTTGTTTCCGCTCTGCTTGTTCAGGCGGAAAGGCCTAGTTTCCGATCTGCTTGTTTAGGCGGAAAGGCCTAGTTTCCGCTCTGCTTGTCTAGGCGAAAAGGCCTAGTTTCCGCTCTAGACTCAGTCCTTTGTTTGGTTTTTTACAAACAAAAGGATTTTGAATTTAATTTTGAATTTAATTTTTTAACCGAAAATGTGTAGTGGTGCATTTGGCTGGTCAGTGCAGTGCTGATCACAGCGAAGGAGAAGACAAAGGAAAATAATATATATATTTTTGTTATGCACTATGCATTTATGCACTAGGCATTTTAGTAGTTTTTTTTGTTATTTGGCGATGAGGAATTTTCATAGCCCTATGAGACACCCTGCCACCCAAAACAAAAAATTTACCTAATTAAGTACAATCACATATTAATGTCATTTTAATATGTATGTTCACCGCCAGGGGGTGGGTACATACTAATGGACATTGCAATATTCGTCGCATAGGAGGATCGTGTCTTGGCTATGTGTGGATCGTAACCAAGTACAAGGTGTCCTGCCGTGGTGTGCATGATATATATTTTTTTTCTTTTGTTCTATATTTTGGCTATAATAAGAACAAAATGATAAGCAAAAGAAGAGAAGATATATATAGATATAATTTTTCGTAGCATTTGCATACATAAGTGCATGATGTTAGAAAAACTAATAGTTTGCGTTACTTTACGCAAACTATCCCTGGAATGTGGAACCCATTTATATCATTCCTGTAGGGTATTTTTGTTTTTGTTTCTTAATCCCTAATTTCCTTAATGACCGTCACCATTTCCTTTTCACATGTGTAGACGGCGTGTGACGCTGACGTGAGTGAAAATTGTGACTTTAAATAAATAAAAGTGCTGACAAACCAAAGCATCCTCTTTCCGCATATATGTTGTGGTTCAACAATGCACGCGAGCAGATTAAGCGCGAAAATCCGGGCATTAAAGTAACCGAAGTGGCGAAAAGAGGTGGAGAGAATTTGAGGCCCATGGAGGCAGCTGCCGAATTTATATTCATACAATCAGCTGGATTGAAACCACGTTTGCACAAAGTTTCAAGTCACACATCAAAGGTAAAACGAAAATAATATGCGTCATTTTCGATCGCTTACACATGCATTTATCGTATGAAAAGAATTTAGTGGTAGTGAAAGTAACAAAATAGAAACTTTGCATTTAATTTAATATAATAAAATTAAATAAATATTGATCAAAATGAAAAGTCGTGAAAAGAAAGAATAAAGGTTAATATTATATATGTGAAAAAAAAGTGACAAATGTGCGAGTGAGTAGTGTTAGAACTTGACGTTCTTCTGCCCAGTGAGAAATCGTCGCGCTAAAAAAAATTTCAGATCGGGCTTTAGATTAATTACACAAGTGTTAAGTGGTAATTGTTGGC
This sequence comes from Anastrepha ludens, assembly GCF_028408465.1. Taxonomy (NCBI): domain Eukaryota; kingdom Metazoa; phylum Arthropoda; class Insecta; order Diptera; family Tephritidae; genus Anastrepha; species Anastrepha ludens. Next base: position 2,844,021 of record NC_071503.1, on the reverse strand, counting down.
ATTTCGGTGTTGCGTGTAAAAAAAAGTCCACATGTACGCGTTACCAGTGACGGCAATTTAGTGGATGGGCCACCCATAAGTAAGCCTTGGACCACGGCAAAGAAAGAGCGCCATCAGAATTTGCGTATGGTTCTCGCATTTGGATCATCATGGAACAACATATTATATTTTAATTAAATTTTTATTTATATTAAAGGTGAGTTTATTATAAAGTGGAAATTTTAATTTTGTACTAGTAGTGTAGATATTAATATTGAACATTTGTGATTGAAAAGTCTAAAAAGAATTAAATCTTTTAAAAAATATATATATACGTATATGTTCAGTTTAGCAAAAATTATCAATATCAATTTGGAACCAATCATCTGCCGTAAAATCATGGAATTACACCATCAGAAGCATCATCAACATATGTGCACAACTTGAATGCTGCCAAGGCGCAGTTTACTGAAGCACAGAAAAGCTGATGTGACTACGACCATCCCATGTTGAAGCTATCGGGGATGCCGCCAGCTGGATGGATATCTTTAATCACCTCGTTGCCGCTGCTAAGAGGTAAATATGTTAATACGTGAATGTGACTGTAAAAGTAAAAATGTGCCTTTTTAGACGTTTGACCTAGAGAAGCCTGTTCGAATTTGTGGGACGAATGTTGGGCAAAGCGGTGCTTACTCTAAAGGATAAATTGAAGGAGCTAAAAGTGCATTCGGTGCTAGAAATCAACATCAAGTTAGGGCGGCACAAAAGGCGGTCGCCCATGCATGCGCGATTCGTAGGGTATGACCAAATGCTATGTTTTTATTTTTATTTTATTTATTCTAATTTTTCCTTTCATTGAATAGAGAAATTCGCGTGTGCTATCTAACTTAGAGTATTGAGAGTATGACACGTCGCATCATCAAACTAAACTACTACAACCAAAACGCGCCGAAAAACGAAAAAAAAAAAAAACTAAAATTAATCTGGTGTGTTTACGTGTGTTGCAAGATAATAAAAATTGAGCTTATTCTATTAGCCTAAAAGGGTATTTGAACAATGTAGTCATGTATTTTATTAATTCATTTGTAAATGAAACATATGTATTTTTTACAAAGATTTGGTGTTAATAAATTTTTGAAGATTCCTTAAATGAACTGAAAACTTTGACATTGTTCAAATATTTTGCTTTCACCTGTATTTTTTTTAAATGTAATAAATTATATTTTCTACAGTAAATCTTAATTCTCTTTGCTTCGTTACTTGGTACCTATTTTTATGTGATTAACGTTGGATAGTATAGATATATATGTGTATATATATATATATATATATATCATATATGTATATATAATATATATATGTATGCATGTAAGTACATTTGATGCAAAGTACACATAATTATGCAAGTCGCCTCAAGTGTACACCTGCCCTTTATAGGTACAATTTATGGAACTTACTTGCATCGTTCGTAGGTTGTAGGGTTTGTTGTAGCTTCTTAGATTTGCTAGGGTATAACAGTGTGGTGATGTCAATCACCTTCTAGTAAAGGGTGAATCGCGAAGTGAGATTTGTTTCTACTAGGTAGGTATTGGAAGATATTAAGATATTACGTTGAGGGTGTAGGTGTGGATTTTTCCGTTTCTTCTGAGTAAGGTGGAAGGAGGACCAGTTTGACCAGTGGTCTAGTCACCTGTCCCCTTTGGGTCGTGATGTCCACGACGCGTACCTGATTGTCGGGTCCAGGATGTAGTTTTACCACTCGTCCCATTCTCCATTCGTTTGGTGGTAGGTTGTCCTCTTTAATTACGACAAGGTCCCCTACCTTGATGTTAGGTTTTTGATGTTTCCATTTCGTACGTTTTTGTAATTCAATGAGGAATTCCCTTTTCCATCGTTTGCAAAAGGTTTGATGGAGGGCTTTCAATTTCTGCCACCGATTCCCAATTGAGGCAAGATTCTCGCTGGTTTCTATTTCTGGCGGAGCTAAGAGATGTCCGCCAACCAGAAAGTGACCAGGTGTGAGAGGCTCTAGATCGGATGGCTCATTTGAAGAGGGACTTAAGGGTCGCGAATTGAGACAGGACTCAATTAAACGCAACATCAGCTGATTTTCGCCATGCAGTGATATTTCGTGAATGAATTTTGTTATAAGGCGAGATAACCTGCTATTGTATGGAAGGATAATAGGATGACGTTCGTTATATGTTAAGTTGAGGGATGCGCCCAGACGACCGCCTGCCCTCATGATGTCATCTTTGTCGAGAAATGGATTGAGAGCCAATATCTCACTTTTTGTGTCAACTGTTTTCTTTTGTTTCAATTTCGCGTATTCTCCACCGTAATATTGCTTTTGATTGTTTATGATTAAGCGTTGTGTCGTTGCTTTAATTTCATCAGGTGAAATTAAGCAAGACTTTGCTTGAAATGCAATCTTTGTATTAGGGTGGGTTCTTTGAGAGAATCTCATAATATATGATAAAACTCTCAAAGCCCTTGGTAGATTGGAAAAACGGTCAAGAATATCGCTGAAATTGATTGTTGTTGTTGAATACACCTTTACCTTTTTCTCTTCCATCGTTGTTTCATAGTTACATTCTGATGTCGGCCATCGTGATTTGTCTTCTTGTAGGTAAGAAGGACCCTGCCACCACAAAGAATTGTGAACCAGTTCCTTGGCCGGAAGTCCTCTGCTTGCTAAGTCTGCTGGATTTGATGCCGAGTCCACATGATGCCAGTTATTGTTTCCGACCTTTTCCACTATTTTGGTTACTCGATGTGCCACAAAGGTTGACCACGAGCAGGGCGGTTTGCGAATCCATGCGAGGACGATTGTCGATTCTGTCCACAGATGAACATCCAGGTGTGCTAGGCTGAGATTTTCCGTAACCGTTTCTATAATATCCGCTAATAGGACGGCACCACATAATTCCAAACGTGGAAGGGATATCGTCTTAACAGGTGCCACTCTGGTTTTCGCGAGGAGTAGGTTGAGGTATACTTGATCCTGTTTCTTCACACGCAAGTAGACAACAGCCGCGTATGCCTTTTCCGAAGCGTCGCAGAACCCATGGATTTCGGCGTTGTCTGCTGGTGAATAGTGCACCCAACGAGGTATGCGGATATTATCAATTTCCCCATAATTCTGCATAAATGTCTGCCAGCGGTCTAATGTGACCGCAGATACGGTGTCGTCCCAATCAGTGCCTTCTAACCAAATGTTTTGCATAATAATCTTGGCAGTAATTATTATTGGGGCGAGCCACCCTAGTGGATCAAAAAGTTTGGCGATTGCCGAGAGGATTTCTCTTTTCGTAAGAACATCGTGGTTTTTTATTGGCTTTGTCATAAAATAAAAATGGTCGCAATGAGCATTCCATCTTATGCCAAGTGCCTTTACCGAACTAGTATCTTCGAAATCTAAAAAATCTTCATTGAGTAAATGGGCTTTTGGGATGCCCTTTAGAATTTTGTTGCAGTTGGAAGTCCATTTTCGCAATGGAAATCCAGCGGACTGCAAAACTTGCATAATTTCGTCTCTGGCTGTTATTGCAGAGTCGATGCTATGACCCCCGGCAAGAACGTCGTCAACATACATGCATTTCCGAAGTATGTCTGATGCTGTTGGAAAGGAGTTTTCAACATCATCAGCTAATTGAAGTAATGCCCTTATCGCAAGATAAGGAGCACAATTTATGCCGAAAGTAACAGTCTTTAATTCGTATAGACTGATTGGGTCTTTCGGGCAAGTGCGAAAAACTATTCGCTGATACTTAGTATGTGTATTGCTTACCAATATCTGACGGTACATCTTCTCGATATCGCTGTTGAATACATACTTGTATAATCGCCAGCGGAGGATCAGGACAGTCATATCTGCTTGCAATACCGGACCTGGATGAAGGACGTCGTTGAGGCTCATTCCATTGGCAGTCGGGCATGAGGCGTTAAATAACACGCGCACTTTGGTGGAGGTGCTCTCTTCCTTCATGACGGCATGATGAGGTAGAAAATAATGGTCGGTTGCATTTGCAGGTATGTTGGTTGTGTTTTTGTCCATATGACCTAGCGTTTCATATTCTGCCACCACTCTAGTATATTCCTTTTGCAGGGACGGATTTTTCGCGAGACGCGTCTCATTCCGGAAGAATTGAGAGCAGGCGCTCTTGAGTGATGGTCCCAGCTTGATGGTTGATGTAAAATCCTGTTTGAAGGGTAAGGTAACGACGTACTTTCCATCTTGGTTGCGCTTCGTAGTGGTCCGATATAACTCCTCGCAATACACGTCATCTTCAGTCTGTCTTTCTTTTTTTGGGATGTCTTCTAATTCCCAAAAGGCAGCTAGTTGCTTGTCCAGGGTGACTTCGCTGAAAAGAGAAACTATCTTGTTTGGTGGGCCGATTGTTTCGGATCGACCAGTTAGTATCCACCCGAATACAGTCTCTTGGGCAAGAAGTGTACTTAGTACATTTTTCTTCAAGCCGCTTAAAATAATTTGGGGATAAATGTCTCCGCCAAGGACAAGGTCCACTGGTTCATTGACGAAGAACCTCTTATCTGCCAAAGTAAGACCTGGAAATGCTTACCTTGTCATTGCGCTTACTAGGCAAGTTGGCAGATTTCCAGTTAATTGCGGCAAAACTAGCGCAATTGTGTTTATTTTTACAAAAGGATCGATAGGCGACCGCAGTTGTAATGAGCACGCTTGTCTTACCTGCGCAGATATTGAATTATTGATGCCCGAGACTTGGGCATGCAAGCGTTTAGATGGCAGGTTGATTCTACGTTTGAGGCGTTCAGTGATGAACGAACACTCAGAACCAGAATCGATCAGAGCTCGTGCTGTAAAATTAACATTGTTGTGGAATATATTCACCATGGCTGTTCCTAGTAGAACCCCTTTGTCCGTATTGGAATAGCACGATTTAAAATTATGTGTTCTGCTATCCTTTGGCCTATTAGAGTCGAGGCGTTTTAGGGCCTCCTTGGATGTTGAGGGCAGGTCATCAGCGGGATCTCTGCTTTCCTTGAGAGCTGCTGCTTTTGGTTGAACTGCTGTAATGTGCAGGAGCGTGTTGTGTCTTGAGTGACATGTGCTGCAGTTATATGAGCTCGTACATCTCGACACCGTATGTCCTGACGACAGGCAGTTCAAGCAACAGTTGTTGCTCTTGACGCACGCGATGCGATCGGTGACCTTTAACTTCCGGAACTTCGGGCAACTTTGCAATTTGTGGTCGTCAGTGACACATAATTTGCACATATGTTTGGCGACACTTACCTGAAAGTTACCCATCCTTTTTGGTGTAGTTTCCGTGTGGTGTTGTAAGCTTTGCGCCTTGGGCGCTTTGTAGGCTTTAATTCTTTTTAAGCCTGACACTGTTTCAAGTGTCTGAAACCTGTTGGAAAGGAATTTGTCCATGTCTGTCCACTTTGAAATTTCAGAGTTATTCTCTATCGTTTGTTCCCAAAGCGCTAGAGTACTCTCTGGCAATTTCGTGGAGCATAAATATGTAATAATTGCATCCCAGTTTGAAATATCTATTTGGTGGTTCTGTAAGGAGGAAATGCAATTATTAATGTCTCGTTGGAGTTTTTTTATCGAACTGCCACATTCAGTTTCGATTGTCTGTAGGTTAAACAGGATCTTCAGCTGCGTGTTCACCAGAATCCGTTTGTTCTCGTACCTTTCGCAGAGATTTTTCCACGCTGTAGCAAACCCGTCATTAGTGAGCGGGCACTTCCTCACAATGTCTCTGGCTTCACCCTGCGTTTTTTGGTTGAGGTGGAACAGCTTTTCGACCGGGGTAAGGCGCTTATTTAAAATGTATATGGCCGTGAACATATCGCGGAATGTTGGCCAAGATACGTAGTCGCCTTTGAAAACGTTCGTATCGCACGGTGGAAGGTGAATATTAAGTTCGCGTACTGCAAGTTCTTCGCCTTCCCGGTCTGCCTTTTCCAGCCTCGCAGAGAGGTCAGCCATCGTCGACATGCCGCGCAAATATGTGTGGTAACATATTTTATTCCTTTTCTTGATGGCGGCAAGATCCTTAGGAGAAGGACTTTCTGTTGAAAGCAAGTGGTCGTACGCGGCTTTGGCTTTTTCCCACATTGCTTTCAACTCCTCCTGTTGGATCCGGAGTGAAAATTTCGAATGGTCACTCGACGGAGTGCCATTAAAATCGGCTTCGAATTCCGTCACGGCGTCGACTAAACGAATATAGGTATCCATATTGTAAGTATGGGATACAAAAACTTACACGGTATTAAAAAAAATGCTCCTTCGCGAAATGGAGACGAATTCACAGCGAGACCCAAGCCCAAAATGCACCACCGAGATTAAAATAACAATATATATTATGTATATTATGTATGTCTGTATATATTTATTGACCAAAAAGATAATATATTTATATTTATGTACGAGAATTTCGCCACCCACACAATAATCAGCGGTATGTATACACCTGTGCAAAAAGTGCGCTGGGATCGATTTTAATTTACTGCGGCGTTGTTTGTGTAGTTGTGTACTCAACTTTACAGCGGGAATGTACAAGTAAAAGGAACGGAATAAGAGAAAAATTGAAAAATTCCCAACAACGCGCTGTTAGATGGTTGATTAACTTGAAAATACCGCGCGCACTTGTATTGTCTGTTTTCGGACAGACGGAGTCGTTGACCCTTTTTAATTTTTTTTTTTTTAAATAGCTTATTTCCACCAAAAAAAATGTGTGCAATAAATCCACGTACCTGATTTTGCTGGAACGGATTTTTAGCTGATGGATTGGTGCTTTTTATGCTTGCTGGTGCTTTTGATGTTTGCTGGTGCTTTTGCTTGCTTGTGCTTTTGATGCTCGCTGGTGCTCTTTAGCTTGCTGGTGCTTTTGCTTGCTGGTGCTCTGTTTAACTTGCTGGTGCTCTGTTTAAAATGGATCTTTTACGTTAAGATCCGGCTCGAAGGACCATGTTCTCGATCGGAATGCGACGCGATGGGCGGTTTGAAAAATGTGGGGCCTCCACGGTCGCTCCGATGATATATTTTATAAAAAATGAAAAGCACAGTGTGTCAGTATATATTCATTTAATATTTATTTTGCAATATATACATAGATATATGCATAGAAAGAGGTATGTTAAGTATAAGTATAAGTGTAATTTATAATTTATTACCTGGTTGGCTGACACGTCCTGTTGCTTCTGATTGTACAATCGCAGTGAAAGTTATAGTTAAAATTAAAGTGAAAGTAACCTCGCCGAACAACGTTTAACACGGTAAACGTTTTAACTGTTCGGCGGGGAAATGCCAGGGTTAACGGCCTTCACGTTGCAGCGACTGGAAACGGTGGTTAGCAACAGTCGGAACGGTAGGCGCAGTTACCATTAGGGTGGCTAAAAATTTATATTTAATATTAGGGTGCGGCCTAAACATGCCGGCCCCCTTGCGATAAGCAATGATTATTTTAGGACGGAGGTGTCAGCCAACGTTCGGTATATTGGTGAGACATCGGAGGCTGCTGGTGCCGTCTGAAATGCTGCAAAGATGAAATTTTATGTACGTGGATTTATTATTGCACACGAAAAGAAGTAAAATTTATCATATTAAAATTTATTGATTCGTTATGTACAAATCATTTAGGGCCGTGATACCTGGCGAGGCCTAGTCGCCAGTGTATTGTCGCCCGTCCTTTTATTTTGGCGCATTATCGTTGGTTGCGCACGTGGTCGAAAAGGCCTGGTTTCCGATCCACGCGCACGCCACCGTTCATGCTACAGCTGGGGTTGAAGAGGCCTCGTCTCCAATCCCCTATCTTCATTGAGGCGAAAAGACCTTGTTTCCGCTCTGCTTGTTCAGGCGGAAAGGCCTAGTTTCCGCTCTGCTTGTTTAGGCGGAAAGGCCTAGTTTCCGCTCTGCTTGTCTAGGCGAAAAGGCCTAGTTTCCGCTCTAGACTCAGTCCTTTGTTTGGTTTTTTACAAACAAAAGGATTTTGAATTTAATTTTGAATTTAATTTTTTAACCGAAAATGTGTAGTGGTGCATTTGGCTGGTCAGTGCAGTGCTGATCACAGCGAAGGAGAAGACAAAGGAAAATAATATATATATTTTTGTTATGCACTATGCATATATGCAATAGGCATTTTAGTAGTTTTTTTTGTTATTTGGCGATGAGGAATTTTCATAGCCCTATGAGACACCCTGCCACCCAAAACAAAAAATTTACCTAATTAGGTACAATCACATATTAATGTCATTTTAATATGTATGTTCACCGCCAGGGGGTGGGTACATACTAATGGACATTGCAATATTCGCCGCATAGGAGGATCGTGTCTTGGCTATGTGTGGATCGTAACCAAGTACAAGGTGTCCTGCCGTGGTGTGCATGATATATATTTTTTTTCTTTTGTTCTATATTTTGGCTATAATAAGAACAAAATGATAAGCAAAAGAAGAGAAGATATATATAGATATAATTTTTCGTAGCATTTGCATACATAAGTGCATGATGTTAGAAAAACTAATAGTTTGCGTTACTTTACGCAAACTATCCCTGGAATGTGGAACCCATTTATATCATTCCTGTAGGGTATTTTTGTTTTTGTTTCTTAATCCCTAATTTCCTTAATGGCCGTCACCATTTCCTTTTCACATGTGTAGACGGCGTGTGACGCTGACGTGAGTGAAAATTGTGACTTTAAATAAATAAAAGTGCTGACAAACCAAAGCATCCTCTTTCCGCATATATGTTGTGGTTCAACAATGCACGCGAGCAGATTAAGCGCGAAAATCCGGGCATTAAAGTAACCGAAGTGGCGAAAAGAGGTGGAGAGAATTTGAGGCCCATGGAGGCAGCTGCCGAATTTATATTCATACAATCAGCTGGATTGAAAGCACGTTTGCACAAAGTTTCAAGTCACACATCAAAGGTAAAACGAAAATAATATGCGTCATTTTCGATCGCTTACACATGCATTTATCGTATGAAAAGAATTTAGTGGTAGTGAAAGTAACAAAATAGAAACTTTGCATTTAATTTAATATAATAAAATTAAATAAATATTGATCAAAATGAAAAGTCGTGAAAAGAAAGAATAAAGGTTAATATTATATATGTGAAAAAAAAAGTGACAAATGTGCGAGTGAGTAGTGTTAGAACTTGACGTTCTTCTGCCCAGTGAGAAATCGTCGCGCTAAAAAAAATTTCAGATCGGGCTTTAGATTAATTACACAAGTGTTAAGTGGTAATTGTTGGCATTTCGGTGTTGCGTGTAAAAAACAGTCCACATGTACGCGTTACCAGTGACGGCAATTTAGTGGATGGGCCACCCACAAGTAAGCCTTGGACCACGGCAAAGAAAGAGCGCCATCAGAATTTGCGTATGGTTCTCGCATTTGGATCATCATGGAACAACATATTATATTTTAATTAAATTTTTATTTATATTAAAGGTGAGTTTATTATAAAGTGGAAATTTTAATTTTGTACTAGTAGTGTAGATATTAATATTGAACATTTGTGATTGAAAAGTCTAAAAAGAATTAAATCTTTTAAAAAATATATATATACGTATATGTTCAGTTTAGCAAAAATTATCAATATCAATTTGGAACCAATCATCTGCCGTAAAATCATGGAATTACACCATCAGAAGCATCATCAACATATGTGCACAACTTGAATGCTGCCAAGGCGCAGTTTACTGAAGCACAGAAAAGCTGATGTGACTACGACCATCCCATGTTGAAGCTATCGGGGATGCCGCCAGCTGGATGGATATCTTTAATCACCTCGTTGCCGCTGCTAAGAGGTAAATATGTTAATACGTGAATGTGACTGTAAAAGTAAAAATGTGCCTTTTTAGACGTTTGACCTAGAGAAGCCTGTTCGAATTTGTGGGACGAATGTTGGGCAAAGCGGTGCTTACTCTAAAGGATAAATTGAAGGAGCTAAAAGTGCATTCGGTGCTAGAAATCAACATCAAGTTAGGGCGGCACAAAAGGCGGTCGCCCATGCATGCGCGATTCGTAGGGTATGACCAAATGCTATGTTTTTATTTTTATTTTATTTATTCTAATTTTTCCTTTCATTGAATAGAGAAATTCGCGTGTGCTATCTAACTTAGAGTATTGAGAGTATGACACGTCGCATCATCAAACAAACTAAAATTAATCTGGTGTGTTTACGTGTGTTGCAAGATAATAAAAATTGAGCTTATGCTATTAGCCTAAAAGGGTATTTGAACAATGTAGTCATGTATTTTATTAATTCAATTGTAAATGAAACATATGTATTTTTTACAAAGATTTGGTGTTAATAAATTTTTGAAGATTCCTTAAATGAACTGAAAACTTTGACATTGTTCAAATAGTTGACGATTTTGAAGTAGTTTAAAATTTATCGCCCGAAAAATATGTAAAAAAAATATTTTGCTTTCACCTGTATTTTTTTTAAATGTAATAAATTATATTTTCTACAGTAAATCTTAATTCTCTTTGCTTCGTTACTTGGTACCTATTTTTATGTGATTAACGTTGGATAGTATAGATACATATATGTATATATATATATATATCATATATGTATATATAATATATATATGTATGCATGTAAGTACATTTGATGCAAAGTACACATAGGTATGCATATGTATAATTATGCAAGTCACCTCAAGTGTACACCTGCCCTTTATAGGTATAATTTATGGAACTTACTTGCATCGTTCGTAGGTTGTAGGGTTTGTTGTAGCTTCTTAGATTTGCTAGGGTATAACAGTGTGGTGATGTCAATCACCTTCTAGTAGAGGGTGAATCGCGAAGTGAGATTTGTTTCTACTAGGTAGGTATTGGAAGATATTAAGATATTACGTTGAGGGTGTAGGTGTGGATTTTTCCGTTTCTTCTGAGTAAGGTGGAAGGAGGACCAGTTTGACCAGTGGTCTAGTCACCTGTCCCCTTTGGGTCGTGATGTCCACGACGCGTACCTGATTGTCGGGTCCAGGATGTAGTTTTACCACTCGTCCCATTCTCCATTCGTTTGGTGGTAGGTTGTCCTCTTTAATTACGACAAGGTCCCCTACCTTGATGTTAGGTTTTTGATGTTTCCATTTCGTACGTTTTTGTAATTCGATGAGGAATTCCCTTTTCCATCGTTTGCAAAAGGTTTGATGGAGGGCTTTCAATTTCTGCCACCGATTCACAATTGAGGCAGGATTCTCGCTGGTTTCTATTTCTGGCGGAGCTAAGAGATGTCCGCCAACCAGAAAGTGACCAGGTGTGAGAGGCTCTAGATCGGATGGCTCATTTGAAGAGGGACTTAAGGGTCGCGAATTGAGACAGGACTCAATTCGGCATAAGAGGGTATTAAACTCCTCAAAAGTGTATTTAAGGCCAGAGGCTGTCTTTTTGAAGTGGGCTTTGAAGCTTTTCACACCTGCTTCCCACAGTCCGCCCATATGAGGGGCTGCTGCAGGTATGAAGTGCCATGTTAATGCCTGGTGGGCATATTTTGAAAGCGTGTTATTGCGTGCATCCGCAATAAACGCTTTAAATTCTGATCGTAAAGATCGAGAAGCTCCTACAAAGTTGGTACCATTGTCGGAGTAAACATTTTTTGGACATCCTCGTCTAGCAACGAATCTCGTGAAGGCTGCTAGAAAGGATGGGGTACTTAGGTCATTGGTGGCCTCTAAATGGATAGCTTTGGTGGCGAAACAGATAAATAGACAGACGTAGCCTTTGGAAATGCGACATCCTCTGCCGCGGAAGCTTTTGATGTCAAATGGACCTGCGAAGTCTACACCTGTATTAGTGAAGGTACGCGAAAAGGTGGTGCGTACCTGAGGAAGGATTCCCATGAGTTGGGTTTGCGATCGTTTTTTATAGATCGTGCAGATCTTGCAATTATGGATTATGGATCGGATCATATTTTTAACTCGCGGAATCCAGTACTGCGTTCGAATTAAACGCAACATCAGCTGATTTTCGCCATGCAGTGATATTTCGTGAATGAATTTTGTTATAAGGCGAGATAACCTGCTATTGTATGGAAGGATAATAGGATGACGTTCGTTATATGTTAAGTTGAGGGATGCGCCCAGACGACCGCCTGCCCTCATGATGTCATCTTTGTCGAGAAATGGATTGAGAGCCAATATCTCACTTTTTGTGTCAACTGTTTTCTTTTGTTTCAATTTCGCGTATTCTCCACCGTAATATTGCTTTTGATTGTTTATGATTAAGCGTTGTGTCGTTGCTTTAATTTCATCAGGTGAAATTAAGCAAGACTTTGCTTGAAATGCAATCTTTGTATTAGGGTGGGTTCTTTGAGAGAATCTCATAATATATGATAAAACTCTCAAAGCCCTTGGTAGATTGGAAAAACGGTCAAGAATATCGCTGAAATTGATTGTTGTTGTTGAATACACCTTTACCTTTTTCTCTTCCATCGTTGTTTCATAGTTACATTCTGATGTCGGCCATCGTGATTTGTCTTCTTGTAGGTAAGAAGGACCCTGCCACCACAAAGAATTGTGAACCAGTTCCTTGGCCGGAAGTCCTCTGCTTGCTAAGTCTGCTGGATTTGATGCCGAGTCCACATGATGCCAGTTATTGTTTCCGACCTTTTCCACTATTTTGGTTACTCGATGTGCCACAAAGGTTGACCACGAGCAGGGCGGTTTGCGAATCCATGCGAGGACGATTGTCGATTCTGTCCACAGATGAACATCCAGGTGTGCTAGGCTGAGATTTTCCGTAACCGTTTCTATAATATCCGCTAATAGGACGGCACCACATAATTCCAAACGTGGAAGGGATATCGTCTTAACAGGTGCCACTCTGGTTTTCGCGAGGAGTAGGTTGAGGTATACTTGATCCTGTTTCTTCACACGCAAGTAGACAACAGCCGCGTATGCCTTTTCCGAAGCGTCGCAGAACCCATGGATTTCGGCGTTGTCTGCTGGTGAATAGTGCACCCAACGAGGTATGCGGATATTATCAATTTCCCCATAATTCTGCATAAATGTCTGCCAGCGGTCTAATGTGACCGCAGATACGGTGTCGTCCCAATCAGTGCCTTCTAACCAAATGTTTTGCATAATAATCTTGGCAGTAATTATTATTGGGGCGAGCCACCCTAGTGGATCAAAAAGTTTGGCGATTGCCGAGAGGATTTCTCTTTTCGTAAGAACATCGTGGTTTTTTATTGGCTTTGTCATAAAATAAAAATGGTCGCAATGAGCATTCCATCTTATGCCAAGTGCCTTTACCGAACTAGTATCTTCGAAATCTAAAAAATCTTCATTGAGTAAATGGGCTTTTGGGATGCCCTTTAGAATTTTGTTGCAGTTGGAAGTCCATTTTCGCAATGGAAATCCAGCGGACTGCAAAACTTGCATAATTTCGTCTCTGGCTGTTATTGCAGAGTCGATGCTATGACCCCCGGCAAGAACGTCGTCAACATACATGCATTTCCGAAGTATGTCTGATGCTGTTGGAAAGGAGTTTTCAACATCATCAGCTAATTGAAGTAATGCCCTTATCGCAAGATAAGGAGCACAATTTATGCCGAAAGTAACAGTCTTTAATTCGTATAGACTGATTGGGTCTTTCGGGCAAGTGCGAAAAACTATTCGCTGATACTTAGTATGTGTATTGCTTACCAATATCTGACGGTACATCTTCTCGATATCGCTGTTGAATACATACTTGTATAATCGCCAGCGGAGGATCAGGACAGTCATATCTGCTTGCAATACCGGACCTGGATGAAGGACGTCGTTGAGGCTCATTCCATTGGCAGTCGGGCATGAGGCGTTAAATAACACGCGCACTTTGGTGGAGGTGCTCTCTTCCTTCATGACGGCATGATGAGGTAGAAAATAATGGTCGGTTGCATTTGCAGGTATGTTGGTTGTGTTTTTGTCCATATGACCTAGCGTTTCATATTCTGCCACCACTCTAGTATATTCCTTTTGCAGGGACGGATTTTTCGCGAGACGCGTCTCATTCCGGAAGAATTGAGAGCAGGCGCTCTTGAGTGATGGTCCCAGCTTGATGGTTGATGTAAAATCCTGTTTGAAGGGTAAGGTAACGACGTACTTTCCATCTTGGTTGCGCTTCGTAGTGGTCCGATATAACTCCTCGCAATACACGTCATCTTCAGTCTGTCTTTCTTTTTTTGGGATGTCTTCTAATTCCCAAAAGGCAGCTAGTTGCTTGTCCAGGGTGACTTCGCTGAAAAGAGAAACTATCTTGTTTGGTGGGCCGATTGTTTCGGATCGACCAGTTAGTATCCACCCGAATACAGTCTCTTGGGCAAGAAGTGTACTTAGTACATTTTTCTTCAAGCCGCTTAAAATAATTTGGGGATAAATGTCTCCGCCAAGGACAAGGTCCACTGGTTCATTGACGAAGAACCTCTTATCTGCCAAAGTAAGACCTGGAAATGCTTACCTTGTCATTGCGCTTACTAGGCAAGTTGGCAGATTTCCAGTTAATTGCGGCAAAACTAGCGCAATTGTGTTTATTTTTACAAAAGGATCGATAGGCGACCGCAGTTGTAATGAGCACGCTTGTCTTACCTGCGCAGATATTGAATTATTGATGCCCGAGACTTGGGCATGCAAGCGTTTAGATGGCAGGTTGATTCTACGTTTGAGGCGTTCAGTGATGAACGAACACTCAGAACCAGAATCGATCAGAGCTCGTGCTGTAAAATTAACATTGTTGTGGAATATATTCACCATGGCTGTTCCTAGTAGAACCCCTTTGTCCGTATTGGAATAGCACGATTTAAAATTATGTGTTCTGCTATCCTTTGGCCTATTAGAGTCGAGGCGTTTTAGGGCCTCCTTGGATGTTGAGGGCAGGTCATCAGCGGGATCTCTGCTTTCCTTGAGAGCTGCTGCTTTTGGTTGAACTGCTGTAATGTGCAGGAGCGTGTTGTGTCTTGAGTGACATGTGCTGCAGTTATATGAGCTCGTACATCTCGACACCGTATGTCCTGACGACAGGCAGTTCAAGCAACAGTTGTTGCTCTTGACGCACGCGATGCGATCGGTGACCTTTAACTTCCGGAACTTCGGGCAACTTTGCAATTTGTGGTCGTCAGTGACACATAATTTGCACATATGTTTGGCGACACTTACCTGAAAGTTACCCATCCTTTTTGGTGTAGTTTCCGTGTGGTGTTGTAAGCTTTGCGCCTTGGGCGCTTTGTAGGCTTTAATTCTTTTTAAGCCTGACACTGTTTCAAGTGTCTGAAACCTGTTGGAAAGGAATTTGTCCATGTCTGTCCACTTTGAAATTTCAGAGTTATTCTCTATCGTTTGTTCCCAAAGCGCTAGAGTACTCTCTGGCAATTTCGTGGAGCATAAATATGTAATAATTGCATCCCAGTTTGAAATATCTATTTGGTGGTTCTGTAAGGAGGAAATGCAATTATTAATGTCTCGTTGGAGTTTTTTTATCGAACTGCCACATTCAGTTTCGATTGTCTGTAGGTTAAACAGGATCTTCAGCTGCGTGTTCACCAGAATCCGTTTGTTCTCGTACCTTTCGCAGAGATTTTTCCACGCTGTAGCAAACCCGTCATTAGTGAGCGGGCACTTCCTCACAATGTCTCTGGCTTCACCCTGCGTTTTTTGGTTGAGGTGGAACAGCTTTTCGACCGGGGTAAGGCGCTTATTTAAAATGTATATGGCCGTGAACATATCGCGGAATGTTGGCCAAGATACGTAGTCGCCTTTGAAAACGTTCGTATCGCACGGTGGAAGGTGAATATTAAGTTCGCGTACTGCAAGTTCTTCGCCTTCCCGGTCTGCCTTTTCCAGCCTCGCAGAGAGGTCAGCCATCGTCGACATGCCGCGCAAATATGTGTGGTAACATATTTTATTCCTTTTCTTGATGGCGGCAAGATCCTTAGGAGAAGGACTTTCTGTTGAAAGCAAGTGGTCGTACGCGGCTTTGGCTTTTTCCCACATTGCTTTCAACTCCTCCTGTTGGATCCGGAGTGAAAATTTCGAATGGTCACTCGACGGAGTGCCATTAAAATCGGCTTCGAATTCCGTCACGGCGTCGACTAAACGAATATAGGTATCCATATTGTAAGTATGGGATACAAAAACTTACACGGTATTAAAAAAAATGCTCCTTCGCGAAATGGAGACGAATTCACAGCGAGACCCAAGCCCAAAATGCACCACCGAGATTAAAATAACAATATATATTATGTATATTATGTATGTCTGTATATATTTATTGACCAAAAAGATAATATATTTATATTTATGTACGAGAATTTCGCCACCCACACAATAATCAGCGGTATGTATACACCTGTGCAAAAAGTGCGCTGGGATCGATTTTAATTTACTGCGGCGTTGTTTGTGTAGTTGTGTACTCAACTTTACAGCGGGAATGTACAAGTAAAAGGAACGGAATAAGAGAAAAATTGAAAAATTCCCAACAACGCGCTGTTAGATGGTTGATTAACTTGAAAATACCGCGCGCACTTGTATTGTCTGTTTTCGGACAGACGGAGTCGTTGACCCTTTTTAATTTTTTTTTTTTTAAATAGCTTATTTCCACCAAAAAAAATGTGTGCAATAAATCCACGTACCTGATTTTGCTGGAACGGATTTTTAGCTGATGGATTGGTGCTTTTTATGCTTGCTGGTGCTTTTGATGTTTGCTGGTGCTTTTGCTTGCTTGTGCTTTTGATGCTCGCTGGTGCTCTTTAGCTTGCTGGTGCTTTTGCTTGCTGGTGCTCTGTTTAACTTGCTGGTGCTCTGTTTAAAATGGATCTTTTACGTTAAGATCCGGCTCGAAGGACCATGTTCTCGATCGGAATGCGACGCGATGGGCGGTTTGAAAAATGTGGGGCCTCCACGGTCGCTCCGATGATATATTTTATAAAAAATGAAAAGCACAGTGTGTCAGTATATATTCATTTAATATTTATTTTGCAATATATACATAGATATATGCATAGAAAGAGGTATGTTAAGTATAAGTATAAGTGTAATTTATAATTTATTACCTGGTTGGCTGACACGTCCTGTTGCTTCTGATTGTACAATCGCAGTGAAAGTTATAGTTAAAATTAAAGTGAAAGTAACCTCGCCGAACAACGTTTAACACGGTAAACGTTTTAACTGTTCGGCGGGGAAATGCCAGGGTTAACGGCCTTCACGTTGCAGCGACTGGAAACGGTGGTTAGCAACAGTCGGAACGGTAGGCGCAGTTACCATTAGGGTGGCTAAAAATTTATATTTAATATTAGGGTGCGGCCTAAACATGCCGGCCCCCTTGCGATAAGCAATGATTATTTTAGGACGGAGGTGTCAGCCAACGTTCGGTATATTGGTGAGACATCGGAGGCTGCTGGTGCCGTCTGAAATGCTGCAAAGATGAAATTTTATGTACGTGGATTTATTATTGCACACGAAAAGAAGTAAAATTTATCATATTAAAATTTATTGATTCGTTATGTACAAATCATTTAGGGCCGTGATACCTGGCGAGGCCTAGTCGCCAGTGTATTGTCGCCCGTCCTTTTATTTTGGCGCATTATCGTTGGTTGCGCACGTGGTCGAAAAGGCCTGGTTTCCGATCCACGCGCACGCCACCGTTCATGCTACAGCTGGGGTTGAAGAGGCCTCGTCTCCAATCCCCTATCTTCATTGAGGCGAAAAGACCTTGTTTCCGCTCTGCTTGTTCAGGCGGAAAGGCCTAGTTTCCGCTCTGCTTGCTTAGGCGGAAAGGCCTAGTTTCCGCTCTGCTTGTCTAGGCGAAAAGGCCTAGTTTCCGCTCTAGACTCAGTCCTTTGTTTGGTTTTTTACAAACAAAAGGATTTTGAATTTAATTTTGAATTTAATTTTTTAACCGAAAATGTGTAGTGGTGCATTTGGCTGGTCAGTGCAGTGCTGATCACAGCGAAGGAGAAGACAAAGGAAAATAATATATATATTTTTGTTATGCACTATGCATATATGCAATAGGCATTTTAGTAGTTTTTTTTGTTATTTGGCGATGAGGAATTTTCATAGCCCCATGAGACACCCTGCCACCCAAAACAAAAAATTTACCTAATTGGGTACACTCACATATTAATGTCATTTTAATATGTATGTTCACCGCCAGGGGGTGGGTACATACTAATGGACATTGCAATATTCGCCGCATAGGAGGATCGTGTCTTGGCTATGTGTGGATCGTAACCAAGTACAAGGTGTCCTGCCGTGGTGTGCATGATATATATTTTTTTTCTTTTGTTCTATATTTTGGCTATAATAAGAACAAAATGATAAGCAAAAGAAGAGAAGATATATATAGATATAATTTTTCGTAGCATTTGCATACATAAGTGCATGATGTTAGAAAAACTAATAGTTTGCGTTACTTTACGCAAACTATCCCTGGAATGTGGAACCCATTTATATCATTCCTGTAGGGTATTTTTGTTTTTGTTTCTTAATCCCTAATTTCCTTAATGGCCGTCACCATTTCCTTTTCACATGTGTAGACGGCGTGTGACGCTGACGTGAGTGAAAATTGTGACTTTAAATAAATAAAAGTGCTGACAAACCAAAGCATCCTCTTTCCGCATATATGTTGTGGTTCAACAATGCACGCGAGCAGATTAAGCGCGAAAATCCGGGCATTAAAGTAACCGAAGTGGCGAAAAGAGGTGGAGAGAATTTGAGGCCCATGGAGGCAGCTGCCGAATTTATATTCATACAATCAGCTGGATTGAAAGCACGTTTGCACAAAGTTTCAAGTCACACATCAAAGGTAAAACGAAAATAATATGCGTCATTTTCGATCGCTTACACATGCATTTATCGTATGAAAAGAATTTAGTGGTAGTGAAAGTAACAAAATAGAAACTTTGCATTTAATTTAATATAATAAAATTAAATAAATATTGATCAAAATGAAAAGTCGTGAAAAGAAAGAATAAAGGTTAATATTATATATGTGAAAAAAAAAGTGACAAATGTGCGAGTGAGTAGTGTTAGAACTTGACGTTCTTCTGCCCAGTGAGAAATCGTCGCGCTAAAAAAAATTTCAGATCGGGCTTTAGATTAATTACACAAGTGTTAAGTGGTAATTGTTGGCATTTCGGTGTTGCGTGTAAAAAACAGTCCACATGTACGCGTTACCAGTGACGGCAATTTAGTGGATGGGCCACCCACAAGTAAGCCTTGGACCACGGCAAAGAAAGAGCGCCATCAGAATTTGCGTATGGTTCTCGCATTTGGATCATCATGGAACAACATATTATATTTTAATTAAATTTTTATTTATATTAAAGGTGAGTTTATTATAAAGTGGAAATTTTAATTTTGTACTAGTAGTGTAGATATTAATATTGAACATTTGTGATTGAAAAGTCTAAAAAGAATTAAATCTTTTAAAAAATATATATATACGTATATGTTCAGTTTAGCAAAAATTATCAATATCAATTTGGAACCAATCATCTGCCGTAAAATCATGGAATTACACCATCAGAAGCATCATCAACATATGTGCACAACTTGAATGCTGCCAAGGCGCAGTTTACTGAAGCACAGAAAAGCTGATGTGACTACGACCATCCCATGTTGAAGCTATCGGGGATGCCGCCAGCTGGATGGATATCTTTAATCACCTCGTTGCCGCTGCTAAGAGGTAAATATGTTAATACGTGAATGTGACTGTAAAAGTAAAAATGTGCCTTTTTAGACGTTTGACCTAGAGAAGCCTGTTCGAATTTGTGGGACGAATGTTGGGCAAAGCGGTGCTTACTCTAAAGGATAAATTGAAGGAGCTAAAAGTGCATTCGGTGCTAGAAATCAACATCAAGTTAGGGCGGCACAAAAGGCGGTCGCCCATGCATGCGCGATTCGTAGGGTATGACCAAATGCTATGTTTTTATTTTTATTTTATTTATTCTAATTTTTCCTTTCATTGAATAGAGAAATTCGCGTGTGCTATCTAACTTAGAGTATTGAGAGTATGACACGTCGCATCATCAAACAAACTAAAATTAATCTGGTGTGTTTACGTGTGTTGCAAGATAATAAAAATTGAGCTTATGCTATTAGCCTAAAAGGGTATTTGAACAATGTAGTCATGTATTTTATTAATTCAATTGTAAATGAAACATATGTATTTTTTACAAAGATTTGGTGTTAATAAATTTTTGAAGATTCCTTAAATGAACTGAAAACTTTGACATTGTTCAAATAGTTGACGATTTTGAAGTAGTTTAAAATTTATCGCCCGAAAAATATGTAAAAAAAATATTTTGCTTTCACCTGTATTTTTTTTAAATGTAATAAATTATATTTTCTACAGTAAATCTTAATTCTCTTTGCTTCGTTACTTGGTACCTATTTTTATGTGATTAACGTTGGATAGTATAGATACATATATGTATATATATATATATATCATATATGTATATATAATATATATATGTATGCATGTAAGTACATTTGATGCAAAGTACACATAGGTATGCATATGTATAATTATGCAAGTCACCTCAAGTGTACACCTGCCCTTTATAGGTATAATTTATGGAACTTACTTGCATCGTTCGTAGGTTGTAGGGTTTGTTGTAGCTTCTTAGATTTGCTAGGGTATAACAGTGTGGTGATGTCAATCACCTTCTAGTAGAGGGTGAATCGCGAAGTGAGATTTGTTTCTACTAGGTAGGTATTGGAAGATATTAAGATATTACGTTGAGGGTGTAGGTGTGGATTTTTCCGTTTCTTCTGAGTAAGGTGGAAGGAGGACCAGTTTGACCAGTGGTCTAGTCACCTGTCCCCTTTGGGTCGTGATGTCCACGACGCGTACCTGATTGTCGGGTCCAGGATGTAGTTTTACCACTCGTCCAATTCTCCATTCGTTTGGTGGTAGGTTGTCCTCTTTAATTACGACAAGGTCCCCTACCTTGATGTTAGGTTTTTGATGTTTCCATTTCGTACGTTTTTGTAATTCGATGAGGAATTCCCTTTTCCATCGTTTGCAAAAGGTTTGATGGAGGGCTTTCAATTTCTGCCACCGATTCACAATTGAGGCAGGATTCTCGCTGGTTTCTATTTCTGGCGGAGCTAAGAGATGTCCGCCAACCAGAAAGTGACCAGGTGTGAGAGGCTCTAGATCGGATGGCTCATTTGAAGAGGGACTTAAGGGTCGCGAATTGAGACAGGACTCAATTCGGCATAAGAGGGTATTAAACTCCTCAAAAGTGTATTTAAGGCCAGAGGCTGTCTTTTTGAAGTGGGCTTTGAAGCTTTTCACACCTGCTTCCCACAGTCCGCCCATATGAGGGGCTGCTGCAGGTATGAAGTGCCATGTTAATGCCTGGTGGGCATATTTTGAAAGCGTGTTATTGCGTGCATCCGCAATAAACGCTTTAAATTCTGATCGTAAAGATCGAGAAGCTCCTACAAAGTTGGTACCATTGTCGGAGTAAACATTTTTTGGACATCCTCGTCTAGCAACGAATCTCGAGAAGGCTGCTAGAAAGGATGGGGTACTTAGGTCATTGGTGGCCTCTAAATGGATAGCTTTGGTGGCGAAACAGATAAATAGACAGACGTAGCCTTTGGAAATGCGACATCCTCTGCCGCGGAAGCTTTTGATGTCAAATGGACCTGCGAAGTCTACACCTGTATTAGTGAAGGTACGCGAAAAGGTGGTGAGTACCTGAGGAAGGATTCCCATGAGTTGGGTTTGCGATCGTTTTTTATAGATCGTGCAGATCTTGCAATTATGGATTATGGATCGGATCATATTTTTAACTCGCGGAATCCAGTACTGCGTTCGAATTAAACGTAACATCAGCTGATTTTCGCCATGCAGTGATATTTCGTGAATGAATTTTGTTATAAGGCGAGATAACCTGCTATTGTATGGAAGGATAATAGGATGACGTTCGTTATATGTTAAGTTAAGGGATGCGCCCAGACGACCGCCTGCTCTCATGATGTCATCTTTGTCGAGAAATGGATTGAGAGCCAATATCTCACTTTTTGTGTCAACTGTTTTCTTTTGTTTCAATTTCGCGTATTCTCCACCGTAATATTGCTTTTGATTGTTTATGATTAAGCGTTGTGTCGTTGCTTTAATTTCATCAGGTGAAATTAAGCAAGACTTTGCTTGAAATGCAATCTTTGTATTAGGGTGGGTTCTTTGAGAGAATCTCATAATATATGATAAAACTCTCAAAGCCCTTGGTAGATTGGAAAAACGGTCAAGAATACCGCTGAAATTGATTGTTGTTGTTGAATACACCTTTACCTTTTTCTCTTCCATCGTTGTTTCATAGTTACATTCTGATGTCGGCCATCGTGATTTGTCTTCTTGTAGGTAAGAAGGACCCTGCCACCACAAAGAATTGTGAACCAGTTCCTTGGCCGGAAGTCCTCTGCTTGCTAAGTCTGCTGGATTTGATGCCGAGTCCACATGACGCCAGTTATTGTTTCCGACCTTTTCCACTATTTTGGTTACTCGATGTGCCACAAAGGTTGACCACGAGCAGGGCGGTTTGCGAATCCATGCGAGGACGATTGTCGAATCTGTCCACAGATGAACATCCAGGTGTGCTAGGCTGAGATTTTCCGTAACCGTTTCTATAATATCCGCTAATAGGACGGCACCACATAATTCCAAACGTGGAAGGGATATCGTCTTAACAGGTGCCACTCTGGTTTTCGCGAGGAGTAGGTTGAGGTATACTTGATCCTGTTTCTTCACACGCAAGTAGACAACAGCCGCGTATGCCTTTTCCGAAGCGTCGCAGAACCCATGGATTTCGGCGTTGTCTGCTGGTGAATAGTGCACCCAACGAGGTATGCGGATATTATCAATTTCCCCATAATTCTGCATAAATGTCTGCCAGCGGTCTA
The DNA here is from genome assembly GCF_028408465.1 of Anastrepha ludens. Classification (NCBI taxonomy): domain Eukaryota; kingdom Metazoa; phylum Arthropoda; class Insecta; order Diptera; family Tephritidae; genus Anastrepha; species Anastrepha ludens. The sequence continues at coordinate 2,821,138 of NC_071503.1, read as the reverse complement.
ATGTGACCGCAGATACGGTGTCGTCCCAATCAGTGCCTTCTAACCAAATGTTTTGCATAATAATCTTGGCAGTAATTATTATTGGGGCGAGCCACCCTAGTGGATCAAAAAGTTTGGCGATTGCCGAGAGGATTTCTCTTTTCGTAAGAACATCGTGGTTTTTTATTGGCTTTGTCATAAAATAAAAATGGTCGCAATGAGCATTCCATCTTATGCCAAGTGCCTTTACCGAACTAGTATCTTCGAAATCTAAAAAATCTTCATTGAGTAAATGGGCTTTTGGGATGCCCTTTAGAATTTTGTTGCAGTTGGAAGTCCATTTTCGCAATGGAAATCCAGCGGACTGCAAAACTTGCATAATTTCGTCTCTGGCTGTTATTGCAGAGTCGATGCTATGACCCCCGGCAAGAACGTCGTCAACATACATGCATTTCCGAAGTATGTCTGATGCTGTTGGAAAGGAGTTTTCAACATCATCAGCTAATTGAAGTAATGCCCTTATCGCAAGATAAGGAGCACAATTTATGCCGAAAGTAACAGTCTTTAATTCGTATAGACTGATTGGGTCTTTCGGGCAAGTGCGAAAAACTATTCGCTGATACTTAGTATGTGTATTGCTTACCAATATCTGACGGTACATCTTCTCGATATCGCTGTTGAATACATACTTGTATAATCGCCAGCGGAGGATCAGGACAGTCATATCTGCTTGCAATACCGGACCTGGATGAAGGACGTCGTTGAGGCTCATTCCATTGGCAGTCGGGCATGAGGCGTTAAATACCACGCGCACTTTGGTGGAGGTGCTCTCTTCCTTCATGACGGCATGATGAGGTAGAAAATAATGGTCGGTTGCATTTGCAGGTATGTTGGTTGTGATTTTGTCCATATGACCTAGCGTTTCATATTCTGCCACCACTCTAGTATATTCCTTTTGCAGGGACGGATTTTTCGCGAGACGCGTCTCATTCCGGAAGAATTGAGAGCAGGCGCTCTTGAGTGATGGTCCCAGCTTGATGGTTGATGTAAAATCCTGTTTGAAGGGTAAGGTAACGACGTACTTTCCATCTTGGTTGCGCTTCGTAGTGGTCCGATATAACTCCTCGCAATACACGTCATCTTCAGTCTATCTTTCTTTTTTTGGGATGTCTTCTAATTCCCAAAAGGCAGCTAGTTGCTTGTCCAGGGTGACTTCGCTGAAAAGAGAAACTATCTTGTTTGGTGGGCCGATTGTTTCGGATCGACCAGTTAGTATCCACCCGAATACAGTCTCTTGGGCAAGAAGTGTACTTAGTACATTTTTCTTCAAGCCGCTTAAAATAATTTGGGGATAAATGTCTCCGCCAAGGACAAGATCCACTGGTTCATTGACGAAGAACCTCTTATCTGCCAAAGTAAGATCTGGAAATGCTTGCCTTGTCATTGCGCTTACTAGGCAAGTTGACAGATTTCCAGTTAATTGCGGCAAAACTAGCGCAATTGTGTTTATTTTTACAAAAGGATCGATAGGCGACCGCAGTTGTAATGAGCACGCTTGTCTTACCTGCGCAGATATTGAATTGTTGATGCCCGAGACTTGGGCATGTAAGCGTTTAGATGGCAGGTTGATTCTACGTTTGAGGCGTTCAGTGATGAACGAACACTCAGAACCAGAATCGATCAGAGCTCGTGCTGTAAAATTAACATTGTTGTGGAATATATTCACCATGGCTGTTCCTAGTAGAACCCCTTTGTCCGTATTGGAATAGCACGATTTAAAATTATGTGTTCTGCTATCCTTTGGCCTATTAGAGTCGAGGCGTTTTAGGGCCTCCTTGGATGTTGAGGGCAGGTCATCAGCGGGATCTCTGCTTTCCTTAAGAGCTGCTGCTTTTGGTTGAACTGCTGTAATGTGCAGGAGCGTGTTGTGTCTTGAGTGACATGTGCTGCAGTTATATGAGCTCGTACATCTCGACACCGTATGTCCTGACGACAGGCAGTTCAAGCAACAGTTGTTGCTCTTGACGCACGCGATGCGATCGGTGACCTTTAACTTCCGGAACTTCGGGCAACTTTGCAATTTGTGGTCGTCAGTGACACATAATTTGCACATATGTTTGGCGACACTTACCTGAAAGTTACCCATCCTTTTTGGTGTAGTTTCCGTGTGGTGTTGTAAGCTTTGCGCCTTGGGCGCTTTGTAGGCTTTAATTCCTTTTAAGCCTGACACTGTTTCAAGTGTCTGAAACCTGTTGGAAAGGAATTTGTCCATGTCTGTCCACTTTGAAATTTCAGATTTATTCTCTATCGTTTGTTCCCAAAGCGCTAGAGTACTCTCTGGCAATTTCGTGGAGCATAAATATGTAATAATTGCATCCCAGTTTGAAATATCTATTTGGTGGTTCTGTAAGGAGGAAATGCAATTATTAATGTCTCGTTGGAGTTTTTTTATCGAACTGCCACATTCAGTTTCGATTGTCTGTAGGTTAAACAGGATCTTCAGCTGCGTGTTCACCAGAATCCGTTTGTTCTCGTACCTTTCGCAGAGATTTTTCCACGCTGTAGCAAACCCGTCATTAGTGAGCGGGCACTTCCTCACAATGTCTCTGGCTTCACCCTGCGTTTTTTGGTTGAGGTGGAACAGCTTTTCGACCGGGGTAAGGCGCTTATTTAAAATGTATATGGCCGTGAACATATCGCGGAATGTTGGCCAAGATACGTAGTCGCCTTTGAAAACGTTCGTATCGCACGGTGGAAGGTGAATATTAAGTTCGCGTACTGCAAGTTCTTCGCCTTCCCGGTCTGCCTTTTCCAGCCTCGCAGAGAGGTCAGCCATCGTCGACATGCCGCGCAAATATGTGTGGTAACATATTTTATTCCTTTTCTTGATGGCGGCAAGATCCTTAGGAGAAGGACTTTCTGTTGAAAGCAAGTGGTCGTACGCGGCTTTGGCTTTTTCCCACATTGCTTTCAACTCCTGCTGTTGGATCCGGAGTGAAAATTTCGAATGGTCACTCGACGAAGTGCCATTAAAATCGGCTTCGAATTCCGTCACGGCGTCGACTAAACGAATATAGGTATCCATATTGTAAGTATGGGATACAAAAACTTACACGGTATTAAAAAAAATGCTCCTTCGCGAAATGGAGACGAATTCACAGCGAGACCCAAGCCCAAAATGCACCACCGAGATTAAAATAACAATATATATTATGTATATTATGTATGTCTGTATATATTTATTGACCAAAAAGATAATATATTTATATTTATGTACGAGAATTTCGCCACCCACACAATAATCAGCGGTATGTATACACCTGTGCAAAAAGTGCGCTGGGATCGATTTTAATTTACTGCGGCGTTGTTTGTGTAGTTGTGTACTCAACTTTACAGCGGGAATGTACAAGTAAAAGGAACGGAATAAGAGAAAAATTGAAAAATTCCCAACAACGCGCTGTTAGATGGTTGATTAACTTGAAAATACCGCGCGCACTTGTATTGTCTGTTTTCGGACAGACGGAGTCGTTGACCCTTTTTAATTTTTTTTTTTTTAAATAGCTTATTTCCACCAAAAAAAATGTGTGCAATAAATCCACGTACCTGATTTTGCTGGAACGGATTTTTAGCTGATGGATTGGTGCTTTTTATGCTTGCTGGTGCTTTTGATGTTTGCTGGTGCTTTTGCTTGCTTGTGCTTTTGATGCTCGCTGGTGCTCTTTAGCTTGCTGGTGCTTTTGCTTGCTGGTGCTCTGTTTAACTTGCTGGTGCTCTGTTTAAAATGGATCTTTTACGTTAAGATCCGGCTCGAAGGACCATGTTCTCGATCGGAATGCGACGCGATGGGCGGTTTGAAAAATGTGGGGCCTCCACGGTCGCTCCGATGATATATTTTATAAAAAAGGAAAAGCACAGTGTGTCAGTATATATTCATTTAATATTTATTTTGCAATATATACATAGATATATGCATAGAAAGAGGTATGTTAAGTATAAGTATAAGTGTAATTTATAATTTATTACCTGGTTGGCTGATACGTCCTGTTGCTTCTGATTGTACAATCGCAGTGAAAGTTATAGTTAAAATTAAAGTGAAAGTAACCTCGCCGAACAACGTTTAACACGGTAAACGTTTTAACTGGGCGATGAAATGCCAGGGTTAACGGCCTTCACGTTGCAGCGACTGGAAACGGTGGTTAGCAACAGTCGGAACGGTAGGCGCAGTTACCATTAGGGTGGCTAAAAATTTATATTTAATATTAGGGTGCGGCCTAAACATGCCGGCCCCCTTGCGATAAGCAATGATTATTTTAGGACGGAGGTGTCAGCCAACGTTCGGTATATTGGTGAGACATCGGAGGCTGCTGATGCCGTCTGAAATGCTGCAAAGATGAAATTTTATGTACGTGGATTTATTATTGCACACGAAAAGAAGTAAAATTTATCATATTAAAATTTATTGATTCGTTATGTACAAATCATTTAGGGCCGTGATACCTGGCGAGGCCTAGTCGCCAGTGTATTGTCGCCCGTCCTTTTATTTTGGCGCATTATCGTTGGTTGCGCACGTGGTCGAAAAGGCCTGGTTTCCGATCCACGCGCACGCCACCGTTCATGCTACAGCTGGGGTTGAAGAGGCCTCGTCTCAAATCCCCTATCTTCATTGAGGCGAAAAGACCTTGTTTCCGCTCTGCTTGTTCAGGCGGAAAGGCCTAGTTTCCGCTCTGCTTGTCTAGGCGAAAAGGCCTAGTTTCCGCTCTAGACTCAGTCCTTTGTTTGGTTTTTTACAAACAAAAGGATTTTGAATTTAATTTTTTAACCGAAAATGTGTAGTGGTGCATTTGGCTGGTCAGTGCAGTGCTGATCACAGCGAAGGAGAAGACAAAGGAAAATAATATATATATTTTTGTTATGCACTATGCATATATGCACTAGGCATTTTAGTAGTTTTTTTTGTTATTTGGCGATGAGGAATTTTCATAGCCCTATGAGACACCCTGCCACCCAAAACAAAAAATGTACCTAATTAGGTACAATCACATATTAATGTCATTTTAATATGTATGTTCACCGCCAGGGGGTGGGTACATACTAATGGACATTGCAATATTCGCCGCATAGGAGGATCGTGTCTTGGCTATGTGTGGATCGTAACCAAGTACAAGGTGTCCTGATATATATTTTTTTTCTTTTGTTCTATATTTTGGCTATAATAAGAACAAAATGATAAGCAAAAGAAGAGAAGATATATATAGATATAATTTTTCGTAGCATTTGCATACATAAGTGCATGATGTTAGAAAAACTAATAGTTTGCGTTACTTTACGCAAACTATCCCTGGAATGTGGAACCCATTTATATCATTCCTGTAGGGTATTTTTGTTTTTGTTTCTTAATCCTTAATTTCCTTAATGGCCGTCACCATTTCCTTTTCACATGTGTAGACGGCGTGTGACGCTGACGTGAGTGAAAATTGTGACTTTAAATAAATAAAAGTGCTGACAAACCAAAGCATCTTCTTTCCGCATATATGTTGTGGTTCAACAATGCACGCGAGCAGATTAAGCGCGAAAATCCGGGCATTAAAGTAACCGAAGTGGCGAAAAGAGGTGGAGAGAATTTGAGGCCCATGGAGGCAGCTGCCGAATTTATATTCATACAATCAGCTGGATTGAAAGCACGTTTGCACAAAGTTTCAAGTCACACATCAAAGGTAAAACGAAAATAATATGCGTCATTTTCGATCGCTTACACATGCATTTATCGTATGAAAAGAATTTAGTGGTAGTGAAAGTAACAAAATAGAAACTTTGCATTTAATTTAATATAATAAAATTAAATAAATATTGATCAAAATGAAAAGTCGTGAAAAGAAAGAATAAAGGTTAATATTATATATGTGAAAAAAAAAAAGTGACAAATGTGCGAGTGAGTAGTGTTAGAACTTGACGTTCTTCTGCCCAGTGAGAAATCGTCGCGCTAAAAAAAATTTCAGATCGGGCTTTAGATTAATTACACAAGTGTTAAGTGGTAATTGTTGGCATTTCGGTGTTGCGTGTAAAAAACAGTCCACATGTACGCGTTACCAGTGACGGCAATTTAGTGGATGGGCCACCCACAAGTAAGCCTTGGACCACGGCAAAGAAAGAGCGCCATCAGAATTTGCGTATGGTTCTCGCATTTGGATCATCATGGAACAACATATTATATTTTAATTAAATTTTTATTTATATTAAAGGTGAGTTTATTATAAAGTGGAAATTTTAATTTTGTACTAGTAGTGTAGATATTAATATTGAACATTTGTGATTGAAAAGTCTAAAAAGAATTAAATCTTTTAAAAAATATATATATACGTATATGTTCAGTTTAGCAAAAATTATCAATATCAATTTGGAACCAATCATCTGCCGTAAAATCATGGAATTACACCATCAGAAGCATCATCAACATATGTGCACAACTTGAATGCTGCCAAGGCGCAGTTTACTGAAGCACAGAAAAGCTGATGTGACTACGACCATCCCATGTTGAAGCTATCTGGGATGCCGCCAGCTGGATGGATATCTTTAATCACCTCGTTGCCGCTGCTAAGAGGTAAATATGTTAATACGTGAATGTGACTGTAAAAGTAAAAATGTGCCTTTTTAGACGTTTGACCTAGAGAAGCCTGTTCGAATTTGTGGGACGAATGTTGGGCAAAGCGGTGCCTACTCTAAAGGATAAATTGAAGGAGCTAAAAGTGCATTCGGTGCTAGAAATCAACATCAAGTTAGGGCGGCACAAAAGGCGGTCGCCCATGCATGCGCGATTCGTAGGGTATGACCAAATGCTATGTTTTTATTTTTATTTTATTTATTCTAATTTTTCCTTTCATTGAATAGAGAAATTCGCGTGTGCTATCTAACTTAGAGTATTGAGAGTATGACACGTCGCATCATCAAACTAAACTACTACAACCAAAACGCGCCGAAAAACGAAAAAAAAAACAAACTAAAATTAATCTGGTGTGTTTACGTGTGTTGCAAGATAATAAAAATTTAGCTTATTCTATTAGCCTAAAAGGGTATTTGAACAATGTAGTCATGTATTTTATTAATTCAATTGTAAATGAAACATATGTATTTTTTACAAAGATTTGGTGTTAATAAATTTTTGAAGATTCCTTAAATGAACTGAAAACTTTGACATTGTTCAAATAGTTGACGATTTTGAAGTAGTTTAAAATTTATCGCCCGAAAAATATGTTAACCAAATATTTTGCTTTCACCTGTATTTTTTTTTTAAATGTAATAAATTATATTTTCTACAGTAAATCTTAATTCTCTTTGCTTCGTTACTTGGTACCTATTTTTATGTGATTAACGTTGGATAGTATAGATACATATGTGTATATATATATATATATATATATCATATATGTATATATAATATATATATGTATGCATGTAAGTACATTTGATGCAAAGTACACATAGGTATGCATATGTATAATTATGCAAGTCACCTCAAGTGTACACCTGCCCTTTATAGGTACAATTTATGGAACTTACTTGCATCGTTCGTAGGTTGTAGGGTTTGTTGTAGCTTCTTAGATTTGCTAGGTTATATTATATAGTGTGGTGATGTCAATCACCTTCTAGTAGAGGGTGAATCGCGAAGTGAGATTTGTTTCTACTAGGTAGGTATTGGAAGATATTAAGATATTACGTTGAGGGTGTAGGTGTGGATTTTTCCGTTTCTTCTGAGTAAGGTGGAAGGAGGACCAGTTTGACCAGTGGTCTAGTCACCTGTCCCCTTTGGGTCGTGATGTCCACGACGCGTACCTGATTGTCGGGTCCAGGATGTAGTTTTACCACTCGTCCCATTCTCCATTCGTTTGGTGGTAGGTTGTCCTCTTTAATTACGACAAGGTCCCCTACCTTGATGTTAGGTTTTTGATGTTTCCATTTCGTACGTTTTTGTAATTCGATGAGGAATTCCCTTTTCCATCGTTTGCAAAAGGTTTGATGGAGGGCTTTCAATTTCTGCCACCGATTCACAATTGACGCAGGATTCTCGCTGGTTTCTATTTCTGGCGGAGCTAAGAGATGTCCGCCAACCAGAAAGTGACCAGGTGTGAGAGGCTCTAGATCGGATGGCTCATTTGAAGAGGGACTTAAGGGTCGCGAATTGAGACAGGACTCAATTCGGCATAAGAGGGTATTAAACTCCTCAAAAGTGTATTTAAGGCCAGAGGCTGTCTTTTTGAAGTGGGCTTTGAAGCTTTTCACACCTGCTTCCCACAGTCCGCCCATATGAGGGGCTGCTGCAGGTATGAAGTGCCATGTTAATGCCTGGTGGGCATATTTTGAAAGCGTGTTATTGCGTGCATCCGCAATAAACGCTTTAAATTCTGATCGTAAAGATCGAGAAGCTCCTACAAAGTTGGTACCATTGTCGGAGTAAACATTTTTTGGACATCCTCGTCTAGCAACGAATCTCGAGAAGGCTGCTAGAAAGGATGGGGTACTTAGGTCATTGGTGGCCTCTAAATGGATAGCTTTGGTGGCGAAACAGATAAATAGACAGACGTAGCCTTTGGAAATGCGACATCCTCTGCCGCGGAAGCTTTTGATGTCAAATGGACCTGCGAAGTCTACACCTGTATTAGTGAAGGTACGCGAAAAGGTGGTGAGTACCTGAGGAAGGATTCCCATGAGTTGGGTTTGCGATCGTTTTTTATAGATCGTGCAGATCTTGCAATTATGGATTATGGATCGGATCATATTTTTAACTCGCGGAATCCAGTACTGCGTTCGAATTAAACGCAACATCAGCTGATTTTCGCCATGCAGTGATATTTCGTGAATGAATTTTGTTATAAGGCGAGATAACCTGCTATTGTATGGAAGGATAATAGGATGACGTTCGTTATATGTTAAGTTGAGGGATGCGCCCAGACGACCGCCTGCCCTCATGATGTCATCTTTGTCGAGAAATGGATTGAGAGCCAATATCTCACTTTTTGTGTCAACTGTTTTCTTTTGTTTCAATTTCGCGTATTCTCCACCGTAATATTGCTTTTGATTGTTTATGATTAAGCGTTGTGTCGTTGCTTTAATTTCATCAGGTGAAATTAAGCAAGACTTTGCTTCAAATGCAATCTTTGTATTAGGGTGGGTTCTTTGAGAGAATCTCATAATATATGATAAAACTCTCAAAGCCCTTGGTAGATTGGAAAAACGGTCAAGAATACCGCTGAAATTGATTGTTGTTGTTGAATACACCTTTACCTTTTTCTCTTCCATCGTTGTTTCATAGTTACATTCTGATGTCGGCCATCGTGATTTGTCTTCTTGTAGGTAAGAAGGACCCTGCCACCACAAAGAATTGTGAACCAGTTCCTTGGCCGGAAGTCCTCTCCTCTGTTGACCACGAGCAGGGCGGTTTGCGAATCCATGCGAGGACGATTGTCGAATCTGTCCACAGATGAACATCCAGGTGTGCTAGGCTGAGATTTTCCGTAACCGTTTCTATAATATCCGCTAATAGGACAGCACCACATAATTCCAAACGTGGAAGGGATATCGTCTTAACAGGTGCCACTCTGGTTTTCGCGAGGAGTAGGTTGAGGTATACTTGATCCTGTTTCTTCACACGCAAGTAGATAGCAGCCGCGTATGCCTTTTCCGAAGCGTCGCAGAACCCATGGATTTCGGCGTTGTCTGCTGGTGAATAGTGCACCCAACGAGGTATGCGGATATTATCAATTTCCCCATAATTCTGCATAAATGTCTGCCAGCGGTCTAATGTGACCGCAGATACGGTGTCGTCCCAATCAGTGCCTTCTAACCAAATGTTTTGCATAATAATCTTGGCAGTAATTATTATTGGGGCGAGCCACCCTAGTGGATCAAAAAGTTTGGCGATTGCCGAGAGGATTTCTCTTTTCGTAAGAACATCGTGGTTTTTTATTGGCTTTGTCATAAAATAAAAATGGTCGCAATGAGCATTCCATCTTATGCCAAGTGCCTTTACCGAACTAGTATCTTCGAAATCTAAAAAATCTTCATTGAGTAAATGGGCTTTTGGGATGCCCTTTAGAATTTTGTTGCAGTTGGAAGTCCATTTTCGCAATGGAAATCCAGCGGACTGCAAAACTTGCATAATTTCGTCTCTGGCTGTTATTGCAGAGTCGATGCTATGACCCCCGGCAAGAACGTCGTCAACATACATGCATTTCCGAAGTATGTCTGATGCTGTTGGAAAGGAGTTTTCAACATCATCAGCTAATTGAAGTAATGTCCTTATCGCAAGATAAGGAGCACAATTTATGCCGAAAGTAACAGTCTTTAATTCGTATAGACTGATTGGGTCTTTCGGGCAAGTGCGAAAAACTATTCGCTGATACTTAGTATGTGTATTGCTTACCAATATCTGACGGTACATCTTCTCGATATCGCTGTTGAATACATACTTGTATAATCGCCAGCAGGATCAGGACAGTCATATCTGCTTGCAATACCGGACCTGGATGAAGGACGTCGTTGAGGCTCATTCCATTGGCAGTCGGGCATGAGGCGTTAAATACCACGCGCACTTTGGTGGAGGTGCTCTCTTCCTTCATGACGGCATGATGAGGTAGAAAATAATGGTCGGTTGCATTTGCAGGTATGTTGGTTGTGATTTTGTCCATATGACCTAGCGTTTCATATTCTGCCACCACTCTAGTATATTCCTTTTGCAGGGACGGATTTTTCGCGAGACGCGTCTCATTCCGGAAGAATTGAGAGCAGGCGCTCTTGAGTGATGGTCCCAGCTTGATGGTTGATGTAAAATCCTGTTTGAAGGGTAAGGTAACGACGTACTTTCCATCTTGGTTGCGCTTCGTAGTGGTCCGATATAACTCCTCGCAATACACGTCATCTTCAGTCTGTCTTTCTTTTTTTGGGATGTCTTCTAATTCCCAAAAGGCAGCTAGTTGCTTGTCCAGGGTGACTTCGCTGAAAAGAGAAACTATCTTGTTTGGTGGGCCGATTGTTTCGGATCGACCAGTTAGTATCCACCCGAATACAGTCTCTTGGGCAAGAAGTGTACTTAGTACATTTTTCTTCAAGCCGCTTAAAATAATTTGGGGATAAATGTCTCCGCCAAGGACAAGATCCACTGGTTCATTGACGAAGAACCTCTTATCTGCCAAAGTAAGATCTGGAAATGGTTGCCTTGTCATTGCGCTTACTAGGCAAGTTGACAGATTTCCAGTTAATTGCGGCAAAACTAGCGCAATTGTGTTTATTTTTACAAAAGGATCGATAGGCGACCGCAGTTGTAATGAGCACGCTTGTCTTACCTGCGCAGATATTGAATTGTTGATGCCCGAGACTTGGGCATGCAAGCGTTTAGATGGCAGGTTGATTCTACGTTTGAGGCGTTCAGTGATGAACGAACACTCAGAACCAGAATCGATCAGAGCTCGTGCTGTAAAATTAACATTGTTGTGGAATATATTCACCATGGCTGTTCCTAGTAGAACCCCTTTGTCCGTATTGGAATAGCACGATTTAAAATTATGTGTTCTGCTATCCTTTGGCCTATTAGAGTCGAGGCGTTTTAGGGCCTCCTTGGATGTTGAGGGCAGGTCATCAGCGGGATCTCTGCTTTCCTTGAGAGCTGCTGCTTTTGGTTGAACTGCTGTAATGTGCAGGAGCGTGTTGTGTCTTGAGTGACATGTGCTGCAGTTATATGAGCTCGTACATCTCGACACCGTATGTCCTGACGACAGGCAGTTCAAGCAACAGTTGTTGCTCTTGACGCACGCGATGCGATCGGTGACCTTTAACTTCCGGAACTTCGGGCAACTTTGCAATTTGTGGTCGTCAGTGACACATAATTTGCACATATGTTTGGCGACACTTACCTGAAAGTTACCCATCCTTTTTGGTGTAGTTTCCGTGTGGTGTTGTAAGCTTTGCGCCTTGGGCGCTTTGTAGGCTTTAATTCCTTTTAAGCCTGACACTGTTTCAAGTGTCTGAAACCTGTTGGAAAGGAATTTGTCCATGTCTGTCCACTTTGAAATTTCAGATTTATTCTCTATCGTTTGTTCCCAAAGCGCTAGAGTACTCTCTGGCAATTTCGTGGAGCATAAATATGTAATAATTGCATCCCAGTTTGAAATATCTATTTGGTGGTTCTGTAAGGAGGAAATGCAATTATTAATGTCTCGTTGGAGTTTTTTTATCGAACTGCCACATTCAGTTTCGATTGTCTGTAGGTTAAACAGGATCTTCAGCTGCGTGTTCACCAGAATCCGTTTGTTCTCGTACCTTTCGCAGAGATTTTTCCACGCTGTAGCAAACCCGTCATTAGTGAGCGGGCACTTCCTCACAATGTCTCTGGCTTCACCCTGCGTTTTTTGGTTGAGGTGGAACAGCTTTTCGACCGGGGTAAGGCGCTTATTTAAAATGTATATGGCCGTGAACATATCGCGGAATGTTGGCCAAGATACGTAGTCGCCTTTGAAAACGTTCGTATCGCACGGTGGAAGGTGAATATTAAGTTCGCGTACTGCAAGTTCTTCGCCTTCCCGGTCTGCCTTTTCCAGCCTCGCAGAGAGGTCAGCCATCGTCGACATGCCGCGCAAATATGTGTGGTAACATATTTTATTCCTTTTCTTGATGGCGGCAAGATCCTTAGGAGAAGGACTTTCTGTTGAAAGCAAGTGGTCGTACGCGGCTTTGGCTTTTTCCCACATTGCTTTCAACTCCTGCTGTTGGATCCGGAGTGAAAATTTCGAATGGTCACTCGACGGAGTGCCATTAAAATCGGCTTCGAATTCCGTCACGGCGTCGACTAAACGAATATAGGTATCCATATCGTAAGTATGGGATACAAAAACTTACACGGTATTAAAAAAAATGCTCCTTCGCGAAATGGAGACGAATTCACAGCGAGACCCAAGCCCAAAATGCACCACCGAGATTAAAATAACAATATATATTATGTATATTATGTATGTCTGTATTTATTTATTGACCAAAAAGATAATATATTTATATTTATGTTCGAGAATTTCGCCACCCACACAATAATCAGCGGTATGTATACACCTGTGCAAAAAGTGCGCTGGGATCGATTTTAATTTACTGCGGCGTTGTTTGTGTAGTTGTGTACTCAACTTTACAGCGGGAATGTACAAGTAAAAGGAACGGAATAAGAGAAAAATTGAAAAATTCCCAACAACGCGCTGTTAGATGGTTGATTAACTTGAAAATACCGCGCGCACTTGTATTGTCTGTTTTCGGACAGACGGAGTCGTTGACCCTTTTTAATTTTTTTTTTTTTAAATAGCTTATTTCCACCAAAA